>NW_023604861.1:112435276-112917776 GCF_014898055.3 Talpa occidentalis
AAAAAGTAATACTTCTTACCCTTTATAGCATATCTTAACTGGTAACTTTTTTAAACAAAATTAATGCTTTATACTAAATTATTAAAGTAAAATAAAGCAGCTTTCTAAGGATATGTTCTGTTACATACAGCAGGCCTCAAGTAGTTTCTGTGCATGTATAACAGATTTTTGAACCAAGAAAATAAGCATTTACTAAATTCTTGAGAAGGCAGAAGAAGCAGGTAATAGTATGATGCTTATAAACTAAAGCAAACCATAGTTCTTAGTCTACGACAGCATGTCCCTTTTGAATTCTTGTGGGTTTTTTCCTGCTATTCATAGATACTACAATGTGTTCAGATACAGATATTCCACAGACATTCCAAATGGTACCAGCAGTGATGCTAAAAATGCCCCCACCACCCAGCTGACTCTTGACCATTTAAAACTATACTCCCAGACTCAATTCCTTTTCTGAAAGGTTTACTTTTTTTAATATCTGCAATGTGTAAGTTTTCAAAAACCAGTTACCTGTAAGTTTTTATGAAAAAATTACTATAACTTCCTGTGATTGATTATATGCTAAGAACCGTTTAAATATTATCTTTACTGGTTGCCTTCTAGCTTCTGCAATACAGTAGGTGATTCTGGGCCATTCCATATACCCATTCTACCTGAATTTCCATTACTTGTGAATTTGGCACCAGCAAAGATTTTTAAGGATCAGTTTGAGAGATTAGAAGTTTGAAAAGATTCTCATGATCATTATTCACTGCTAAGTAGCCAGTTGCAATTCAGATTGCTGCCCATTTGATTTGACTGCTGAAGTAGCAGATGTGGTAAAGCCAGCACACTCTGGATAAGCTCAGCACAGTATGCTCAATTCCATGCTCACCTATATAATTCAGCTCCAGTAGGTGGTATAAAAGGAGTGGCACGTTTTTCTCCTTTGTCACATGGAGTTTCTTGTCACTCTTTAATATTAAGAGCAGTAGATTTTAAAGTCCATATAGTATCTGTGGATTTCAGTGTAACAAATTATTACAGAACTTTCATTTGTGTTCCACCACTTAATCTAGAGTCACAGTTAAGAAGTCGAGGTTTTCTTTTAGAATATAAGCTCTCTTTTTAAATCATGTGTTATTTAGTTACTTTATTACACATTCTAACCTGCTTTGTCTATACTAATTTCTAAAATGACTGTGCTCTTCCACTTAATGTTTTGTTTATTCATGTCATTACTCTTAAACTGAGTGAAACTAATATAAAAATAAACAAGAACAAAGATCTCTTTTAAAAGTGTTGATTGAGAGCGGAGAGAACAACTGGAGGTACTTTGTCCTTGTAGCATGGTTCTTTGTGGAGTTACAAATCTGTATGTTTGGTCCACAAAGCACATGCCACTATTAAGTTGTTTTTAAAGTGAGGGAGTTGCATCACCATGGTTCTGTGCTGGTTCTTCTGTGCTTCTGGGGTATCATGTTGCTGTAATGTAATAAACTGAGTCCTGGGCTCTGAAATTTTTTCTCCAGCCTGGCATCTTTACATAAAGCTGAATAGCTATGTCTGAAGTGTTAGGAACCTTGAGAATGTCTTATTCTTCAGGAAAAATTTTACAAAGACTTTTCTTATTCTTTGAAGGGAACCGTCTTGCATTTGTAACAAGTTTTTATTAAAAATATCAGCAATTTTAAGTTACATAGCATTCTGTTTGAAAAATAAGCATCATCTCTGCAGCAAAGTCTGTATTTTAACTTTGTGCAGATGTGTGCTAAAAGAACATGATGTGCTTATTTGTTGCATTTATGCTACTTTCTTACTTTAAGTAAGATGGATGAAATTACATATTAAATAAAAACAGCAGCTCAGACAGCAGTCCTTAGCAAACCAAAAAGCCTTCCAGAGACAGTAGAGAAAATACGACTATGACTTTAAGATTTTTAATAGAATCATCCTCTTAAAGGGATGTATATAATAATTTCTTTATGGGATTTATCAGTGTTAACTGTCTAATGTTTAAAATTGATCTGCCATTAAATGTGTGGTGAAATATCACTAAACCTATTGTTTTATATTTTAATGAAATAGAGCACTTTAATTTTGACATAACTGCAGTCATCAACAGACAGACAGATGTGTAAAGCACAAAACTCCAGGTACTAAGAATATTATGTGTCACCTTGGGCACATTATTAACCTCCATGAATCTCAATTTTCCTTTTCTGTATGATATAATAACATCTATCAAGCACTCACTTAATGCCTAACACGTATTTATCAGCACAGGTTAACTTAGATTGTATGTTCCAGGCTTTAAAGAGTACATTATATTTTTATATGTACTTTTGAGCCAGAAAACACTTTGTATAGGCTACTACTTTTCACTACTAAAATTCTAATGTAAAAACTTTGTATTAGAGATTACTTATCATACTCAATACTAGACTGAAAGCTCACAGTTTATAAAATAGATATTTCTTAGGATATTTAAAAGACATGTATTTATTGAGTGGCTTCTGAGGGTGAAACATTGTTTTCTATACTTTACAGTTAAATATATTTGAAATCCACTAAATCAGAGCTCAGTCTGCATGCTATATATAGTCCCCCTCTCCTTCTGTTTATTATTTTCCTTTTTCTGCAACCTGGTTATAACTTTAGAAAGTTTTTGAAATTAAAAAAGCATTTGACTTTGTTCAATATGGGTTGATCAATATGAACCATTAGCTAGGAGCACAAGTTGGTGCTTTTTTTTTTTATCGATTTCAGTTACCAGTGCCTTCAGGCTTATGTGTGTAAAAATGAAAATGATATATGAAACATGAAACATGCACCCAGGTTAAGCAGAGCAATTTTCTTCTTACATTTGCAACCACTATAAGCAGAATTTTCTTTATATGGAAGTGACTTCGGTAGCAGTTATTTACACACACACACACACACACACACACACACGATAAGACTCCAAGTAGCCTCCTGAGCCAGTATTTTTATTATTGAAAAAGAGGCTTGTGCAGTGCTTTGGGGAAGTTCCTTCTATTTAATTACTTTCATTAATTATAAAATGCTATTCAAGATTATAGATTCATAGTCTATAAATATACCTCTTCAAAAAAAATTTTTTTTTTCATTTTAACAGTTGATTGTAAGTCAGAATATTGGGGGTTTGAAAGATGTTCTGCTAAACATCCAGTTGCAAACCAATGAAGCCAAAAGGGTGAATACCAGGGAGGCCCAATACCAGGGCCTGCTCAGCAGGGCATGTGTTATTTAGAAAGCTGTGTAAGGAAGTTGACTGTGGGCAGAAGTTGTCTATGTGTCATCTCCCTGTCAGTCAGAGCTCCAGCAGCTGCTCCGTGTCACCAGGGCCCTTATGTGCTACTGCTCATCCATCAGCACCAACAGATAGCGACTGCCTCTCTGGTGGGCTGGGAAGTCACAGGCACAGACTCCAAGTTTTCATCTCACTAGTCACCAGTTAGGGTAGAAACTCATTTCCAAAGATGGAGGCCAAGCCGCTACTCCTTGGAATTTCATTCAACCACTAGCCAAAATATATTCTCAACAGAATTGGTTGAATATTGGGAAATCTATTTTTGGCCAAAAATATGGCTGTGGAAATGTAGGACACCCTAGTTAAATGAGAGATGAGAATGCTTTCTTCACCAAATACCATATTATCAGTACTGCATCATCACTGAAGACGCCTATTCTGGTGGACACAACAATACAAAAAAGTCTGGAAGTGGCAAGCATTCCTTTTGTGATGATGCAGCAACCTGCCAAATGGAATACATCCCAACTCTGATTATAGCCAAGCCTCCGGTATCCCCCCCACCCTTTTCTGTCTTCCAGAGACTTCTTTAGAGGAAAGGATTTGAGGGTATTAGTAACACTATCTGTCTGATTACTGTGTTGACAATTTAAAAGTGCCATTCATCATAGAAAATGGAACTTAATGATGTAGAAGAGTACCTAGTCAAGAAATGTCAAACAAGTAAGCTACAGTCAATATTCAGATGAAATTGAAGGGAAATGCATTTAGCCTTTTAATTTTTTTTCTTAATTTATTACTGAATTCCAAAACAATAATTGAGAGGCAGCTATGCAGTCCAGGAAAATGGTAGACATAGAAAAAGGAAATGAATAAAAGCAGCTATCTTTATTTTATAAACATTCCAACTACATAATGTATAATGTATATAAAGATAATGTTCAGATTGAGATTATATAATTAGGGTCTTACTTGCTTCCATTGCTTCATTTTGGAAGAAAGTTAGTTTTTCTCTTTTGATATCCCTTTCCATATTTTTTCTGTTAACTCTGAATACTTAATGTATTTGATATAATTTAGTCCATGTGAGGCTTGGCTATTGATGGAATTTGAGAATTACTAGGCTAACGATGTGTTGTACAGGCAACGCTATCATCATGTGTACACAAAAGTAAAAAAGCCAGGATATGACACATTTGTCAAACACATTTGTCAAAGCATGGCCATGCTTATTGGATTGTTTTTGCTAGATTTTGATATCATCACTTCTTTGCCTATTCACTAAATTCAAACAATTTTTCCTAACTGAAATTTTAGGGAAACATTAGGTATCCTTATTATCTTTATTTAGAAACTGTATGACACTAAACTCTAGTGAACATTTAACTGAAATATTTCTGATACAGATTCTGAGCAGGTATTTCATTGGAAACTTGCATAGGAAACTAAATCTAGGCCCTCCTTTTTATTTTTCCCCAAGACAGGTCATCTGTTACAGCATGGCACACATAATAGATTTCGAATGAAGGATGATTAATTGATATATGGATCTGAAATGAATAAATTTTAAGGTTACCTGTATAAAGAGATTAGAAAGTAAATAATATTAATAACTGTTAAGTTTTTTTAAATTCCCCTTGTAGGTTTTTATCATTCTTTGGAGGAACTTTGTGTGAGATTGGAAAGCCAGAAATGCAACAAAAAGTGAATTCATTCCTTGACAAAGAAGGAATAGAGAAAATTGCAGAGAGATTGCAAACAACAGTGCACACCTTACAAGTCATCATGGATGGTCTCAGTCAACCTGAAAGCTTTGACTTTCGAACAGGTAAACAAATGAACTTGAATATAGACCTTTCCTTTGCATAGCCTTCTAGACCTTCTGTGGCCCTCACAACAATCCATGCCAAAGACAACACAGGTATTATTCTCCTTCTATACAGGAGAAAACTAAAGATAGTGACCTTCTAGCCCGAGCTAGAAGCCAGCTCTCCAGACTCCTGTCCCCATATTTATTACAGGACACTAAACATCTCACATTTGCTGCTGTGTGCATGAAGGCACACGTTTTGCTTGATCCTTTTGTAAGCTGTTTTAATATTGTAGCCTCCAGAAGTTCAAGGTAAAACATTTAGTTCACAAACTAAAAAGTGAATCTTCTTTCCAAATTACAGCCTTCCAAGTTCCTGGATTCTGTGTCACTGAATACATTGAACAAATAAGATAACATCTCCATGTTGATTTTCCTTCTAATTAAATGTGCTCTCAACTTTCAGCACAGGTAGATGGTGAGGAAAGTATAACATTCATAGCTGTTGAGAGCAGTGAACTGGTGAGAAAGAATTAAGGTATCAAATGACTTACTTCCCAAGGAAATTTGAATAGGAAGCCCTGAGATTTGAATGAATCCATACACTTGTCTCATAGCCAATTGTTTTTTTTTTTTTTTTTTTTTAAAGATTTATTTATTTATTTACACAAGCACTGGGTACAGTCAGAAGCGCGGGAGGGTGAGAGAATTCACCAGAGCCAGAGCAGGGAGCACAGCAGGCAGAAGGACTGAAGTACACTGCTGAGGGGAGCAGCGGGCGGCAGGAGAGGTCTGCGCGCCAAGTGGGACCCTCCTCTGGTGGCCGGGGAGCAGCTGGGGAGCAGCCGGGGATCGAACCAGCGCCACAAAGGCTGCGGGCAGCTTCACAACCCAGCGCTCAACCGCTGCGCCACCGGGGAGGCCCTCATAGCCAATTGTTTAATGCTGTGTTTAGGGCTCAGCTATTTATTCTGGGCGAGGCCGTGTTAAGGTGGTTAGACATGCTGCTTTGAAAAGGTTTAATAAAGAATTTTAAAAATATCCAGTAAGATTATTGTACTGTTCCCTCAACTTTTCTATGTTTGGGGGAAAAAAGTTGGAGAAAAATAAAATATCCAATATGACCTGTGCGGAAAGATATGCATAGAAGCCTCCAGGTGATCCATACAAGGTGGATGTTTCAATTGACATATTCTCTCCTTTTGGTGTCCTTTTTTTTTTTTTTTTTAAATAATAAATTTTATTTTTATATTCCCCCATACAATTGCAAACGCCCCATTCTGACCCCAATCCTTCCCCTCCTGCCCCCCGCCCCCCAAAAAGTGTCTCTGGTTCATAGCTTTTTGTTGATTTTGATTTTCACTTTCTTATATTCATTTTCCTGGTCCCTTATTTAAGTTTTCTAGATTCCTGCTATGAGTGTGTCCTTTTATGTATTGTTTAGCAGGAACACTGAGGAGAACAATGGTTCTCAGATGGAGTGGGGTTTGAGGGAGTATGCCTAGAATCACTACCTTAGAGGGTTGGCAAATATTCTGTGACTGTGGGTGTCCTGGTCTGAATTTTCTTGTCAGTCTTTGATTTTCCGTCATGCTGTTCATTGCTCCATTACCCCTATTACACTGTTGACTCAGAGTGAAGATCAACACTCAAATTATATTATTTAATTAAATAACCAACAGTTAAGTAGAGGGCCACTTGATGATGCCCCTAGTTGAGCAGAAACAGCGGCACCTGGGCTCCGGACTGAGCTTACCCGTTAGTGCAGTCTTTGACAATGTGACAAGTGAAACTTCAAATCAATTTCTTTAAACACACTTTTGAATTGACCTTTGGTCTAATGTAAGGTACAATTTTTCAGAAGTCTGAGAACTTTTGTTTTTAAAACATCCCCAAGAAGAAAGGTAGACAGTCATACTTTTGAAGGGGCAAGTAACTTTTTGGATGTTTCTGCATTATAGCATTTATATTACATCTCTTTTCTCCATTTTCTCAAAAGTATTCCTTTCCTTGGTGCCTCAACCTTTTCTCCAAATCATCCTGCTTTTGTTTCTCAGTGACATAATGGATTCTATTTTATTAACACTCTAGCTGCTAGTTAGTTTTTGTCAGTGGGTTCATCAAAAGCAATCTGGTGACAGGGGACAGAATATACAGACTTGGCTATCAAAGTGTTAAAGTTTGCATGGTACATAAAGGATTTTCTGATTTCTCAGTGGCCCAGGCTGTCTTCAGGAACATGTTAAGTAGTTCCTGACTCTGATTTTCCATGCAAAATTAAACTAAGCAGCTGATCAGGAACCCTTGGGAAATCTATAGCAGCTGGACCTCTGCAAGAAAAAAAGGGGGGAAAAGAGTTTCCAAGCATAAAAACAATGCCGGTGGGGTTTTGAGACCATCCTACCTCTAACCCTGATGAACTACTTAGTTTTACTTTGCTTTGGCAAAGTCCTGCCCAGTGTAATATTATATTACTGTAGGTTTCTTGCTTTTGGAAGTCACTGCTTCAGCATCAGGTGATGTTATATAGATCAACTCCAATTTTAACATATTCTTTTTATGAGGAAAATGAGATTTGTGGTTTAAGGAGCATTTTTAAACAGAAAAAAGCTGAATTTTTAAGAAATCTTGATTTCAGAATGGTTGGGCTGGGGAGGGGCGCAAAGAGGTGACCAGTTGTTAATACAAATGTAAAGGATAGCTTTAACAAGTAATCAGGATAAAGCCAACAGCTGTGGAGGAAAAGGAAATGGAATGGGTGGAGGGGAAAATGAGGTCTTAGTAAAAAGAGATCCAAGCATAGAATGTGTTCTTTGTTATTAGAATCAACATTCAGTAATCCGAGGAAAGGGGCCAAGAAGAGCATGGATAAATGGAATACACAGATAATCCAAAAGCCCTGTTTCAATTGTTAATTCTAACTTTCTCCTAAAACTTCTGTTGTTGTTTTTGTTTTATTTTATATGGAGTCATAAAGATTCCTTGGCAAAATTTGTCCACCGTCTAGGGAGTAGTGTTAACGGACAGAGAAAAATACTCTGGGTGAACAAGAAAAGCCAGTTGTACAGAACTTGAGAACAGAAGTCTTTAGGTCTTCAGCTGTGTATCTCTAGCATCCAGCAGAGTGCTTGGCCAGGAAATAATAATAGGAATTAATAAATGTTTGATGAATTGAAGGAAGAGTATGAAGATTTGGTAGTAGCTGATCTGGGTTTCTAGGTCATAGATAACCAAGACTCCATAAATATTGATTGGATAAATACATTCAAAATTGATAGCAGTTGAATTCCTGAGTTCCAAATTTGTAGGGAGAAGGTGGAGAGGAGACCATTTCAATTTCATCCACATTTGACCAAAAATTGATGTACTTTCTACCATCTTTAAGCAATCTGAGAATTCAGGTACTATGGGAAAAAATCCAATCTACTGTCTAGTAGAGTTTTACCCTCTCAGTGTTAATGATTTAACCTTGAATATTCATTGAACAAAAAATATATTCATGCTAAGCTTGGTTCCACAATCACCTGCTCATAAATAGGAAAATAAGATACTACTATTCTCAATCTTTATGTATAAGCTAATGTTCTTGTGTTAACAAAACAGTTTGAGAAGAATGTGAATAAATTTTCTTGCATTGCTTCTACTGTGTGAATGCTATTTCTCTAAGTAAGATGTATTTTCTTTGAAGGCAGGTCTGTGTTTTCATCAACTTTTTTGTCCTGTTGCTGCTAATGCTTAATGCTAGTCTGGCACATAATTGATAATTAGTAAATACTTATTTACTACCATGGCTTATTATTTACACTGCCTTTCCAACCTCCCTACCCCCTTTTACCCTTTCTTGTAGATTTTGATAAACCTGATTTCAAGAGAAGCATAGTCTGCCTGGAAGACCTGCAGGTTGGAACAATTCTTACAGGCAAAGTCGAGAATGCCACTCTCTTTGGCATTTTTGTTGATATAGGAGTGGGAAAATCAGGTCTGATTCCCATACGAAATGTAACAGAAGCAAAACTTTCTAAAACAAAGAAGAGAAGGAGTCTCGGACTGGGCCCTGGAGAAAGAGTGGAAGTTCGTGTACTCAACATTGATATTCCCCGATCTAGGATTACTCTGGACCTCATTCGAGTGTTGTGAGTGGCTCACTGAAGGCCAAATGCTAATTTTATTTTCTCACTTATTTGAATTAGCAAGAATTAGTCAGATGTTTGTGAATTCTAGCTAGCAGATGAGGAGAAATTCACTTAATACAAGAAGTAATTTCTAAATACTTTTCTTATTTTTCCTTCTAAATAAATAGAAAACTAACAGTTGGGTTTCTTTTCCCCTTGAAGAAGAAAACTAATAGACATCTTTATGTGGCTTTATGTAGTAATGATTTTCTGACCAGAACTTTATTTTTTGTAATTCATCTTTTGACTATTTTTGCATTTTGTATAACAGATTGTTTCACTTCTGCAACATCCCTTGCTGGACTTGTATGGAAATATCTTCTTGATTTGAATTGTACAGTATTTCTTGACATAGTAGAACTGGCAGTAGTTAATCCTTCCTTTTTATGGATCTTTATAATCAGGGCTTTTGGATGTGTTCATGATCGTGACAGACCAAAACAGATCTTGATGTAATCATCAAGTAAATGGATTGAAACATTTCTCAGAGGATGTATGTATTGACCCTTCCAATAAAGTTTGTGACTAGTGATCTTGTTTTTTGCTATGTGATTCAGTGAATGACCTAGGAGTTGATCTTGATTAAAGATATGGCACTTATTCATGCAAATTTCATATGAACCAGGTATGCTTTTGGGGAAGAGAGAAGCTTCTGGAAACTTGAAGAATGATTTTGTTTAATGTAGCACAAAAGGGAATCATCTTTCTTAAGCAGTAAGATTAAGCTTCAAATGGGGATAGAAATGGTCTTTCTTAAGACTGAATATAGAACAGGTGTGAAAGAGAAAGAAAAACAAGCAGATAAAATAAGTGACTCTTAACTCTGTTTTTATTCAATGGAAATGGTATTAGCATAACCATTCAGGTCAAAATGAGTTAAATAAAACCCACATTGGTCTTGTCAATTCAGACTATTGCTGTTGTTGTTGTTGAATTGCCTAATGGATCATTTGCATAACTGAATGGACACCTGGATTTTTCCTTGTGAGATAGGTGGAAGATGGTTACTAAAGAGGATGACCAATCCTGCTTATTTGCTGTGACAGTCCTGATAAAAAGTTGTTGTCCTAGCATACTTTATAATAGTGCCTCTTTTTATTCCCAACGTGCCCCATTTTGGATCATATCATCACCTTAATAGTAACAGCCCATTACAAATCTGGTAAATTCCAAGTTCTGCCAATATGGTTTGCTATTTTCAAAATATGCAGCCTTTCAACCTGTGTGCATAGATCTTTTTAATGCAGTAGATTCCTTAAAAGTTGTATAAACTCAAGTTGTTTGCCTGATGATTTCATTTCTCAATATTTTTTTCTTTCTTTTTTTTTTTTAATTGGTCTTTACCTGACAATGGAATGTAGTGTTTTAACTTGATTTTCTTACTCCTCCAAGTGCTCTTCCTGGTTCATAACATGTATATCAGTGGTGAGAGCTATGCACCTGAAGAGACTTATTCTAGAGCCTGAGATGTATTTTCAAATAAATGTTTGTGAAAAGAGGGCTTCTCTCTGGGCACTTTGAATATAGGGGACCATAGTAGTTGACAGTATGAAGCAGCTCTGTTGACTTGTTAGCTAAGTTCTTGTGGACACAAGGGGGACTAATTATTGTACTAGACTATGTGATTTTGCCCTGTCCAGCCCAAACATAATGGACGCTTTTTAAGATCTAGGCTGAAAGAAGAGAGGTGATATCTCATCTTTGTAAGCCCAGAATATAGCATGGTGTTGTAACAGGGTGGTCCCCAGGAAAGGGGGAGGTTCCCTGCCCCACCCAAGGGAGGGTGGAGCTGAGCAGGAAGAAGAGAAGCTGCAGAAGAGACTGAGGAAGGAAGCAGGATGGAGCCAGGAGACCTGGAGGAGGCGCATGGAGCCTAGAGACACGTGAAGAAACTGTGCTTGTCTTTTGGTCGTGGACTGGGTGACACAGATGTGGGTGAGACCTGTGGGGAGGTGACAATGGCGGCTTTTATCTTGATGTTGATTTTTCTCTTTTCCTTCCGGGCTTGTCTGGTTGTTTCTGGCCCTTTTCTGTGGGTCCCCACTGGAAGATGCTTTAGACTTGTGGCAGGCTTTGGGCCTTGCTCTGGGCCAGTCCCATTTGGATGGAGTTTTACCCACGAGGGGATGGGTAACTTTGGGTTCTTGAAACTAGACTCTTTGCCTTACCTGTATTGTTTCCTAGTTTTATTAAAGTTCCTTCTCATTAAAGTCTCCTATGTTTTGTGTTGATGCGGCGGATGGCAGAACCCATTTAGAATAGGCAGGTTTGCGGGGTTTGGGCTGCCCCTCTCCCTGCCCTATAACAGTGTTAGGTGGCTGGTTTGTTTGATCTTGGTCCCTATTTAACCAGTAATCTGTATCATGACTTTGAGCTTATATCTCTGCTTCTCTGGGCCTCCTCATCCCAAGTACTAAATGGAGACAGTGATAAAAGCATTCATTTTCCCAAGTGTTTATTGGTGTCTCCTATGTACCAGACATTGTGCTATACACTGACCATACAGTTATGATAGAAAAATAGGACATTATTCCTGCCCTTACAGACCTCAGAGTCTATTGAGGAAGTAAGAATCAGTAATCAAAGAATCAGTTAAAAATATAAAATTACAAAATACTGCATGATGAGTATTATGGTCATATCATTTATAGATAAATTGATCTAGTAAGAAAAATCAGAAAATGTTTCAATGGAGTTTGGCCAAGATGTGAAAGATGACCAGAAATTAACTAGGACTGTTTCATTGATCTTAACAAGAATTGCATCTTGATAAATGGGGATGAGAACCTTATTGGAGTGGGTTTATAAAAGAGCAGGAGAAGTTAGATTGGTGACAGAGAATATAGCCAATATTGTGAGGGAGAAGAGAAAGGAAGTAGAGGAAGAGGAGAAATAGCTCCGTGGCTGGAAGGGGAAAATGTCAGGAGAATTTTGTATTTTCACAAGACAGAAGACATAATACATAAATGAAAATCATCCAGTAAAATAGGATAGTTTGGTACAAGAGACACAAGAATTACTAGAACGCTATCCTTGAGTAATGAGATCAGATGGAATCTGGTACACAAGTGATTTGTTTAAAGTAGGAATACAAAGAGTTCATGCATATCAATGAGATAAAGATTGAATATGTGAACACAGATATAGTTAGGATAATATAGTGATGGAGCTCATGAAAGGTCTCTTCTCCTCACTGAAACATGAAGGAATGTTATATGAGACTGAAGATTTTGAGGAAAAGGGAATTAGAGATTTGAGAAGAAAGGAAAAAGTAAAACATGATAAGAGAGTGAAAACCCTAGGGAAATAGAATGATTTTTAGGCAGTGTTGAATATTTTGCTTCAGATTGATGGTCATGAATTAAATGTAGTATTACTTGGTTTGGTTATATATTTTTCTTCATTCATATCAATTGTATGGGTCCAAATCTAAATTAGGTAGAGAGGTAGATCTTACCAGGTCTGGGGTTTGCCAAGTGAGTACAAGGGCAAGAATATTGAGAGCATGTGGACAAAGAAACTATTGACCATGGAATTTCAGTGAGAAGAAAAATGAAAGTAAAAGGGGATATGGGGTGCAGGAGGGCAGTAAAAAAGGATAAGATTAATGGATCTAGGTTCTGATGAAATTGAAGGAATGTTAGAGTGGAATGTCCACACATGAGGACATCATGTGTGGAAATGAGTGCTTATCAAAAGTGGGATGCTTAATTTTGATATTGTAGTTTTGGGTGCTGCAGTTTTGGGTAATCACAAAGAGTAGAGAATGATCAAAGGAATAATAGCAGAAGTAGGGGGACAGTGATAAAATATTTTGTGAGGAGGAAGTCAAAGAAATGAGAATTCAGGAAGGATTATGTGAACAATTTTTGGAGCTGTTGTAGTAATGCAGGCAATTCTTGGTGGCTTGGGCCAAAATGGTAATGATAGCAAAGGTGAAAAGAGGTGGAGTGTCAGGGAGAAGAGAAAGAGCCAAACAGGGTTTCCTGGTATGTAAGATGCGAGACAGAATCTAGTATGATTTTTGGCTAAGTGAACAGAGGATGAAATTTCTATCTGAGATGATGAAAGCTGTGGGATGACAGTGTTGGTGAAGGAGTAGGTTCTGGATGGGTTAAAAGTGAGATCCTTTGAGTGGAGAAGACAAGTAAGCAGTTGGTTATTGCAGCCTGTATTTTAGAAAAAATGCCTGGGCTGGAAATATAAATTTGATAATCACCAGGATATAGTTGTACTTCTTGACATGAAATTGAGTAATATCACCAATGGAATGAGCTCTCAATTCTTTGAAAATCTCCATAAGGACAGAAATTTTGTCTGTGGCAGGACCTGGCAGGTGCCTATTCAGAATCCACCCCTTCTCCCTTACTGAGAACATTCTGACTTGAGGGAAGCAATAATGTGAATAATGGACATGGAGGTAGCCACATGATATAATTCTGGCCAGTGAGTGCAGGCAAAAAATACGTAATGGGATTCTTGGAAAGTTAGAAAAGGAGGTAAATCAGACTCATCTATTATGTTTTTCTTACCCTTTACCTTTACCCTCCTGCCTGCTTAAAATTTTAGCACATAGAATGCTGGAAATGTTGGAATCCAAATCGTGACAAGCTCTCAATAGCCGCTGCATTCACTGAATGAGTAAATATCTATGAGTTCAGTAAAATAGCTGAATATAAAATAATTTCTTTTAAGAAAACCAGTTTTCTTTAATTATATTAGACAATATGATGGAATATAGGTTCCTGTTTCTCATAACATGATAAGATATTGAGAAATAATCTAGTGAGCAATGTATAAGTTCATTATGAAGAAAAATTGTAAAACTTTACAAATGAATGTCAAATAAGAGCAGAACACATTAAGGTAAACCATGTTTCAACATTGTAAGCCAATATATAAAAAATAGTTTTTAGGGATTGATCTTTCTACAATACCATATCTTCATGTATGTGTATATGTACATTTTTGGCAAATATTCTAGTCATTCAATTGATTTTGCTTTCATTTATGTTTCTTTGTATATTCAAACTTAAATTTAAAATAAATTTTATTTGGAAGAGTATGTGAAAAAATCAAGTCAGTACCTTAAAAGAATAGTTGAGTTGGATGGTATGGGGAAAATTTTCCTACAAGATATTAAAGCATCCTCAAAAGTTGCCATTATTTAAACAGTATGGTACTAGCACAGGAATAGACCAACAATCATAGAATAAACAGAATTCAAAGTCAGTGGGAATATAGTATATGTTAAAAGTGGCATTTTAGATTGGAGCAAAATCATATTGCCACACTGCCCACAAAAATAAATTCCAGATGGAGTGAACATAAACAAAATCATAGAAGAACTACAAGCAAATATAGAATGGCTTTGAGAGTGATTGCATGGCCATGGTTATGCCATGCAAAAAAAAAAAAAAAAAAAAAAGAGGACACATAGGCCTATAGACCTAAGAGTCGCACTCAGAAGACATTCTCTGGACTCACTCTGAGGCTCTCTGCCAGGTGTCAGGGGTGAAAGATGAATTAAATGACTTTGGAGGATGTCTGCAGTGTAGAGGAGGTGGAATTTAAGTTACAACAAAGGATCTTTTAAGTTAAATGCCGCGGACATTATGGAGCACAACATGACTGCTATCTAATTCTGAATATGGTGTCACCCCCTCTCATTGGAAGCCTCTTTGGAATGCTTGGTTTTGGATTTGCAGAGTGCTCGTATTGAGGTATCCACGTATCTAACCCTGACCTCAGAGTTAGCACTTGTGTTTAAATTAAAAATGGAAAGAAGGGACAGGATGGAAAAACCAAAAATATATTTAGTCAGTCTTTTCATTTTGGCTTCCTGCCTAAAATCAGTCATAATGAGTTGGATTTAAATAACAGATCATGGAGAACTCCTGAATGACTGGGCTCATTGCCAAAGCAGTCTGTTCCACAGGAAGAAAGATATAGATTTCTTCCCACTCATTTTATATGGTGAGGATGATTCTGTGCATGAGACTGGATTTATTATTTAGAGGGAGAGTGAAATAAGCACACTCCAGTCCTGTCAGCACTAAAAATTATGTTTTTAGAGATTAATTTAAAAGCCACCCCCAGAAAAGTTTTGCTATTCTCTTATTTCTTATCAGGAATCTAAATTAGGATTATAGTATCCCTCTTCCCAGTATTTTTAAGGAGAAAAGTAATCCTGAAGAAAGGAAATATATTATTAATCTAAATATTACAGGAAGCCTCTCAGATACTGAACAGTTTGTCACAACTATGTAGCTCTTCTAAAGTCACAGGTCTGAGATGTTTGATTAGCTCCATCCTAGCAAAAAAGGCTTAAAGCTACAAAGATGAATGAAGAGATGAGGGGGTGAGAGAGGGAGAGAGCAATGAAACAACTAAGCATTGTTGGACTACCAAGTTTTGAGAATCTTCTTTTATCCAAGCAATTAAACCAAATGTAAGACTCCAGATTTATTATAGTATTTTGCAAAAGCAATCAAGTAACAGATGGATGAAAGCCTGCTACTGAAAACTTCCCACTTCTGACAAACTTTCCACCTCCTATAGCCAGGCCTGTAATCGCTCGGGAAATTTCCCCAAGGGAGCAAGCTTTTGCTGTCTTTCTCTGGCCCCAATGACTGGCTCTTTGATCATTTGAATTTTGCCCACCTGCATCCCAGGTTTAATTGCCTTAGCAATGAAGAAGATGGTGGGACCAGTGAAAGTCAAACCTAATGTTTGTTCAAATTTTTGCTCCACGGGGTTAAAATGACTCCATGAAGCTAAAATTCAAAATTCCAACTTAGTCAAATTTGGTGTAATTTACTACTTTGATAACTAAAAGAATTGAATTTCCAGTAAGATGCACTGTCACTTTGCCTATAGTAGCCTCCACAAGGAACATCTGAAATTATTTTTGGTCATTTTATCATAACTTTATTTTTACAACTCGTTTCCTGATTGAAAAAGTCATACCCATATTATAGAAAAATGCAAATAATGAAATAGAAAAGTCCCCTGTGATTTGAGAAGTAGTGACTTTTTATAGTTTATATGTATCCCCAGTCTTTTTTCTATACATATTCTCCTTTACAAAGTTTAACAAATCAGGATCAGATTATCTATACTATTCTACTTTTTCTCTTTACAACATAGCATGTCTGGATATCTTTTCATATCCCAGCTAACTAAATATGTTTCACTGTCTATGTGTAAGCTTCTGTCCTGGTGGTCAAAGCATGTGCACATCTAAATGTCAGTGGCTCTTAGGAAAAACCCTGATGGTAAGGATAAATATTGTGTCAGAAAACTTGTTTTGGCTGTGTGTGTGTGTGTGTGTGTGTGTGTGTGTGTGTGTGTGTATGTTGGTAGTGGGTTAAGCAGTAATAAATATTTTTTACAATGGGTTGAGATTTTTTTATTTTAAGTATAAAAGTCAAGACCTTTCTCTATGGGAGGAATTCTTCCTGTTCCCCCAAATCAGCCTGTTCCTCCACAACTACAGCTCTTTCTAGGTTTCCTGTCTTTCTGTTTGCCTGGAACAGCCTCGCTTTGCTCTCATCTCTACCTTGTGTATAGTCCCAGTGGTTCCAGTGATTGGACTTCACCCTAAATGGCATTTTCCCAGAAGAGTCATATTGAACTCCCAACCTAAATCAAGTTTACTACCTAGTCTTTCCTTACATCAGGTAACTTACCTTCATTTCCTGTACTTGGTATGTGACTATAGACTTAATATATGATAACAGCATTTAATAATGTCTTCCTCTGCAGATTGCAAACTCCCTAAGGATGGTAGCCTTCAATCCTTACTACTGTTCATGGTAATTTGGAATATGACCCTTTCTTTTCCATTCTTTACCTCTTCACATTTTGGCCCCATCTTCACCAAACTTAAGTCTTCCATTGTTTTACCTTGAGTCCTTCAGATACAGTGTTTGATCTTGGTCCTGAGCTCCAGAAAGCGACCATGAGAGAAAGTTTATGTGCTCATGCTTTATTGGGGCTTATACCAGAGTAGGAAGAGCAAGGAGGAGAGGAATGTGCATCCAGGAAGCAGAGAAGGCAAAATAAAGTGCGATGTACAATCTCATAAGAAAACACTGCCAGCTTCTTAGTCTCCAAGTTGTTCCTGAAGCAGCTATGATTCAGACAGTAGAAGGGTGGAAGTAAGGTAGGTAAAAGAGAAGTTTTCTGCTGTCTCCTGTTTCTTACTGGTCAAAGTTTATCCTCACCAGCATGGAGTTTCCCATACTTCCAGGCTTTATTACTTGGCTTCTGTGGATAGCTGGTAAGGAAATGCATCAAGTTGGGTCACAACCTTGGGTGGGAGCTACTTTGGATTCACTGTAACAGATGTGATAGAGACCACACTGAGTTCTGGGCCTCACACCACTGCGACCACCATCTCCCTCTCCACAGTGTGGGGTGTGACAGCAAGCAGCAGTGACAGCAGAAGCAGCCAGAGTTCCTGTCAATCAAATGGCTACAGATAGGTGTGGGGGTGACAGACTGAGTCAATTTGAAGTCCAGTACAGCCTCTGCACTATTTGAATTAACCACCCAACATGCCCCTTCACTACTCACTCCCCCCCCACCCCAGTAACCGTGCTCCTATTCTGTGCCTTTATACTTCTGCAGCACAGCTCTAATCCAGACTACCCAATCAGCTTTCAGCCAAGCCAGCCCTAGAACTGACCCATCCCTGGCCTCACAGTTTGTAGCAGCACCAAGTAACCTAGGTGCTAAAAAAGCCTCCATTTCTTTATTGTTTATAGGATTCTCTTAGATCACTTCCCTCCTACCTAGACCTCTAAAAACACTGAGCAGAGGCAACATATCCATTAGAAGAAAAAGGTTAGAAATTCAGAGCTGTGGGGAGGTCTCTGTGGCTCATGGAGAGTTTGGCTCCTGTGTGATTGATACTGGAAACTGTTGAAGTTGAAAATGGATGTGAGTCAGGGGCCAAGAAAACTAAAGCTGACAATTAATTGGCCCTTAACCCATCACATCTTTCAAAGAGGAAAACATACTCTCCATTCCCCACCCCATCCCCAAGATAAAAACATCAAAAACCCTAGGAGAGGATATGCAAAACTAGACTGTGTATGTCTAATTTGACAAAGGGTTATTTAAAAATAAATTGCTCAAGGCAAAGCACAGAGCAAGAGAGTTCCTTTGGGTTTTGGCCAACTCTTCACTAATACAGTCTGCTGGCCCGGTGAACAGGGCCAGGACCAAAGAAAATAGTCTGTAATAAAAGATTATGTCCCCAGAAACTACCTCGCTCTTGCTTTGGTTTTGCTCATAGTAACAACTTTATTGAGATGCAATTTGCCATTTTAAGGGTACATATTAATGATTTGGAGTATTTTCACAGAGTTCTATAGTTATCTCCATGTTTCAGAACATTTTCATTGCCCATTACCCAATAAGAAATGTACCCATTATGAGTTGCTTCACACCCCATCTTCAGTTTTAGTCCCCGGCAATCTCTAAGCTACTTTCTGTCCATGGACTTGGCCTCTTCCAAATCCATCATATAAAAGCAATAATATAATAATGTGACTGGCTTCTTTCACTTAGCATAATGTTTTCAAAATTCTTCTGGTAACATATATCAGAACTTCATTATCCTTATTGCTAAATAATATTTTATTTATATGCCACATATTCTTTATCCATTCATCACTGGGTAGACATTGGATTGTTTTCCACTTTTGGGACTATTGTCAATTCTTCTGCCATAAACATTCATGTACAAGTTTTTGTGTAAACATGTTTTCATTTCTCTTAGGTATGTACCTGGGAATAGAACTGTTGGGCCAAATGGTAACTCTCTTTAATCTTTTGAGGACCTACCGAGCTGTTTTCCATACATTTTACCAGCAAGTATGAGTATGACAATATTCTATGTCCTATCAACACTTGTTGCTATTTGTATTTTTTATTATAGCTATGCTAGTAGGTGAAATGTGGCTTTGCACAGTGTTTTTTTGTTTTTGTTGTTTTTTAAGATTTATTTATTTATTTATTCAAGCACTGTGTACAGTCAGAAGCACGGGAGGGTGAGAGAATTCACCAGAGCCAGAGCGGGGAGCAGAGCAGGCAGACGGAACGAAGTACACTGCTGAGGGGAGCAGCGGGCAGCAGGAGAGGTCTGCGCGCCATGTGGGACCCTCCTCCGGTGGCCGGGGAGCAGCCGGGGATCGAACTGGTGCTGCAGAGGCTGCGGGCAGCTTCGCAACCCAGCGCTCAACTGCTACGCCACCAGGGAGGCCCCTTTACACAGTGTTTTTAATTTATATTTCCCTCATGGGTAATAACATTGAATATTTTTTCATGTGATTTTGGCCATTTATGTATCTTCTTTGAAGAAATGTCTATTTGGAGTCAGAGTATTTATAAATTAGGTTATTTTTCTACATTGTCAATTTGTACCAAGAAGCCAGTTGAGATTTTGATTGGGATTGCATTGAATAAGTAGATGGGTATATTGCCACCTGTGCAATATTAAGTCTTCTAATATTAAGTTTTCTAATCCATGAACATGAGATGTCTTTCCATTTATTTAGGTCAAGTTTCTTTCAACAGTATTCTCATAGTCTTAAGTTTGCTGTTCTTCTGTTAAGTTTATCCTAAGTATTTCATTCTTTTTTGATGCAATTATAAATGCAGTTGTTTTCTTATGTTCCTTTTCCAAGTGTTTGCTACAAATGTATAGAAAGACATGATTTTTTATATTGATCTTGTATTCTGCAACAAATGAGTTGTATTCTGCAACTCATTTAATGCTGTTACTTTTTTAGTCATTCATTAAGATTTTCTACATATAGGTCATGCTATCAGTGAATGTAATATTATTTCTTTCCAATCTGAATTCTTTTTATCTAATTTTCTTGCCTAATTGTTCAGACTACATCTTCCAGTACAATTGTTGAATAGAAGTTGTGATGGTGAACAGTCTTGTCTTATTCCTGATCTTAAGGCAAAAATATTCACTTTCACCATTAATTATGATTTAGTTGTGAGTTATTACATGCCTTTTATGATGTCAAGGGATTTCAGTTCTATTTCTACTTTTTTCAGTGTTTTTATTATGAAGGATAATTGAATATTTTGAAATTCTTTTTTGCATCTATTGAGATGATCATGTGAGTTCCTTTATTATTGTAGTATATTACATTAATTTTCAAATGTTAAACCAATCTTGCATTCCTGGGATAAATTCTGCTTGGTCATGTTCATATATTGATGTCCTAACCCTCAGAATGTGACCTTATTTGTAAGTAGGGTTATTGCATATAGAATTAGTTAAGATAAGATCATATTGAATTAAGGTGAGCCCTAATCTTATATGACTGATGTCCTTATGAAAAAGAGAAAATTGAAGACAAGCAGAAACAGGGAGAATGTCACATGAAGATTGTAGTTGTGCTACCAGAAGCCAGAACTAACAAGAAGGTTAGAAGAGAGACCTAGAACAAATTCTTTTCTACTCCCTTCAGAGGAAACCAGCCTGCCATCACATTGATCTTGGACTTCTAGCCTCCAGAACCGTGAGATAATAAATTCTTGTTGTTAAAGCTACCATGTTTGTGTACTTTGTTATAGCAGCCCTAGGAACTTATGCAGTATATTATCCTTTTGATATGTTATTGGATTTGTTTTGCTAGTATTTTGTTGAGGGTTTTTGCATGTAGATTTTGGTCTATAATTTTCTCTACTTGTGATGTCTTGTCTAGAGTTCCTTTCTTAGTGTTTCTCTAGGAGTACAAGAACCTACCTCAGATTTATATTAACTTATTCCCAGTGAAATATAGAAATATAACACCTATAATACTCCATTCCATCTCTCCCCTTTAGTACTTATTGTTATATTATATGATATGATATTATGGTTACATATATATGTTATAGACTTAATAAATACATGGGTATAATTACTAATGGTATAATTTTGTTTATGAAAGAATTTGATAAAAGAAAGGAAAACAAGTATATATGGATTTTGTTATATTCACCTTTTAATCTATCATTTCTGATTCTCTTCATTTGTACCTTGTTTGCTAAATGAAGAAAAACCACTGAAGAGTTTTGGTAGGGGATGCCAGGCATTTAAATATGTGCAGTAATATGTACAAAGTAGTTGAAGACCACTACTCTAGCAATTGGGGCAGTGTGGGGGTGAAAATCATAAAAATAGGTTAGGAGGTAGTTGTATTGATCAAGGTACAAATTCACAGGAGCCTGGATTTGACTTGATTTTTGCGCTGTATGCTCATCAGGTCTTGATAAACTGAGGTCAAACCAGGGATGAACCCTGGTTGGAAAAATGCCTGCTAATTTGAGGGGGCTCAGAAAGAAAGACTTTCCCATGACAAGCCTCCATGGAGAGCATGATGCCTCACAAGTAAAGCACATCCCAGGCTAAGGCTATAAAAGTAAATTGCCATGCAGTTAAGTGTGACTACAGGAGAAGAGGGGGGTAGGAGAAGAGGGAGAGATTCTCCCCCATGCACGTGTCCCTGCAGCTGTCAGGGATGAGGTTACAGACCATGGAAGAGAATGCAGAATTCGTCTTCCCTTTCCCAGGGCAGATGACCTTTCAGAAATTAAACAAATCAATTCTGTGTCCTCAGAGGAAGCATGTTTGACTGCCCTGATTCAATGGAATCTATTGTTTCAGGTGAAACCAGGTGATTCAATTCATCATTGATACCCTCACTAGGAGGTTTTGTCTGTGACTGTTCCTCTAAAATAATTCTATGAGGTCTGGATTGGATGTGCAACTACATACAGTTAAGAAAACAAAAAACAAAGGACAAAGAGTATTCTTCCCTAAGTGTCGAGACAGCATTGGTACTATAGATAATGCACAGTGCAAGAAAGAGGTAATTAAGGACTGAAATAGCTAGCGGTGATAAAGATTCACTTGCAGAATGCTCACAAAAGTAATCAAAGGTAGTCAAAAGTACTAGTAACAAATGTTTGGAAGTTTAAAAATAACTTCGAAATAATCCGTCAATCAAAGAGGAAATCAAAATGAGAATTATGAAATACTTAAACTAAGGAAAAAAACAAAAGAGATATAAAGACTATGAAAAAGAACAAAAATGCCTCCCAGCACTGCTAATTTCATACTGAGTGATCCCAATATCTTGAGGCCAAGAATATTGTTTAAAATGGCTAAGTCCCCTTGGCACCTGCTGGAATGACCACAATTCTTCTCTGAAGGAAATGCTCTCAGAAAAGCTCAAGAATACATTATCACAGTCGAAAACTTAGAAGCAAAACAAAACAAGCAAGCAAAACAAACCAAAACAAGAAACAAGCCATCAACATAAGAGCGAGCAGGGGAAAGCCGGTGAATGAGAACCACAAAGGCTTTGAATATTAGAATTACTAGGTATGGGTTATAATATATTTGATATATTTAAATGAAAGAAGGAATTGAACACGTGAATCATTTGAGCAAGGAGAAAGTGATTTTTAAATGGCCAAATAGGTCTGATAAAATAAGCTAAATAAATATTTGGAAATATTTGTAAAATATGATGAATTTTTTCCATAAATATCTAAATTTTTATAAAGTCAAATATATAATTTCTGTTATCTTCATGATTATTTTTCATCTAGAATTGTTTGTTGTAAGTGAAAGAGAGAATCCAACTTCATATTATCCAGATGGCTACCCAATTATCCTAATACTATTTAGTAACTATTTCATTCTATTACTGATTGAAAATAATCTGATTTTGAACTAATCGTAATAAACATATCTGTGCTTTTAATGATCTTTTTTCTCTTTTCAATAGATATTATGTACATTATTTATGATACATGCAGTATGTACATTCACAATAACATTAAACATCCATCTTCAGCCTTCTGCTGGTGGCGCTGGTGGTTGAGCGCAGCGCTGTGAAGCTGTCCATAGCCTCTGCAGCACCAGTTCAATCCCAGCCGGCTGGCGAGGGTCCCACATGGCACGCAGACCTCTCCTGTCTCACCTGCTGCTCCCCTCAGCAGTGTATTTCATATTTCAGTCAGTCTGCCTGTTCTGTTCCCCATTCTGTCTCTAGTGAATACTCTCACCCTCCCACGAATCTGACCTGTACCCCAGTTCTTTTTTTTTTTTTTTAAGATTTATTTCATTTATTTATACAAGCACTGGGTACAGTCAGAAGCTCAGGAGGGTGAGAGAATTCACCAGAGTCAGAGCGGAGAGCAGAACAGGCAGAAGGACCGAAGAACACTGCTGAGGGGAGCAGCGGGCGGCAGGAGAGGTCTGCGCGCCATGTGGGACCCTCGCCGGCGGCCGGGGATCGAACCGGCGCTGCAAAGGCTGCAGGCAGCTTCGCAACCCAGCGCTCAACCGCTGTGCCACCAGTGGAGGCCCCCCCAGTTCTTGTTTAAATAAATAAATAAATCTTAAAAAAACAAAAACAAAAAACATCCATCTTCACTGTACTATATTTTGATAAAACTACTTTCCTTTTGCGATAGCTTTTCTGGGATCCAAATGGGAATAGTTGCCTTCCTTTTTAAATTGAGATATATTGACATATAACATTCATTTCAGGTGTACTATCAATTTGTAATGATTTGTGTATGTATGAAATGATCACAATGTTATAATTTTTTGTGATAAGAATTTTATAATCTACTTTTCTAATAACTTTCAAATGTACAATGCATTAGTACTACATCTCCAGGACTTACTTATTTTATAAGTGGAAGTTTGTACCTTTTGATCACCTTTGCCAGTTTCACCACTCCCCACCCTTTGTCTCTAGCAACCACAATCTATTCTCTATCTATGAGTCCTTTTTTGGTTTTCTGTTTGATTTAGATTTATTTCTTTGTTTAGATTTAGATTTTTGGGGGATATATAATTGAGATCATATGGTATTTGTCTTTGTCTGACTTATCTCACTTAGCATAATGCCATCAAGAGTCATGAATACTGTACAGTAGGGTATCCTTTTTATGCCTGAATAATATTCCATTGTGTATACCACATTTTCTTTGTCCATCCACCCATCCACCAATTATACTTCAGTTTTTTCTATGTTTTGGCTACTGTACATAATGGTGTAATGAACATGGAAGTACAGATATTTTTTGAGTAGTGTTAACCTTCCCTTTTATTAAATACCCAGAAGTAGAATTACTATAACATAACGAGAAGTTTTTCTTTTTAATACTTTGAGGAATCTCCATACTGTTTTCCATAGTGGCTACACAAATTACATTCCTACCAATAGTGCATAGGAGTTCCTTTTCTCTATATCCTCACCAACACTTGTTATTTCTTGTCTTTTTGCTAATAGTCATCCTAACAGGGTTGGGGTGCTAGCACATTGTGGCTTTATTTTGTATTTCCCTAAAGATTAGAGATGTTGAGCACCTTATCACATATTTGGTCATTTCCATGTTCTCTTTGGAAAATAACCAGATAATCTGCCCATTTCAAAATCATACTGTGTTTTGCTTTTTTTCTATGTAGTTATATTAAGTCATTATGTATTGTGGGCATTCACCCCTTAACAAATATATGATTTGCAAATATTTTCCCCCATTTGGTAGGTTGCCTTTTCATTTTGTTGATGATTTCCCTTGCTGTATGGAAGCTTTTTAGTTTAATGTAATTCCACTTATTTATTTTTGCGTTTGTTGCCTTTGTTTTTAATGTCAAATCCAGAAAATCATTATCAAGACCAATGTCAAGGAATTAACCACCTGTACTTTCCTAGGAATATTATTTTTTGGTTCTTAATTTCAAAGTACTAAATCCATTTTGAGTTATTGCTTGTGTACAGTATAAGATTGTGACCGTTCAGTTTTCTCAACACCATTTATTAAAGTGACTGTCTTTTCTCCACTGCATATTCATAAGTAAATTGACCTTATAGGCATGGATTTATTTCTGGGCAGACTAGTCGCTTTCTAAGCTTACTGATTATCTGTTATTTGAGATTTCTTTTTATCATATACTCAAAGGTAGGTATAACTTTCTTGAAGCTTCAGACCTCTCATTTTCCTTTTATTATTTAATTTGAATACATTCTTAAGATTTTTTTAGAAAAATGTCCATGAATGTAAATACTTTGAGACTTGTATATCTGAAAATATCATTATTCAGTCCTTTTATTTGATTGTTAGTTTAGCTGAGTATAGAACAACATATAATGCTGGATTTCAGTTTTCTAGAAGACTCTGAAATGTCTAAAAAAAGAGACAGATGGACAGAGTTGGGTTCTTCACTGTTATTTAGAGATAAGTTACTAATTTATTTAATGATTGAAACAGGAGCATGTTTATAATAGTATATTTGCTATTATTGGAAAAGCACAGCAGAATCTAAGAAGGATGAATTATCTCTAATTAAATAAAGTTGGTTATGTTAAGTTGAGGATATTATGTTCTAGCTTTTGTTTTGGGAACATTTTATCCTATACCTGTACAGAGGTAAGTGTTCCATTTTTTAAAAATAGACCTTAATTTTTAGAACACTTTTAGGTCACAGCAAAATTGACCAGAAGGGACAGAGATTTTCTGTATACCACCTGCCCTCACACACACACAGCCTCTCCCATTGCTAATATCCCCCCACCAGAGTAGTACATTTGTTACAATTCATTAACTGACATTGCCAATCACTATCACCCAAGGTCCATAGTTTATATTTGCTTCATTCTTGGTGTACATTCTAGAGGTCTGAACAAATGTGTCAAAAAATATTTGTAGGATACCATTATTCTATCACACCAAACAGTTTTGCAACCCTCAAAGGCCTCTTTGCTGTGCCAATTCAGCTCTCCCCTCCAACCCCTGGCAGCCACTGAACTTTTTACTGTCTCCAGAGTTTTGCCTTTTTTAGAGTGTAATAGAGTTGGAATCAGTGTCAAACCTTCTCAGATTGCTTTTTTTCACTTAGTAATATGCATTTAAATTTCCCCCATATCTTTTCATGACTTGATCATTCTTTTCTTCTTGGCGCAGAATAATATTCCTTTAGCTGGTTATACCAGTTTACCCATTCACCTACTAAAAGATATTTTCACTGCTTCTGAGTTTTGGCAATTATAAATAAACCTGTTGTAAATATCCATGGGCAAGTTTTTGTGTGGATATAAGTTTTCAGTTTCTTTAGGTAAATACTAAAGAGTGGGATTGCTAGATCTCATGGTAAGAAAGTACTTAGTTTTGTAAGAAACTGCCAAACTGCCTTCCAAAGTAACTGCCATTTGCATTCTCACCAGCCAAATAAGAGTTCTGTGCTCTATGTCCTACCCAGCATTTTGTGTTGTCAGTGTTCTAGATTTTGGCCATTTGAATAGGTGTATAATGGTATCTCACTGTTGCTTCAACTTGCTGTTCCCTGGTGTCATATGATATGAAGCATCTTCTCATTTGTTTACTTGCTATCTTTATGTCTTCTTCTGTTAAGATCTTTGATCCATTGTTTAACTGGGTGGTTTCATTATCATTGAGTTGTAATTCTTCTTTGTTTATTTTGGATAACAGTTCTTCATCAGAGATATCCTTTGCAAGTATTGTCTCCCACTCTGTGGTTTCTCTTTTCATTCTCTTGATAAATGTTCTATTTTTAAGAACACAATTTAAACTACATTGTGAAGAGTAATAGCAAATATTAGTTAATAGCATCACATAATCTTCTGGCGAAAGTTAATGAAAATGTTTTCCCCTACCAATCTGAATAAATGTTAAGAAAATATAAAACCCCAACTAGGGTAATATTTCATTTCTAGATACAAAACTCATTTGCTAGAAGCATTGGAAATTAATGTAGGACATTTTCTTCTCCTCAAAACCATGAAAATCTGCATCTGAGAAGAATGAAGGAATTATCCTAATTCTGTCACAAAGAATGATAGAAAATCAAAGAGTCATTTATGGAAGATTGATAAATGATTTAAAAATAAATATGAATACTCAAATTCTTAGATTAATGGATATGTAGATAAAATAGATAAGAACGAGAACTTGTCATAAATTCATCCCTCTTATAGTCTCACAAGACTTTCCCTTAGAGGCAATGCATTCTTGAGAATAGTTATGGTTTGGAAGAGGTAAAATTAGTAAATGAAATTTGTCATTTCTTCTACCTCCTCATTCTACAATGCATTCCAAACATGCCAACACAGGAAAAATACTCAATTTCTAATGCCTTGCATCTCTTCTAACATAAAGGTATTCAAAAAGAGGAAATACTTGAAGCCCTCCTGAGGATTTGTGGTGCTTTGTTTAAAAGAGGTTTCACCAACATCAGTGATGTTAAGTGATTGCAACAGGGGTGATGGGAAAATAGAATTCACAAAACACCTTAACCTTGGGTGGATTTTCTGGAAGATTAATTTTTGGAGAAAGTACATATGGAATTTGAGTATACAAAAATTGATGCTCTGAAAACTATATATGGCATATGCTTATATATTCCTTAGAAACTCTTTGCCCATATGTATGTATATTGGCCTCATTTAGGGCTAACATAGAAAAGATAGCAAAATGAAATGAAAGCAAATGATTGAGTTGAGGCTTAGAGTAGAAATAATAGCTATGGTAGACCAGTTAAGGAGTTCATTGTAGGGTCTTCAAAGACGGCAACAGAAATAATAGAAAGAAAAAATGTTTAAAGATAAATCTCAAGAACTTTCCTGAATTTTAAAAAAACCTGTATGAATCTTTATATAGAAATAATAAAGATAAGAAAAACTGAACCAGAAGGATCAACCTAGGTATATATTATTTTAAGATTACTGAACCTCAAAGAATTCCTTGGGAAAACAAGAAAAAAAAAGTCACTAATGAGAATGAAATGAGACAAGCCTCAGAATGATTAAAAAGACAATAGAACATGATTTCTTTTCTCAAGAAAATAGTGACTCAAAAAAATTTATTTCTACCCAAACCATCATCCTAATACTGCATTAAAACATCCCAATACTGGAAAAAAAAATGCTTTTGAATATTCATAAACATAGTAGCAGCAGTATTGTTTCATTTTTGATGAATAAGAGCATACATACACTTTAAATAGATAAGAAAAGACAGTGAAAACAACAATAAAATAATCCGTGGTGGGCCTCTCTTGCGCCACACGAAGGGTTAAGCACCGCACTATGAAGCAATCCGCAGCATCTGCAGCATGCAGCACGAGTTCCATCCCTGGCCAGCCAGGGAGCAATCCACATGGTGCAGCAGACTTCTGACTCTCCCGCTGCTCCCCTCAGCAGTGTACTTTGGTCACTCTGCTTGTTCTCTTCCCCACTCTGTCTCTGGTGAATCCTCATCCCCCGCATCTCTGGCCTGTACCCCAGCTCTTGTATACATAAATAAATCTTTTTAAAAAAAGATTTATTTATTTATACAAGTACTGAGGTACAGGCCAGAGGCATGGGAGGGTGAGAGGACTCACCAGAGACAGAGCGGGGAACAGAACAGCAGACTGAGGAAATACACCGCTGAAGGAAGCAGCAGGCAAAACAGGAGAGATCTGCCGTGCCAATAAATTTTTTTTTAAAGATTTATTTATTTATTTATTTGTAGAAGCACTGGGTACAGTCAGAAGCTCAGGAGGGTGAGAGAATTCACCAGAGCCAGAGCGGGGAGCAGAACAGGCAGAAGGACCAAAGTACACTGCTGAGGGGAGCAGCGGGTGAGGCAGGAGAGGTCTGCGCGCCATGTGGAACTCTCGCCTGGTGGCCCGGGATCGAACTGGCTCTGCAGAGGCTGCGGGCAGCCTCGCAGCCCAGCACTCAACCGCTGCTCCACCAGGGGAGGCCCCTCGCCAATAAATCTTAAAAAAAAAAAAGTATCTGTGGTAAGCATTGGAACTCTTTAACTGTAAGACAAATTTAAGGGTTTTTTGGTGTTTTTTATTTGTTTTTACAGACGAGAATGTAAAATAAGATATGTAAAATAAGATACTGTAAATGTAAGCCAAGATACTGTGAAAAAGGAATAAAGTAACAAAAATTGGGAGTAGGGATAAAAACACAGATGTTAATATAACATCTTTAAAGGAGGGGAGGCAAACTATCATATGGGCCTCCCTGGTGGCACAAGGGGTTAAGTCTCAGCAATATGAAGCTATCCGCAGCCACTGCAGCAAGATTTGATCCCCTGCTAGGGAGCTGACTCACATGGCACAGACCTCCCCTGTTTTACCCACTGCTCCCTTCAGTAGTGTGTTTCAGTCAACCCGCCTGTTTGGCTCCTTACTTAGTCTCTGGTGAATGCTCTCACCCCTCCCCCAACACTTCTGGCCTGTACCCCTGCTCTTGTATGCAAAAATAAATAAACCTTAAAAAAAAATAAAAGATGGGAGGCAAACACTCATTTAATATTAGAAGAATAAATCTCTTTCATAATGATATTTTCTTTTTTAAGATTATTTATACATGCACTGGGTACAGTCAGAAGCGCGGGAGGGTGAGAGAATTCACCAGAGCCAGAGCAGGGAGCAGAGCAGGCAGAAGGACCGAAGTACACTGCTGAGGGGAGCAGCGGGCGGCAGGAGAGGTCGGTGCGCCATGTGGGACCCTCCTCCGGTGGCCGGGGAGCAGCCGGGGAGCAGCCGGGGATCGAACCGGCGCCGCAGAGGTCGCTGGCAGCTTCGCAATCCAGCGCTCAACTGCAGCGCCACCGGGGAGGCCCTAAAAGTTTTTTGACTTAGAAAATAGAAATATTAGGATGTTGTTTAAAAATATGAAGATGGGCCCCCCCCTGGTGGCGCAAGGGGTTAAGAATTGCAGTATGAAGCAATCCACAGCCTCTGCAGCATGAGTTCGATCCCTGGTCAGCCAGGGAGCAACCCACATGGTGAGGCAGACTTCTCCTGACTCACCAGCTGCTCCCCTTAGCAGTGTATTTCAGTCAGTCTGCCTGTTCCCCACTCTGACTCTGGTGGGTCCTCTCACCCCCCACATCTCTGACCTGTACCCCAGCTGTTGTATGCATAAATAAATAAATCCTTAAAAAAAATAAAATTATGGAGATAAATGTCAAAAGAAATTTCCAGAATAATTAAGTTATCTGAGAGGGGTGAGGAGGATTTCTGTTTATTTTGTGCTAGTATCCAACTTTCCTTCAGCTCCCCATGCTATTTAGTTATTATGTGCATTATTTATCTTAGTAAAATTAGTTCTTATTTATAGTTCTTATTTAAACCTTAGTAAAATTAAAGGTTTTGTTTGTTGCATGGTTGGGTTTGGTTTTGCACAGGACAGCCAACAATATCTTAACATAGAAGTGATTGTGAGTCTATAAACATATCCCTCAAAATCCAAGCTAAAAGTACCCCCAACTCAACTTCCCTTTAGCCAAATTCTAAAATTGCCCTCTACCATCCCAAGGCCAGGCCGATGTGAGGTGAGTCTGAGAGGAATGAAGAGGGTGGTCTTCAACTAAGTTAAATAGCATCCTTCTGCAAATTTTACAAAAATGCATGACCATATAAACTCAGTGTGAAAACCCCTCTCAGGATCCTGGAAGGAGAGTTGCAAATGTGGGCCTCAAGTTTAAGCTTCACAATAAATCTGCTCTTAAGGGCAAAGGCAAGAGAATAGACTGGAAGCCCTAGCCACACTCAAGCTCAGCTCTGCCTTTTAGGGACCATGGGATGTCAGTACTTACTCAATTTCTCTGTGCTTCATTTCTCAATCTGTAAGTTGTGTTGTGCTGAGATGCTAATGTGATAATGATGACATCATCACAATGGAATATAAGCTAGCCTCAAGGTCAACAGCTGTTGTCCCACATCCCAGATAGATGCATGAGTTCCACGTATCTTATACTGCATCAATTTAGAAACCTCTGCTTATTCTTAAGTAGTTCTGATTCAATTATTTTAGAGATGAAAATATAAAGTTCCAAATTACAGCTATTTTTTTTTTTTTTCATTTTTGAAAATGTATGAAGCCAGTTAGATTACTAGAAAATTGTGTTCCAAAATCAGGCCCATCTAGCAAATGTTGATCTAGGGGTCTTCCAAAATCACAGTGAAAGGAACAATTTCTGACCAAGATCTTTTTCTTCTGCTATTTGTTATCTCTAGGAGTAGGTGGCAGAGCTGACCTATCCATAGCTGACCTTTTAGAACAAGATGTTGTTTGACAATGCTCTATAAAATTTATTCGTTCAGGGCCTCCCCTGGTGGCCCAGCGGTTGAGGGCTGGGTTGCAAGGCTGCCCACAGCCTCTGCAGCACCAGTTCGATCCCCGGCCACCGGTGAGGGTCCCACAAAAAAAAAAAAAAAAAAAAAATTATTCTTTCACCTTCCATTTGGAATTCCTGCAGCAGTTTTGCCAGATCTACTCTGGCACTTACCACTTTATTATAAACCAATTTTTTGTGGTCTGTTTTGTGCTTATGGCTCTATAATTTCAGCATATGAGTTGTAGCCTCTACAGTAATTCATGTCAACAGATATTTATTGACTCTGTACTGTATACAGAATTTTGTGACTGTTCTAGGCAAAGAAACAAGAAAAATGATGAACACATTTTTCTAATTCAAAGAACTTAAAATGTAGTTGCAGAGCATTTCCAGTGCTAGGAATTTACCCTGCAGATATACTTGCAAGAGTCACCAAGCTGCGTTACAAGGATATTCATTTTAGCATTGTTTGTAATGGGGAGAAAACAAGGAAAGGGGCTGAGAAGACAGCCTAAATGTCTACCAGTATAGGGCTGGTTAAATTACAGTTCACCACACAGTAGTCTGTCTTAACCAAAGTCCTCATCCAAACCCCAGAAAACAAAGTGATTTGAGTGACTCCATTTTCTCCATTCTCCCAAGAATTGCACATAACTGGTATATAGTGGTACATGGATGTAGAGGAGAGAAATTAATTCATGACCTACATTGTGACCTTGGAGCATTAGGGCTTAATTCTTTCATGGGAACAAGTTAACATGGAAATACCAGGAAGATGTAGTGAGACAATAAAGTGAGAAAATCTATAAAAGAGACATGCGAGAGGGAAACATGCATTGTTAATCCCTTTTGTGTAATTGAAAGAGGTATCTATGTGGTTGCTTGTTTGTGCAAAGAGCTGAGTTGAGGCCCAGCCCAGATCAGGCTAGCCATGGGGCCCAATCTGGAGCGCTAAAATGGGGGGCTGGAGTGGTCCCAGTAACCAGAAGTCCAGCTCATGCAGATAGAGATCAAAGAGGCAGGTCCTTAGTCCTTGGCACAAATCAACTCTGGCCTTTCTTGTCTCAGGCCCTTTCCCATCTTAGATGGGCCCCTATTCATTCATCATTTTGAGGATGGATTTGGTGTAGGTTCCACAGGAATGAAATCAGTAGAAAAGTAAATCTGAGGGAATTTCCATTTGGTCCTGACTCCTACTCCACATGGCCCCTGCCCCAGCAGCCTTGCTCCGGGATTATGTTTCAGGCCATTCCTGTGCATTTACAAATAAAACCAGGCTGCTCTGGGCACGCTTGTGAGTTAATGCCTGGAGCCTCACACACTTGGCCAGAGATTGATACGGTGTGTGCACGCCTGGGCCAATACAACTCTTTTGATCTATTTCTGAAGACGGCGTTTTGCCTCCTGCTTCAAGTGATTGATTAAGTTAGGATCTCTTTTAGGAATTCTCTCCACTCATGCCTCTTCACCAGCTCAGAGTGAGCCCTGCCAAATTTTACTCTCCTTTTATGCTACAGATTGTTCTGTTCCAAGTGAGTAAATGGAAACTGTGTTCTTAATATGCAATCAGTTACCTAGTCCTTTATATGCAGCCAGTTACCTTGGAATTCCTGTTTTGCATTCAGAATGGTATGGGCACCCTCTTATCACATCATCAGTCATGTTTCTAGCAAGGCTTTGGCCTTGTCGTTGGGGAGCAGCCTTGCTTCACAGCTTTCCTCCCCTGCCATGCCCCCTCCTCCCATCTTGGTGTGAGAATCATTGGGGAATCAAGGTGGTACCATTTGTTTTCAAACAAGCCAGCACACGTGTTTGTAGACTTTTAAAGATCTGGGAATATAAGTGGGCTCAAGCATTGTTCTTTAGGGCACAGCTGGAGAAGGAGCCCTTGATCCTACTGGTGAAGGGAAGAGCCAAGGTGTTCCAGAAAACAGAACACTCTGTCATGCAGGCCATGATCTCAGCTCTTTCCTCCATGCACAGCATCTACTTGCAGAAATTGGAATTACACACTGCCCATGAGTGGTGAAGAAGACCAGAGTAAACAGGTTCCATGTCCTTTGCTATGTCTTCCTTCCACCATGCAAACTTTCCATTGTCCTTTCCCAAGTGGCCAATCCTAGAATGTAAGTGAGGCCTCAGTAAGATGATCTATCTGGGGCATTTAGCTCCTCCTTTTCTGTGGCCCTTACAACTCCTGGTGTCCTGCTCACTATATACCAAGCTTCAGTTTTCCTGGACCTTTGGTGAAGTCTTGTTTAAGGCCTCCAGTTTGTTCTCAGGTTTGCTTGGAGAAATTACAGCTAGATGAAAGCATTTGTGGCCAGGTCATTTCAGAAGGGAAGAGGAATGGCAGCCCAGCCCCTCCTCCCCATAACATACTTTTCCAACCTTGCGAGGTCTGGATTTGCTTTTTGAAGGTAGCTAGAGTTTCTCTTTATAATGTCGACCATCCTGTCATCTACCCCAGTATTTCTTGTTCTTTTAGAGAACCATTTCCCTCACAAGGAAACCTAGATTTTACAAAAAAATTACTCCTTGAGAATTAATATGTATATGATAATGAGGATAATAGTGTGGCATTAGCATGCAACTTATCCATTACTAATTTACTCACCAAATATTCATTGAATGCCTTTCATATGCCATACTTCGTTTAGGCATTAGCCATATCACATAAGGAGCTTGCTTGTATAACCCAAGCCCTGTGTACTTGTGGCCTAAGCTGGTGTCTCCTCCAAAGCAAAATAAGCAGCCAAGGTGGTCACCTTGATATCACTATCAGCACAGTGGTTGAAAGGGCTGCTGATCTCATAATGGCAAAATACCCCCTTACTTTAGCAAAGTGCTCTAGACTAGAGCTTAAAAAATGCTTTCGTTCACATTCTAGCTCCAAATTTTCATAGCTCTGATAGATTTGCCTTCCCCTTTCACAGAAGGAGGAATACAGTCTCAGAGTGGCCACCAAACCTGCTCACTGGCCAGGATGCTGCAGTGTGTGTGTAGGGCACTGAAGCATCTGCCTGGGGTGATTCTGGCGACCCAAGCTCCAACACTGGGTACCACACTATCTTTTATTTATTCAGTGAAGAGTTGTGATGGACATCAGTGAAGAGTTGTGATGGACTGCAGGGCTGGGACTCAAGGGCAGTAGAGGGAAGAGGATTTGATGGGTTTCTAAGGTTTCCATGGTTACCATGGTGAGCTTCTTACTGGACCAGGCGGTAAACATCATGCAGGCCTGCGTCTTATCAAACTTAGTCCTTTACACACCAGCCCCAGTGACTAGCAGGCTGCTGCAGCTATGAGGAGCAGACAGATGGCCATGGTATAGAACGGAGGATGGCACCAAGGCTATACTTGGCCTCAAGACAGTGGGAAACTGGACATTGACAGAAATTGCACTTCAGTAGCTAATAAAGCCATCCTAGTGCTAGAAAGGGTTTGGCTCCAGATCATTTTATTTCCTACTTCACAAGAACAAAATTCCAATTTAAAATAAACGTTCATTTTACCAAACAGAAAAACAGTAGAAGATAAGAAAACAAAACAAAAAGACCAAACTCTGAGCCATCTTTGTTCTATTATCATCATATTTTGTCTTCTAAAAGAAGTGTCTTTACATGCAAATCCATTTTTGTATATTTTGACTGATTGCTGGCAAGATAGACATAAATATTTCTGGAAATGGACATGACATAAACATATCATTAGCAGGGTTGCAACTTGGTGTGTGTGTGCATGCATGGTTGGAAAAAAATGTTTATGGTGAATTCAGTCAACAGATTCTTCCTCATTTCTCTGTGATCAAGAGTCTTGAAGGACTTGGGAGTGTCAGGCCTGGAGAGGACAGACAGGAAAGGTTGCGGGAGCTTGGGGAACATTCCACATTTGAAGCATTAATTTAGTTAGAAACCCACCATCTGTACACTTGCTCATAACCCTTCTGATTATCTTTCTTAATTTTTAAATGTGTGAAACATGTTAGTTGTCCCCCATGACGCTGATGTTGCGTTAGAAATTCCAGCTGTTACAAAGCTCTTTTTAACGACGTTACTGGGCAACTCAGCCACTGTGAGCAGTAGGTGTTCGTGACCTTGAACTTCAGCAGAGCCTGGGCCTATAAAATACATAGAAAGAAGCAACTGTGACTTTTCCTTTTTAAAAATCAGACCTTGTCACAGTGAGGCCCTGCTCCTACATGGGGGAGGTTGGAGTGTAAAGATGTTAGCAGCAGAATTGAGAAGGCTGTGCTTTCACGTCTGGGATATATTGCTTTGTCTAACAAGGCGCCCCAGCAGGCTTCCAATTGTGGTCTCTCTGCAGACCCTCCCAGCTGCACAGGCTGATTGACAGACTGTGGGCAGATGCAGTGCCAGACTCTAATAAAGAGAGGGCCTTGGGAAAATATAAGGCAATTATTGATGGGCAGCAATCCACTAATCAGACAATTTCAAAATTAATCCCATATTCCCTTACTGTATTAGCTTTCTTTCTTGTTTGTATTTATATAGCAAATTCATGACTTCAGTGAAAATTCTTCCCTCCAGCCCAATTATATCTCTCTGAGGGCATTAAATTAAAAAACAAGAGATATTGAAAGTGGCTTGCAATTAGTTTCTTTAGTTAAAGGTGCTGCATGCACTTAGCGACAGTGGAGTTCACAGCAAGATGTATAATAATAACAGTAAGCATTCCTGGTTTTGTGCCTCATCTTGACGGGGTGAGGACAGGTAAGAGTAATGTCCCTGGCATTACTCTGGACCAGTGATAATGGGTTAAATAATTGTGATTTGATTTTGGAGCTGATTAGATTTGCATAAAATTCTACTCAAATGGCGTAACAGGCTCCAAACATCTCAGGCTACTCTGTCTTCCTCTTTTGCAGGGCTCTGTCCTGATGGCCTCCTCTGACTTTCCTGTGCCTCATTAAGAATGGGGATTTTTTTTTTTTTTACAATAAAGTCATTCAGAGGAAACCTGGCCAGTTTCTACTACAGATTTCATAAGCAGGATTACTTCCCAAGGAATGATATGAGACTTTTCAGTATACATAAAGAAGTTGCAAATATACCATTAGAGAAGTCAATCCCTCTATTACTATTTCTACACTCATATCATCTCCTTTCTCCACCCACCCTAGCCCCCACCCTGAATCAGATGGAATTCTGTTCCCTGTAAAAAATGCTGCTTCATTTCACGCTTTAACCTCTAAACTGAGGAAAAGTTGAGTATCACATGATTCAGAGGACTTACACCGTCAGGCCCTCAAATGGAGGCCTGAAGATTGTGGTTGTAAGGCCTGTCTGCTCCCCCCAGCCAGGGCAGGCTTTTCTCTCCCCACTCCCTGGGTAGGCTCAGCTATCTTGCTGTCTGCTCCATAGGATAGTCTTGCCCTCGACAGGAATGATGGAAGCAGTTCTGGTTCAAAAGCTTCCAGTACCCTCTGATGTGCTTTCTGATCCTGGCTCCAGGTCTAGCAACTACCCATGTTCCTAGTTTGGAAATCCTTAACCTTCACATCACTACTGTTCCCTCCTATGCCTAGAGTAACATGGCTAATCAGTCACAAAACTCTCGTCTGGGGCCTCCCTGGTGGCGCAGCGGTTGAGTGCTGGGTTGCGAAGCTGCCCGCGGCCCCTGCGGCGCGGTTCGATCCCCAGCTGCTCCCCGGCCACCGGAGGAGGGTCCCACATGGCGCGCAGACCTCTCCTGCCGCCCACTGCTCCCCTCAGCAGTGTACTTCGGTCCTTCTGCCTGCTCTGCTCCCCGCTCTGGCTCTGGTGAATTCTCTCACCCTCCCGCGCTTCTGACTGTACCCAGTGCATGTATAAACAAAACAAACAAACAAACCAGCAAACAAATAAATAAAGCATGCCTCTATAAAAAAAAAAAAAAAAAAAAAAAAAAACTCTCGTCTGAAAGGAGTCCTAGGGTTAAAAAGAAGAGGCTGGCGGCCACACTGAAGAGTAAGGAGGGCTTTCCGTTCCAGTTTGTTGGGCTGGGGAGTGAAAGCAAGGGAGGAAGGGGAAATCAGGCAAGAGTGGAGAATGTGCAATGTGGGTGCACAGCCTGCCTGGAGCAGGGTAGCGATGTGGCTGGACAAGCAGATAGGAACCAGAATCCTCAGAAGTGGCACTTAACCTGGTGTAGGGTAAGTAAAGTATTAGGCTTTTCTGCCCTTCCTCCATTAGGATTGATGATGGATCCTTGTGGTCCTGAATGCATGCCTGATGGTGGGTACCTGGAGTGGGGTGTGGGCCTATGGAGATGGGATTCACCTGGGCTAAGACTGGGTTTATAAGGGCGGTGTCACGGGGATATCAAGAGAACAGAAGCAGAGAAGAAGCAGAACAGAACGAAAGAGACCAAAAGAGAACCACGAGAAGAACCACGAGAGCAGCAGAGAACAAGGCCACCAGAGAAGCACCCCAGCCTGCCATGTACCTGGTAAATCCCAATAAAAGCCTGAAAAGCCACTGAGGGCTCCAGGACTTTGCCTTTACTCCAGCTGCTCAGATCATAGAGATCCTGCACTGTGCCCATTCCTGCCGCTACACCTGGCCAAGACCAAGCCCCTCACCTGGGCCCACATCTGGGACTCAGTTCTCCGTGCCTGTGTCCGTACACTGAAGGCCCTACAGAACACCTGTCTCTTTAAAACTAGCATCCTGGCCTGAGGCTTGCCCACTTGCTCCCAAGCTTGCTAGTGCAGATGGTTGTCCTGGCTCTTGTTCCTAAATGTCCCTCTCTGGACTTAAGGGGTAATCCTCTTTGAGTCCCTCACTGTTGGACTGACTCCTTGATGACTGCTGCTGTTGGTTTCAGTGCCCTTAAGATGTCATATTTGGTTCTATCACCCTAAATATTTTCACCGTGTGACTAATTGGCTGTAAGGCAACTTTGCCTCAAGAGAGAAAAGTTAACTAGTTGGTGGTTTGGCTTCATTTCTCCTTTGACAATCCATCGAGCACCTTCTGCACCTTATTATGTGATCCAGCTTTACACGCCTTGACTTCACACTTCCAGTGAGTTTGATCACCAAAGGAAAAACGAAGTAGAGTTAACTCAATAACACTCACAGAAGGAGGGCCAGTGGTGGTGCATCTTAGAAAACCCACATCTAACTCCAGGGTTGTCCCCCGTATTGGCAAAGTCTGCATCTGCTGTTTCAACATGAGACAGCCAGGGGTGGTTGAATCTGTGAACGCAAACTGGCAGATAGGAGAAAGGCTGCATATAAGTAGCCGCCTGTTGTTCAAGGGTCAACTATAAACAAAAGCCTGGAAGACAGGTGCTTATGTACAATCTACTATTCTAAGGGAATAGTTTCTAAAAGCCAGACATTTCTTAAGGTAGAGGGGGTTACCCATAGACATTGGCAGCCCTGTCTCTGTGGGTGCTCAGGCAGAGACCCAACAACAGTTTGGCAAGGATGTTGTTTTAGAACTTTAACTTCACAAGGAAGTGTCCGTGACTTCAAGGTCACTTTCAGCCTTTAGAAGAAATGATTTGGTGTAACTGCAGAAAAAAACGCTAAGGCCATTGTCTTTCCATCTATTGAATCCAGCCAGTTCTGAAGGGGGTCTGCTTCAATTCTGGTGAGGTTTGGAGTACAAGAGGATGGTGGTGTCAAATGAAGAAGAGAACATTGGGATGTCAGAACCTTTCCCCCAATGTCTAACAGAAATTTTTGTTCAAAAGTTTTATACTCATGTTAGTTTCATTCCTCATGAGGCAACCGCCAACTTGGTTATTAAGTCTTTCTTGGACACCCACAGAAACTGCATTCTAGGCCCATGAGCAGGTGTTCATTTTAATGTCTTTTCCATATTAACAGTTTTTACCATGGAGACTTACATGAACTCTCCTCTGAGGACCCTACTCAAGTGGTTCCACTGCCTTCTGCAGTGGCCTCCCTTCTTAGCTTGGCATCTATGAACTTTTGAATCTGGTTCCCATCTGCTTGTCCAGCCACATCTCTGTCCTTCTTGCTCCAGGCAGGCTGAGCTCCTCAGCCCTTCTACACACACTGCACATTCCCCAGACTAGTTGTTGGCTTTGCCTCCTTCCATTTCTCTCATACCCATCCTAGCAGTCTGGAACATCAAGCCTGCCTTCCTTCCTCTTCTCAGCTTCACATCACAGCCTTTTCTTCTGACCCAGCTGATTGGATTCCCAAAGCCTGGTACATCTCTGTCTGTGAAAGCTTCTGAATGCCACAGGAAATCTTTTTCCAAATAGAGGGGGACTTAAACATGTCAGGAGGGAGACAGAAACAACTGAAAACAGGGATTTCCTTACTACCTCTTGTTTGCAGTGTTTAGTCAATGTCAAAAGCAGTGGAACATTTGGGGGAGCACCTGGCAGCTGGATAAGTGACAGGTGCTGTGAATCAACTCCTTACCTGGGTGGAAGGGGAATTGGGTGGCCAATTTGTCAGGTCTCATGTATGAGACTCTGTCTTTCTGACTTGCAGGAGGCCTGGAACTTGCAGGGTCTGGAATGCTGTCCATGCAGATGAGCTGGAGGGTCAAAGTCAAAGGCAAGTCAAAACTCTGTTTGGAAGTGGCTTGCTGTTGTAAACATTTCAGAAACCTGTTGGTCAAATCATGAACAAGCAGAGGGTGATCTTCGCCAAACTGCTTCACAGTTCTGAATTTCAGTTTCCACATCTGTATTAAAGAGAGAGTAATACCCATCTTCATGGCTGGCATAAGGATCAAACTGGAAGGTGATTTGCAAACTGTAAAGTGTTAGAGTTTTACCCTGTAGAGGCTTTTTCCTTTGCTTTGGAAATAGTAATTGCTTTTGATTGCTCACAAGGTAATGAAGTCAGCATTCTGTAGGCTGGGTACAGTGGGAGTGCGGGCTAGGCAGTGACCACTGGGACCCAGTACAGTCTTCTTGTTTGTTTGTTTATTGAGTTAGACTTCACATAATATATAATGTACAATTTGGTGGTCTTAATATAGTCACTGTGATGTACAGCTATCTCCACTTTCTAATTCCAGAATGCTTCTTTCACCTAAAACGAAACCCATTACCCATAGCAGGCTCTCCCTGCACCCCATAGCTGTGTGTGCTTGTGTGTTGCGGAGGGGGTGGACTGGGTGACTATGGCAACCATGAATCAACTTCCTGTCTCCATAAAGACCCCTGTTCTGGAATTCATATAAATGAAATCACACAATTATAAACTCAACTTTCTTTCACTTAGCATAATATTTTTAAGGTTCATCCACGTTATAGCATGTATTTAATTTTATTCTTTTTGTGGCTCAATACTTTATTGCATGGGTATACCTCATTTCATTTTTCCATTTATCAGGTGATAAACATCTAGTTGGTTTCCACTTTTCAGCTATTATAATAATGCTGCTATGAATATTCATGTACAGGTATTTGTTTAAGCCCCTGTTTTTGGTTCTCTTGGGTATAGACCTAGGATTGGAATAGCTGAATCATATGGTTAATGCAATGTTTCAGTTTTTAAAGAACCTCCAAACTGTTCCCCACAGTGGCTGTGCCACTGAACATAACCCACCAGCAAAGAATGAGGGTTCTGATTTCTCTACATCTTTGCCAGTACTTGTTATTTTGTTTTGTTTTTTTATTATAGCCATCTTAGCGGTTATGAAGTGGTATCTCTGTGGTTTCGATTTTCATTTTCATTTCCCTAATGAGGGAACCTAATACATTCTTAACAGAACCAAATAGTCTATGAAACAATCACGTTTAAAAGCCTCTCAGTAGAAATTTCTATAGAAGTAGAGGTTTGAGGTTTAGTCTGCCTTTCCTGCTACCATTTCCACTTGGTGACTAATGCTAAAGATGCTTCTGTGTGCCAAAGACCGTCACAGGTTTCAAGGGTAGCAGGACTATCTATCTATTAGGTATCATCATTGTCCCATTTTAAGCCATGGAAACAGGCTTTTGGGTATTAAATAACTGGTCCAAGGTCATACAGCTGAGTAGTGAGCTGCTAGTGTTTATCCCAGGTCTGCCTGACTCCCAAGCCAAGTACATAACCACATGCCATGGTGATTCCTGCGAGAGAAGAAAAGCATCCAGCCGACTCCCAGCCCTTTCAAAGGTCAACAAGCACTTCCTGAGTGCCCACTGTGTGCCAGAATCTGTGCTGAGCTCTCTGGCCATGACCGAAGCTCTGTGGCCATGACCGAAGCTGCTCGGTGGGGCAGCCACAGCCTGTAGAGTTAGTTCCTCTGAGTTTACCAGTGATTTTTGTAGAGTGGAGAAATGAGTTTTATAATTTTTATTTGATTTAGCCCTCAAGTTGTTAACACCTCCAGTGTAGGGGCTGGGGAGAGGGCTGTCTATAAATATTAGTTCCCAAAGTAAAAATGAGTCTTTCATCTCAGCAGACCTAATTAAGCTGTTGATTACAGAAGGATCAACACTTCGGTCTGTAACAAAAGACAGTGTCTGTCAGCGGGAGGTTCTGTCAAGGCAATTTCTCCTGCAATTTAGAACATTTGGGAAGGACAGAATCCAGGCAGTGCAGGGAGTGTCAAAAGGGACAGGTCTTACCTCACATATTCCCCCCACCCCATCACATGCCCGTGCACGTGCGCGCGCGCACACACATGCCCAGAGAGACTGGAAAGCCCTGCAGCTCCACCACCCGGAAGGTATTTAATGTCTCACTTAATAGAAATAGAAGCTTCAAGCAGTAAGCAAATTTACTGACAGAATCAGTACAGTTTATAGGGCACAAATGGAACCTGGCAGCTCAGGATCATCTTCCTGAGGTGGGGGGTGGCCCAGGCTTCCCCTCCCCCAGCTCTTCTGGGCCACAGGCTACCCCCATGGGGCGTGCATTTTGGCAACCTTTATGTGGGAGTTGTGAGGAGAAACTGACTTCCTTTAGGTCTCCGTCTGAAAGAACAGACTTTTTGTATGGGTATGAGTCTCCCTTAGTGCATAGGCAAGAATGAAAAGCATCTTCTTGCATGAAAACCTCTCCTCAAATGTGAAGATCTGCCCGGTCTGCCAGCAGCAAGCTATCACCCCCTCCAATTCCCCACCCAGAGGCCTTTCATGGCAACTTAAGAAAGTGAGGGAGTCACAGCTGCACTGAATGTGCCTCCTTGCACTCAAGCAAATGACAACAGCCTCTGCGGGGTGGTCATGTGGGAACTGGAGAAGGTCACTCTGAACCTTCAAGAAGACTAGATGGCATTTATGCAGCACTTACTATGTGCTAGGCACTATTCTAAGCTCTTCACGTATATGAACTCATTTCATCCCCCGTGAAGTAGGTATCCCTAACTCCAAGTTACAGGTGAACAGACTGAGGCATGGAAAGATCAAGGAACTTGCCCAAAAATCACACAGCTGACAAGTGGGCACAGGCTGCTCCAGTGCCCGTGTCCCTAACCATGATGCTGCACTGTCTGGGATTATGGACACACGTCTGAGCATTTTCTAGCTATGTGAATGGATGATGTGAGAGGGAGAGCTGCTGAGTATGGGGGAATTGTCATGAGGAGAAAGAATTGATATATTCATCCACCTACTCAATACATTTTTTTTAAGATTTATTTATTTATTTATTTATTTATTTATTTATTTATTTATTTATTTATACAAGCACTGGGTACAGTCAGAAGCGTGGGAGGGTGAGAGAATTCACCAGAGCCAGAGCGGGGAACAGAACAGACAGACCGACGAAATACACTGTTGAGGGGAGCAGCGGGCGGCAGGGGAGGTCTGCTCGCCATGTGGGACCCTTGCCGGTGGCCGGGGATCGAACCGGCACTGCAGAGGCTGCAGGCAGTGTGGCAAGCCAGCGATCAACCGCTGCGCCACCAGGGGAGGCCTTACTCAATACATTTTTATTGAGCAGCTACTCAATGCCATTTAGAGTCTCTGCGCTTACAGAGCAAAAACAGATCAACAACTAAGTTTAAAAAAATTATATCATGTGATCAGTCCTGTGGTGGTAGCAAAGCCCCTACCAAGGTAGGGGCTGATGGAGCTGGAAGGAGAAACTTGTGTTAGAGCGGGTGTCAGGGAAGTCTCTCTTGGGTGAAAGCAGAGACGAGCACAAGCCTCATGAGGAGCAGTGGGAAGGGCGTTCCAGGGGAGCTGTGCACTCTGAGGGAGGAAAAGGCTTGATGGGATGGACCGTGTGGCCAGAGAACTGTAATCTGGGTGGTGTGGTGAGGACTGCATTGTATGAAAGTAGACTTCCAGTCCTGAGAGCAATGAAAGACCACTAAAGAGTTTAATCAGCAGCGTGGCACAAAAGGACAGCAGCCCTTCTCTATGAGGAGAGTGGTTTGAGAGGGTGGCAGTGGGAAGATGGTGAGACCAGTTAGGAGGCTGCCTCATACTGAGGGCCGCAGAGAGACTGAAAGAAGGACCAGGAGGCCCAGGAGCAGCAAAAACGAGAACTTGTGACAGAAGCCAGGGGAGTGACCACTGGCCTTTCCTCCAAAAGGAATTTCAGGGTTGTGGTCAAAATGAACAAGAAACAAACACCCTGGTTGCCCTGCAGTTACAAGTAACAGCAAGCACCTTCAAGACAGGAAAGAGTGCAAGATTTATTCTCAGAGAACAAAAATTCAAGAAAAGTCAGGAAGGAGAGTGAGTGACTTCAGGAAAGGCCAGAACTCTGACACGTGTGGGAGAAAAGTTCATAGGAACCAAAAGAGCCAGCATTGCACCATTCACGCACAGACACACTCAGTGCAGGGCTGCCGCTGGGAGCAGGGGAGGCTTCCTGGTGGAGGTGACCTTGGAAGTGTGAGTGAAAGGCAGCCTAGGAAGTCTATAGGTAGAGGACAGAGTAGAGGCTTTCAGATGGGGAGACATATTGCCTTCAGGACCCCAGGAGACAGTTACCTGTGGCTGCAGCTAACGAAGGGGGAGGGTTGAGGTGAGTCTGGGGCTAGACTGTCAAAGGCTAAAGCAGAGAGCCTTCCACGCCCAGAGCCCTGAGCCACCTCATCCTTGTGAACCAGCCATATAATTGGGGAGGGCATCTCAACCTGGCCTGTTGATGCGTTGGCTCGTACCCTCCCCTGACCCCTTGCCCGGGGCTGAGATCTCTATGGCCCACTCCCCACAGCCTTCCCAGATGGAGGCCTCATGCACTAAGCAGCCAGGAAGAGAAGCAGTCACGTCAGCTCTAAATGTTAATAAAAACGAAATCCCTGAGCAGTCACTGAAATTAGCCCTGGTATGATTGAAATGCCAAGGCAGGTCTTGTTATTTTTATGAAGCCGTGAATAATATAAGTATCCAATTGATAAAATGTTATTAAAGCTGACAGCCCTTAAGTGATCTAAGTGGTAAATATTGAAATGAGGTCTCTGCCACCCCGCGCCCGGGGCCCGCGGCGGTAATAAGCATTGAACAATGATTCCTAGGGCTCGGGGGAACTGCAGAGCTTGGGGGGAGCAAATGCACTCTTCCTAAATAATTAAACCAGGATTCCAGAGATGGATCGCAGATCCTTGTAGTGGTTTGTTAACGGCCAAAGGAGCTGGCTTCAGGCAAGGCTCTGTTGGGCCATCCCTCCCCGACCCCGGGTGGGAGGGTGTAGGGAGGGGGCTGACTTGACTCCCCCTGAGCCCCCAAGGAGCCTGCACTGAGCAAGCAGCAGATTTCAGCCTTTATTTATAATATAAACAGACTGGTGCAGCCTGAGGGCAGCTAATGTTGATGAGCAATGGGGCTGCCACGTGGGTTAGAGATTTTATAAGCACTGCTTAGAAGAGGAAAAAACACACCAAGGAGAGAAATTTAAAACGCAGTGTCTTTCTGACAATCAGATCACTAAAGCTGTGGCAGGGAACATTTCTCTTTTTCCTGCTTTTTGACAAAAGAACCAGAACATACTAAACATGGTTATCCCATCATTAGCTAAAGGCCAGCTGTGCTGGGGCCACCTGGGCCTCCCGAGTTTGGGCCGATGAAGAGTGAGATTGTTCTTAGTCCCTTCCAGTGCTGTCAAGTTGGGGGCCGCTTCGGGGGCTGGTGCCATCCACCTTCCCCAGTCACCTTTCAGGTGCTGGTGTGTCTCTGGCGGCGGGGTGGGGAGGGAGGGAAGGAGGCACACCCGTGAGCTGGCTGAGCCGCCTCCTCTCTGGAGTTTATTCCAATTCAATGTGGAGCAGAGGAAATGGCATGAGCTTTGTCCGGCTTGCCCAGTGCTGCAGCAACAACAGTGAGAGCTGCAGGGCACAGAGGAGGTGGGGGGGGGGGATGGGTGCAACGCTGTTCCTGAGGAGAGCACTTGAAGTGATCTGTGAGAGGCACAGAAAGGGAGATGGGGCTGTAAGGCCCCCGTGCAACTGCTCTGAGGACAGAGGGCAGCGGAAGTGACCAGGTCACAGACTTTGGCCCTAGCCTGGCTCTGTCAAGCTAGGGATTTGGGGGAAGCAGTGATAAGGGGTTTGATAGAAGGGCCATGAGCCCCCTGTGGTCCAGGAACCCCCGCTGGGGAGGGAGTAATGCTTGGGTGTCATGATTTGGGGGCAGATGGGTGGATTCTACTTTTAACCCATCCCGGGACATTCACACCCAAAAGCCTGCAACCTTTAAATTGAAAAACATGTCTATTTAGCCCAATGACCCTGGGTTGAAGCTCCTGACCCTGTTTGCACCATCCCTCGCTCCAGGCTACCCTTTCCTTAGCATCCTTTAAGGCTAAAATGAGCACACTTTGCACCCCTTTCACTTACTAAAATTCTCCAGAGTCCTAAGTAAAAAGTGGCAGAAACCATAATGGCACAATTACATTTTATATAATGATTTTCTCTTCAAAATTATTTACTTTCTCAGAACCTGCTTTACAGATAGAAAACTGTGCCTCTGAAAATGTTAAGTCACTTGTCCAAGTGAGCAATGCACAGTCCCCTCTCTAAAAACTGCTGACTTTTGGCTTCTGGGAGATTTTTAGACCTTGAAGCTCATTTCCCCAGTCCTGATTTGGTCTTTTGTTTCCAGCCAATTGCTTCTTTGTAGCCTCTTCAGCTTCTCCCTGAAACAAGCAGGGGTGTGCTGACAGCTTCCTGCAAAGCCTTGGAGGTCCTCTTGCACTGGGCGCCGGGTGTCCTGGCCAGCTCCAGCCGCAGGCTCTGCTCCGGCTCAGCTCTGCCCTGGCCGTCTCTGTTCTCAGAGTGCAGCTCACAGCCTCCATTTCCAACTTCCAACTTCCAACTTCCAGTTTCTATGGAGATAGAAATTGCTCCTTCCCTGCCCTCTGACTCTCCAACCCTAGGCCCTGAAATCACATTATATAAGTCCTTTGCAGTCCTAACATCTCCCATCACTGGCCCAGGTTTTTCACATCTATAACCAGCCTTAGGCTACAAGCCCTGGGAATGGGTAGGGCGGGTTTTCTCAAGTTGCAGGGAGGAAAACTGAGGTTTAGGGCATCAGATATGCACTTAGCCTCACTCACCCAAGTCTCCTGGTGCCAAAGTGTTCTTTCTACCCTGACTCACTGATGCAGCTGGGTGTAAAGGTGAGCCTGGAGGTCTGACGAATAGCCCGTGGGCCCCAGAAAACAAGTGTCTCTCTGGGAGAGAAGAGCTATTTGGTGCCGATAACCTAATGAGCTGGGGCTTGCCTTACAGCCATTTGGACATCTGAAAGGAAAGATTACGAGATAATTTTTAGGAACAGATGCAAGAGCTGTGGGGGGTGGGGGGGCAGTGACTTGCAGTCGAGCTCTGGAAGAGGTGAACAAATACATTCAAGAACATCTAAACTTCCAGGAGCTTCAAGCAGCCTGTCTCGGTGCCTCTCTGGGCCTTTGTAAACAGCAAATCGATGGCGCATCAGGCTTGTTTTCATAGCTGTCCTGCACACTGGGAGTATTTCGTGAAGCAAACCTTTTATTTAGTTTCTGACAGGTAATTAAATTTGCCTCTGCATCGGTTTGTAATCCAGCCCAGGAGCCAGGAGCAGCATTCTGAGTGGTTGCAGCTATTTGCTGGAATATTACGACTTAATTTTGCCTCTCAAGTTGCAAGTAGAGATCTTGCTTCACTGGAAAGTTTGACTCAGGCGTGCGGGTCCAGGTTGGAGATTTCATTTTTTCCAACAGGAGTTTACTCTCTGTCTCGAACATGTGAAAGCCCCATTTCCACATTTTTTCCAGAGTGACATACTGTGGGAAAAACTGAAAGTTACAAAGTTAACACAAACGCCAATTGGTGATAGTGAGGGAAGGCTCCCAGTGCCCTCCGGAAGACCCATTTCTTTGTGAACGAGCAAAGAAGTATTATTTCAGTGACAGAAGTTCTGGATTCCATTTTTATCGCAATGCCAGAAGAGCTATTGTGGTTTTGAGTTTTTATTAAGAATTCATTAGATTGGGCAGGAGGAACTTAAGAGATGGGTTTCCCCTGTGTTGCATGTCTGTGGGTGCTTTATAACTTACTCATGTCATCTGTTATCTAATGTTGCTGTGATTTGGAGTGCTGGAAGGCCTCTAAGCCTACGCTAATAAGCCATGCTGATGGGAAGTACTGGAACATGGTGTTTAGCCATTGGAGGGAAATGGAGTTCTTGTCCCTCCAGAAGCTTTTGGAACATGGCATTTATCAAGCAGAGTTGTAGAGTGTCAGCAAGTGCTTGGTTGGAAGGGTGGACAAGAGGAGGCACATGCTAAAACACAGATCTTGCCCTCTGCTGTCCACTTTCATGATTCTTCCTGTGACATATTAGCAAGGGATTGCCCGTGCTGTGTTTGAATGCCTCCAGTGATGGAGAGCCATGACCCAGCATGGAAATATGGTATCTCTTCCTAGCTGTGCTCTCTCCGTGACAACCTGAACTCTGTCTCCCTTCAGCTTCTTCCCCATGATCCTCATCCCTTGCCTGAGAGCCCTTTGGAAAAGTTCAATCACTCCTCCACCTGGCACATGTAAATGCTCAATAGCTGCTTTCCACGATTACTATTTCTGAATGCCGCTCACCCAGCCAGGCTGCATGAACATTGCTTGCCCCATTGTTTCACAGCTCACCCCCGGGCATGATGTGGCTTGGCAGTCTAGGTCTGCTGCCTGGAGTTTTCTGAGGCTGTGGTAACACCACTGTTAAGTTTCTCCAAATGGGAATGGGGCCCACCACAGCTTCCCTCCTGCCTGTGCCCACAGAAGGAAAGAAAGGTTCTGGACAGGGACAGCTCAACCTTTTCTTTCCCAAATCATGTAGGTGTGGAATCCTGGGACTTCAGAAAGCATCCCCTTGGGAACAAACAGAGCCTGCAATTCTGGAGCTAGTGTAGACCAAGAGGAGATGGCATGATTTGGTATAGGGTCCCCAAGCTCCAGTTCCAGGGCTGAGCTGGACCAGGATGTAATATGGGGAACTGCTCCCAGGAATGAGTGTGCCTTTGGGTTGATCCATCCTGGTGTTATTCTGAGCCGGACCTCAGAAAAGACACGCTGAGCTCCAGGCTATCAGCAACCAGCAAAGCTATTCTCTGCCATATGTTAGTTCACAGAACTGTAGTTGGAAAGTTTTAAGGATTCAAAGTCACACTTCTGAGTTTAAATCCCAATTTGTCCCACACTTGGCCATGTGGCCTTGGTATATCTTGCAACCTGTGTGATTCTTCTTTCCATTTCAGGTGTTCGGTGGGGTAATTGCATGTTCATGCTACATTCTTCAGGATGGTGTCAGACATATCATTGCTAGATTCACTTTTCTTTATTTCCCTCTCAGCTTTCTCTTCTGTATTGGTCATGAGAATACCTGTTTCACAAGATTGTCAGGATCCAGTGAGATGACCTAAAAATCATAAGCTATCTACAATGTTCAGATCATTGTTATTCAGAGAGAAACTTGTGAAGTGGTCCCAGTAGGGACCAGAGATATTGGTGTTTCTGCCCCAATGCGGAAAGAAGTACAATGACCATCCACCCCGCTCCTGGTAGTGGCGGAGATATCCCAGACAATGTCTGGGTCTGGAGGGAAGAGCCTTGGTGTTTTTCCAAATGGGGATGAGTTCTATTGTTTCTATACTTATTCAGCACATATTTACCAAGGGCCTCTGAAATACTGTGTGAGGTGTGTTTTGTGTAGGCCTGTGGTAAATGCTTTGTATACTGAGAAAGGAAGTTCACCCTGCAAGTCAGGTCACCTATGGGTGCATGTTGAAGTCTCATAGATCTAGTCATTACTTGATGATAAATCTTCGGAAAAGACATTTCTTTTTTCAGTATTTGAAGATTAGAAGGCAGGGAAGGAAAGGAGGTGGAAACGGTCATTTAAAAAGTCTCAAAGAACTGGCTGTGAGGGCCAAAAATCTCCAAGCCAGTCCTAAGTGTTGGGAGATAAGAAGACTCAGGGTCTTGGGACATGGCGAGGCCTCTGAGGGCTGTGGGCGCGGGCCCAGGGCCTTCCGGTGTTCTTGATGTAGCAGTGCTTCCTTTGGTGGTGCCAATCTGATTCTCCAGAGGCCAAAGTGAGTGGTGCTGCCGTTTCTCTAGGGCTGGAGGTGCTGGGACTGCTTATTGCATTTGCAGATTCGCAAGAGAATGCATGTGTTTTATAAACGGAGCAAACGCCTTATGTTTCTGATTGATGGGCCATCAGTTGCACAGTTGTTGGGCAGTGATTGATTTTCCAACCCAGCTGCTCCAGCTGTGCCACAGATGCTCCTTGTCTGAAGTCAGAGGGCTGGTGTTGTAAGCCATGGAGAAGATCCTAATTGGAGTGATCCCTGAGAAATCGGCCAATGTAATGGCTCACAGTCATTCATTTGGGGCTTTGCTTGGGGTGTGAAGCCACAAGTTCTCTCCTGGTAATTGCCATTTCCAACTGGAGAGTTGCCATTTTAAAACTCACAGTGACACAGGTGGGGCAGGGCTCAATTAATTACTCTTGCAGTTTGCTGAACCAAAGCTGTCTTTAAAAAACATCTTGTTTAAAATTCAGAATTAACACATGCTCATTTTAAAGGCCTTAAAAATATATAGGAAAGAAGACAAAGGTAGAATGAAGGAAATTGATCGCATGTTCACTGACCATAAATAACCAAGGTTAATGTTTTGAATATTTTATTGTGGTTATTGTATTCTATGTGAGTGTGACATATATACTTTCAATTGGGAACATAGTGTAAACAGAATTTTACTTTTTATTGTGCTTTTTACTGTCATGTTATAAGTAGGGATACAGAATATGCCTCTATTTTTTTTAATGGAGTGTCTTCTACCCTAGAAGTAAAATTCCTAAACAAGTCAAGGATGTAACTCGATTACAGCTGGAGAGAGAACTGTTCAACAGCAACTGGGGTGGGGATGAGACCATGCCTGGTACCCAAAGCCCTAGTTTATGGATTCTTTTCGCCCTGGCACAATCTGTCAGCCAGTGACATTAATCCTGCTCCCCTTACTTCAAGGAGTTGTAAAAGCCATACCATGCCAACATGCTAGAACCAGGGACACAGTAAAGGGGGAGCATTATTGTTATCATTATTACCTAAGGATGAAAACTTGCCAAGCACGTCCATTGCACCCACTTGAATAGAGTCTGGTTAGTTAGAAATGGTTTATTTCATGAAAGTGGACCAAAGGTCAAAACATTGTCAGTCTTTCCTTGGGGTTTCTACTGCGGAGGTAACTATCTTGCCAGCAGGTAGGGCTTGGACCATCTGCTCCCTGGAGGCCCCTTAGAACCCCAACATCCACCATCTGATATCCTTGAAAGGATTAGTATAGGATTCCCTTTAAATCCTCTGATGGAGAACTTTTCACTGCTCCCCAAGTCCATCCCCTCCGGTGCACAGAGGACTCGCTCCCAGTGTTCCCTCGCACGACTGGTCAGAGCGCTACTGCACTGTGGGGAAGCACCCAGTTCAAAGCTCCAAGGCTCTCTTGAGACTTAGAGGGATGATTGACCACATACCCAGGTGGTGCCTTCTGTCAGGGATGCTGCCTGAGTGGCATGGTGTTCATAGGGCCCCTCCAGTGTGGGGCCTGGGTGAAATAGTGGAGCAGCCTCTGGGACTACTGATTCCTGCTTCCCAGAAGGATCCTGGGGACAGTTCAACTGAGTATTTCTGTGGTCAGGGATCTCATCCAACACCAGGCCAGGACTGGGCCTACTTCTGTATAGCAGACATAATAGGACTGCCACTGGCCTAACCATGGCCTACATTTCGGTGCCATAATTTGAAAAGAGACCAAAAAAATCACCTTTGGGGCTTTTTTTAGTTCTTACACTTTTCATTCCAGGAGAGGAAACAAAACTCCCAGCAACTTGCTCTGGCATTTCCAGGTTCTGGTCAGTGGGCCAAGCCGTGTAGACTTGATATTTGCTCGATAAATTCCTTCTAGCAACTAGCACAGAGGTTCCCAATCCCTGCATTAGAATCACCTGAGGTCGGGCCTCCCTGGGCGCAGGCAATTAAGCGCCATGCTGTGAAGTTGCCCGAAGCCTCTGCAGCACCGGTTTGATCCTGGCCGGGCGGCGAGGGTCCCACATGGCATGGCAGACCGCTGCTCCCCTCAGCAGTGTATTTCGTCAGTCTGCCTGTTCTGTTACCCACTCTATCTCTGGTGAATCCTCTCACCCTCCCGCGCATCTGGACTGTACCCCGGCTCTTGTATAAATAAATAAATTTAAATAAATAAATAAATATAATATAATATAATATAATATAATATAATATAATATAATATAATATAATATAATATAATATAATATAATATAATATAATATAATATAAATATTATAAATATTATATATATAAATATTATATAATATAAATATATAAATATTATATAATATAAATAAATAAAAAAAAGAATCACCTGAGGTTCCATTGCAGACCAATTAGATCGGGGTAGAACCTAGGCAATAGTGTGGTTTCAGATTCCCTCAGGTGGTTCAAAATTTCTGCCAAGATTAGAACCATTGACAGGAGTGGGATGTGGGGATGTGGCCCAGCACCCTCATTTCTGGGGACAAGGCTGAGGAGATGAAATAACATGTTTTTCTGTGGCTACAGTTAGATAGAGGGAGATCCAGGACTGGCATTGAGACCTCTGAAGCACCAGCCCCAGGCAAGCCATCTCCTGGGCTGAGGAGTGAATTGCATCCCCATAATGGCAGCTGAGAAATCCAAAGGCAAGCCAGTTCTAGTAAACCCCTTAGCTGTACAAAAAATGTCCCTTTAAGTGGTTTTTTTTTTCCTCTCTCTCTGATGTTGAAGCTGAGTGGGATGGCGGGATGGCACCATTGGTCCTTGGAAGGAGTCATGATGTGGGAGAGACTCTTGGAGGAGATGTGGAAGGAGAGGAGCAGGCTCTATAGGATGGGGGCCTGGACAACAAAGAAGCTGACAGTGCCTTTTCCTAGCTCTTTCTCCCCTTTCTGCTGTTCCCAGGGTCCCCTAGGTACCCTTTCCCCAAATGCAGTAATATGACTTCATTTGCATTTGTACTGTGCTTTCAGAAAATGTCCCTTCTGCTGCTCACAGCTATTCTATATAGAGAGAATAGGAGACTTTCCCTCCATTTTACTTCACAAATGCTGAGCAGCTTCCCAGCCTTCACTCCAGGGAGGGCTCATCCCATCCCTTCTTTAGTGTTTTCTGGAAGTTTCCATGAGGGACCTGTACAAGTCCATAAATGTCTGTTGGCTTAAGATTCCAAGCACAAGTCACAGTCTTTTTTCCCAGCTTCTGTGCATGTATTCCTCATCCCCACTCATGTCCCGGGCCCCTGGTGTCAGTGCTCTAGACTGCTTTCCAAAGGTCCCAGGAAACTGAAGCCCCCTTCACCATATCAGTGCTGCTCTTGACTTCCTCAGCTTTGAGAAGGTCTGTTTGGCTCCCGGTCTCAGCAAGTGAATCCTAAACACTTTCCAGCTTCTTCTGACCCTCCTGACCACCCAGTCTCAGCATCTGACCTCAGCTTTCTCTCTGCTCCATGGCCACCTTGACCTTTAGAGTCCAGGGGAGGGAGTTGCTCTACTACCAGCTGCCTGCCATCAATTCCCATGACACAGGTGAGGAAACCGAGGCTCCAAGTCAGAGCCAGTAAGGACGGGGTGAGAAAGGAAACTTCTCTCTTCTGAACCCCAGTTCCCGCAGAGGGCCATAATAGTCCCTGCTTGGGACACCAGTGTGCAGCCAGCAGAAGGAAGTTCTCTGCAAGCACAAGGGTAGGTTCCGGGGGCCATCCTGCTCCCTGGCCTAGAGGCCAGGGAAAGGGGGGGGGGGGTGCAGGTGTGGGCAGCTGTGGGCAGTCCTGGCTTGGGGTGATCCTGAGCTAGGAGGCGGGTGCGGGGGGACCCGAACGACCCCGTCCTGGTGCCGCACTGTTAACAAAGGCCCTGCACACGCCCGGGCGGACTCCCGGAGGCCCGCAGCCTTTGAAGTGAACAGCCTGGATTATTTAATATAATGGAACAGTGCAACTCGACCCATCAGAGACATAAATATCCAGGTGTTTTACATTTGTTTTCCTGTCAGAATGGTAAATGGTGGATAGTAAAATTCGGCACCAGGTCATGGCTGTCGGCACAGAGCAGGCTGAGGCTGTCCACACTCAGGTGGGCTGGTGGCCCCTGCAGCCCCGGGGTTCACTGAGATGCTCTGAGTCCATGGTCTCTCCTAATCATGAATTTTCAAAGCCCAGAGAGGCACATCTTGCCAGGGTTAGACTGACCTTTAGTTTCCAGGTAGGTCTCAGGGCGCCCAAATCTCCTGCCCATGAGGGTCTCCAGCCCTAGACATCTGTGCAGAGAAATCCACAACTTCTCTGCCTCCCAGGTTAATTGGGATGTGAGGGCCTGTAACACCTATGATGAGCTTTCTGTTGGCCTTGCCAAGTTCAATTATGGGTGCATCTGCTTTCTGATTTGTCCAAGATGGTTTGGTAGTTTTTTTTTTAAAAAAATTCAAACTACAAAGGACCAGACTGCACAGTAGCTTTTTGCAGAAGGTAAGAGATTCTGACTGCTTTTTCCAGAATCTGCTTTTTGAAATGTGCCGGAATTCATAGGGTGACTGTTGAGGATAGATATTACTCTAAGTAATTTTGGAGAAATCTGACCCTCTATTCCACTCCCCACAAGGCCCTTCACCCTTTTCCTTCAAAGTAATAAAGGTTGTCTACTTTTTATGAGACAGTCTTCCCTGCCTGCTACCCAGAAACCCACTGTGATCCATCACTTTGAATGGAGAAATCATTTGACATTTATTTCCCAAACAGGAAACACTGACTCAGAAGGTGGAAACTCCAGAAATTAGTTCAACTTAGGAGATAAAAGTAGGAAAGACAGATGCACCTTCTAGAAAGTCATTCTTGATTTTCTTATGGGCAGGACCCTAAACAAGAATACTTTAGATATCTACCTAATGAAAGCAGATTTGCACTGATCAGAGCACCACCTGTTGGTCCAGCACTGAGTGTACGTGTGTTTGTGGAGGAGGTGGGGCCAAGGAGCGAGGCTGCAGAGCTCTGAGACGTGGAAGGGCAACTTGTCCTCAAGCACTTGCCCCTGGTTACTGAGACGTGTAAGGGCAACTTGTCCGCAAGCACTTGCCCCTTGTTACTAACTGAAGAGCACAGTTCACAAAGTTGTGTCTGAAAAGTGCCAACAGGACAGAGCAGAGACAATCACTGGGGCCAAGGAGATGGGACAAGTCTTTTCTGGCTTATGTAGTCACACGGGTGTTATTTAGAGGGGTTGGACCTTGGGGCTCGGAAAAGGCAGAGGAAAGGACAAGATATGAGCTAAATGGAGAAGGAAATAAGCAGATGTGGGGATGAGGAGGGAGGACAGAGGAAGGTGAGTTTGTAAAGACCAGATTCAGGTGGGGCAGTGTTATAGAGCAACCCCGATATTAAACGGGTTCCTGGCTGTGGGTCCTCACCCGCGCGCTTTAAAGGGACTTATGAATACTCCACTACAGACACACACAAAAGGTTAATAAAAGGTTTATTTACAAGAGGAAAAGAAATAAGGAAAATGTACAACTCAGGGAGAAAATAGGGAAATAAAGTCTTTAATGCGTCCTACCCGAAAGTCACTCTCAGAGCTAGACGGACGCCGCGAGCTGGCCGAGGGCCCCAAAATGGAGAGAGCCCCAAAGCCCACATGTCTGCCTTTTGTATCCACCTGGCTGCTTAACCCCACCCTCAGGTCCCAGCCACCTTCCCTTTGGTGGTGATGGGATTTGGAGTTCCCAGTGTCTTTGGCTTTGACCTGGGGTGGGGGTGGAGTCCACAAAGCCTGTATGGAATTTGCTTTGGGGCAGCCTTTCCCCCTAACACTGGGGTGGGGGTGGAGTCCACAAAGCCTGTATGGAATTAGCTTTGGGACAGCCTTTTTCCCCTAACAATTCCCCCCTTTCACTTTTTGCCACCATTTCCATGGTGATGAAGATCGAATATATGGAGGTTGGGATGCAGTCTCAGATGAACATTTTGTCAGGTTCCAGTGTGAAAGAAAACCAGTCTCTCCAGGTATTTGTCCATTGTGGAAAGCAAAAGTCCTCCACTCTAGGAAAAATAGTTCATCAGTTTAAGCCAAAAAAAAAAATCTGGAGGCGTTAGCCAAAACAAGACAGCAGATATGTAAAAATTTCAGGAAAAAAATCTTAAAATGGTTCAACTGATGTAAAAACACAAATTTTCTCAACCTTGATCCCAAACTTTTAACAGCAAAGCAAAAGTTTGCAAACTAAATCTACTTTTAAACCATTTTTCCTATTTTTGCATAAAATCACAGGGTAGAAATAACTAACAGCAATTTTTAGCTGGCTTTGTTGAAATACTCCACACAGGATCAGAGTGAACCGGTGGCATCCAGTCGTTGTAGGCTTCAGGTATAAAGTTGGTCTCATCAGACTCCACCTGGGCTTTCCTCTTCTCGAGGGTACCAGGGCTTTTTCGTTGGCCGGGGTTGTCCAGTCCTGCCAATGGAGGCAAGCTTCCTCACCTTTTTTGGAGGTCTCTGGAACCCTACAAACAAGGCAAACAGGTTCTCCTCTTCTTGGTTCAGCTCTTTTTCAACTTTTTGGAAGAAGTCCACACAAAGCCACACAATCAAACTCGCGTCCAATTTTTTTTTTTTTAAAACAGACAAAATCCCTATGGAAGTTATGCAAAAACAGACTCTAAGATAAGTAGCAAAAATTACTACCACTATTTGTATGCTGTGTTGGTATCAAGGGGAGAGAAAATGTGACAAGTTAGTTTTGCTGGAAAAAAAATTACAACCTTTCTGCAGATCCTGGTTACTCAAAACAAAACAAAACAAAAACTTTGTGGATTCAGGACAGAAATGCATAAAAAAATTTCCAGTATGTCAAAGAAACCTTAGTAAATGTCAGGTGTATTTCCAGGTCTATTTAGTCCTTTGTAGGAAAGTTTTTTTTTTCTCAACAGTTCCATCAATAGGAATCTGTTGAGACCTTTTGTCCCTGTATTTCCGGAAACAATTTCTGTAGGTGTGAAACAATTGAATTATACAATATTACAAGGTGACAATCACCATTGACAATTTACACACATACCAGATACTACTGTTAACATTTTGTACATACCAAAGTTTTACCATTTTCCCAAGTGACAATGCCTCCCTTCCAGTTTTACTTCATTAGGTAAAAGCCAAATAGAACAAATTCATGTAATGCCTTCCCAGGAGGAAAGGGAGAAACTTTGTGGTTAGAATAGGCAGGTTTGCGGGGTTTGGGCTGCCCCTCTCTCTGTCCTATAACAGCAGGACCCAGGTGTCCTGAGAGCTGCTATCTGCCTGTTTGCCCTGCTGTTGTATTTCCCGCCTGGAGTTTTTTCCCTGATGACATTCCCCCAAGAGCAGGAGAGTGCTTTGGAGGTCAACTTCTGGAAACAGGAAATGGTAGTTAGAAAATCAATTAATTAAGATCCAGTGAGCCATTGGATTACAAAGAGCAGTTATTTGTTAACTGAAGACAGACTTTGGCCCCTGATGAGAGCTGATTCTTGGAGAAGGCTGAGCAAGACAGCATACCTAAGACGCCTGCAGGTCCTGCCTATGTGTGAAATTCCAGCAGCCCAGCTCTGTTGATGACAGAAATGACTGTAATAAACTAGGGAGGCCACAAGTCAAACAAATAATTTGGTTGACAAATAGGAATATAAACAAGACCTTGATTAATGAATTTCCTAATAGTTCTCTGTTTATTGACATTAGCTCAGCTTGGTCATTAGGCCTGACATTGCCTATATATGTTGTATGATGTAATATCTTGCATTCTAAGACTACTTTGTGGCTTTTTTGTTGGATGTTTTATGTCTGTAAATTCTGTCTCCCCGATAAGACCATAAGCCCCTCGTTCTGCAAACCCGTTATGTGCTTATTGAATGAAGAGCAAGCTCATGGAATTTCCAGGGAGTGTTACGTGGAAAAATGGGAGGAGAAGAGCCTCCAACCTCAGCACCTTAAAGCCTCAGCACTGGGTTGAGAACTGGGTCCCTTTTCTATGACTTCTGTTTCTTTTCAAAGAGTTGTGTAAACCTTTTCTGTTTTGGTGACTCCACGTTTTTGAGTGAGGGTGTCTTTCCAGCAGGCTTGTTCTTCTCCAGGTTTGATGGCATTTCAAAGAGTGTGCAGAATGAGGCAGTAGAAGGGGGAGCACACCAAATGGAGTGGCGGTATTGAGCTTACCCAGGGCTTATCATGGCCTTGACTTAGATAGCTACACAGAGCTTACCTTGCTTAAGTGTTTTGGGGACCTCAGCCACTGCTTCTGAAGACCAGAACCCAAGATGGGGTTGTCCTGGGAAGGTGCCAGTAAGCCCGTAGTTCATCACCAGTCCTTGACAAGGAGCCCCTGTCCTTGTCCACAGAGTGGGACCCTGTTCCTAGGCCGACATTCCAGCCTGGAGGGACTCTGGCTGCAGCTTTTGCAACCTGGTGAAAAGCAAAAGGGAAAGAAGTTGAGGCTGTAAATGCCAGCTGTATTTTTATTGGTCATCTGCAACTTCAAAGGTTTCCCTGCTTTAAAGGAGGCACACGCAGGTATCCAGTCGGCTCTCCCAGCTCCTGGCCTTGATGCCTTATTGATTTTCAATGTGGCTTGACTCCCAGGTGGGCTGACTTCAAAACGGTCTGTATTTCTCTGCTGTCATGTTTCCATCCCTGTTCGTTTCCATCTCCAGAAAGATTCTGGATGTGTTTGGAGGCAGCTTTTCCTTCTTCAGCCTTCTCTCAATAATTTTCTTCAGGACAGGAGTCAGACAGCCAGGGCCACTTCTGCAGGGGCTGCGCTCACATTGTTTATGCTGAGCGGGACCAGCTGCTGGCAAGTGTGAGGGAGAAGATGCAGTGCTCGCCCGTCAGGGTTTCACCCTAGACGCCCATCTAAGAGTATCGTGTGTGTGTCCACAGTGGAAGGTGTGGCAGCCATGGAGGTGGGGCTCGTGACTTGATGTGGCCTCCCCTTTAGTACATATTCCTCAGATCTGACCTCAAGTCATCAGGCATTTATTGAGCTGTTGTGTGCCCAGCCCTGGGTCTAGAACGTTCGTCAAATGCCTACTCCAGGTCAGGCATTGAACTTCACTGATACCTTTGCTTATTTTTTACATAATTTCCTACTGCTCTGGAAAGCAAGTTATTCTGAGCTCTTTATAAATGAGGAAACTGGTTTTGCAGAGGCTTCAAAACTTGTCCAAGCTTAGAGATCAAGCAGAGGGCAGAGCAGGATCTGACCCCGGGACTGCTTTGCTGGTACCCCAGCTGGGCCAGGTGTGTGTTCATGTATGTTGTGAAGAGAAGAAAGAATGAGCACTGGATGTTTGTCATCTCACTGTCAGAATTGAGTTCATGTGGAATCAACAAGCTCACTGAGGTTTGTGTGTGGTAAAGATAATGATAACACACTACCTGGTGCCGGGGATTGTTCAAGTGTTTCCCCAGTATTAACTAATCCTTATGAAGAAGTGGAGGCACAGAGAGGTTGGGTATCTCTCCCAAGGTAACACAGCTGTAAAATGGCAGAGTTGAGATTCAAATCCAGAGTGTGTCTTGTATACTTAATTGAGTTTCGGGATGAGCAGAGAGGGCTGCCAGCTGTGTGGACAGACAGTACCTTCTGTTTGAGAGATTTTCTGTCTTTTCTCTCATACTTGGCCTCTTCTAAGTCTCCAAAGAGTGATGAGGCAGGTAGCCAGGCCTTTGTGTCACTCTCCTTGATAGACAAGGCACAGTGATGTCAAGTGGGTGCCCAGGGCTACCCAAACCTCAGGCTGGCCTCCTGTCTTGCCACTGCAGGGGTTTTCTATAGGGAAAAAAATGTTGGGATGTTGAACAGATGTTTGGTCAGAGCGTCTTGCCTGCAAAGCTGGGATGCACAGGTCCATGAAAGCAGTTCGCTAAAGAGCAGTGCTTCTCCATCTGCTGTGGTCGCAGAGTGAGCTGGGAGAGTGCATAGCAGCCTGGGAGTCTGGGTCCAGGTCCCGGACAATTCCCCAGTGCCCTGGGCACCAGGCCTTCTGCTCTGCAGCCTGTCTGGCTCAGCCATGCAGGAGGAGAGGCTTTTGAAGTCACAGACCACCAATAAAATTGCAGCTGGCACCAGGAGCTCACAGGGCTCCAGGCGTGAGATTTTACACCACTAAGGGGCTGAGCCAGTGCTGACAGGGCTTGGAATGTGCCCTGGACTCCCCTTTCTTCTGCAAGAGCCACCAGGGTGCCTTGGCCCTGGCCACCCTGTCACCCAATCAATCAAAGCGGGGGCCCACGTACCACCACAGGGAAGCTGGAGAAGGAGAGCTGTAGTTGAGGTGTGGACCCAAGACTGCACACGGGCAGCCAAGGCTCCAGTACAGCAGGCTGAGTCTGGCCAGCTGTGAGGCACACGCAGTGCTCTGCTAAGTGATGGTGGCCAGAGAGCGAGGCCAGGGCAAGGGGACAGTGATGAGGGCCGAATGGTCATGGGCAGTTTCCTGTGGTTTCAGCATGAACAAGGGCATGGAAGCTGGACTAAAAGGCACTTCCTTCCTCCTCTTCCCCTCTCGGTCCTCCCTCTTCCTTGTGCTCAGTGGCCTTTAAACTGCCCTTTCTAGCTGGCTCATAGGCTGAGGAGGGCAGCAACCTTGAGAATGGACTTGGGTTAGGGTCCAGAAAATGGTAAAGGGCAGGGAACTTGGCCAAGCACCACGTGACCCTTGGACCCCTGAGAGAATGGGGCACAGAGCCAACCGTGGGTATCAGCCTTACCAGGGGCCAGTTTTCTAGCACCCCTTTCCCTTCCTCTAGGGCAGCAGCTGATTTAGCCCTTCTGAGATATTTCGAGACAGTGGGTTAAGGCCCAGGTAGCATGGTGATTGGGGGTAAGAAGGGTGTCCCAGGGGTTGAACTGAGTAGGGAGAGACATTATCTGGAAGTTGCAGCCAGGAAGAGGAGTGAAGTAGGAGTGTAGGGAATACGCAAGGGCTGAGTAGGGCCGAGGGGGGAGGGGGAATGAGAAGATGTGGGGGTCTCACCGCAGAGGACGCCAGACCACAGCAGCTGTCCTGCTTCGGCATAGATACTTAGAAGAACAAACCGATTCATTCAAAGGAACAGAAAACCTAACAGGAGATTGTCTCATTTGCAGGGGCAAGAGGCACTTGAAGAACAGGGAGTTTTCAGTGTTCTTGTTCTCAGATCACATCCAAGTGTGTGTCTGCTGCCCTCCTCGTCACCTACCCCACCCCCCGGGTCTTTTAGGAAGGATCTGTCCCAACCAGGGAGATGACAATGTTAAAGGCACCCTGGGCTGTTGAGATTGGGGTTGGCCCCTCCAACCTTGCAGAGCTGTTGGCATCACTTATCTTGGAAAGTTCCCTGCAGCTGTGTGAAGTGTGAGAGGGCCAGTGCAAGTGAGGGGAGGGCTGAGTGGACCCAGATCAGACACTCAGGCATCACTGGGTTGGACTTACCAGAACAACAGGGGCCGTGGCGGGGTAGCACCCCCACCTAGGTCAAACTCTAGGGAAAAGGAGAGTTGGGGGAAATTTATCCTGAACACTGACTTTCTATACCTACCATCAAATCAGCCTTAGATATTTCCCTAGAAACTAATGAAGAATAGGTGCTGATAGGCCTAGCTGCTGTATGCAGACATCTTACTACATGACGTGATTAATCCGGTGGAGTCCATGCCCACTTTTTGCTAACTGTTGAGAAAGGCCTTTTAAATGTGGAGAAAATTTCTCTCTTGGAACACTGAGCAGGAAATAATGTGACAAATATGACAAGGAGGTTTGCATTTTTTTTTAATTTGTTTATTTTTTATTTTTTGATTTATTTATTTTTAAGATTTATTTATTTATTTATTTATACAAGCACTGGGTACAGTCAGAAGCGCGGGAGGGTGAGAGAATTCACCAGAGCCAGAGTGGGGAGCAGAGCAGGCAGAAGGACCGAGGTACACTGCTGAGGGGAGCAGCGGGCGGCAGGAGAGGTCTGTGTGCCATGTGGGACCCTCGCTGGTGGCCGGGGATCAAACCGGTGCGGCAGAGGCTGCGGGCAGCTTCGCAGCCCAGCGCTCAACCACTGCGCCACCGGGGAGACCCAAGGTTTGCATTTTAAAAACTGAATTCATAGCCAGGTGAGGCTTTGCTCTTCAGAGTAGTCACCTAGCAAGGCCGGTGTTCATGGAGTTGTGGATGAGACCATGCCCCATACCCGCCGTGTTCCAAAAAGAAACTGAGGTGCCCGTCAGTGAGGATGCAGACACTGCCGGGTGGCCCTTGTTGTAGGTGGTGAATCATTTGCGCTATCTGTGTCTTATTTTAGAAGAGAGAAAGCGTCTGCCTCCCAAGCTTGTAGTGGTAGGAGAGACGGCAAGGAAGACTCAGAATGTTAGTGCGTGTTGCTTGGGTCTTGTTGCTTTTATTGAATCTCAGAAGAGCGAGGCAAAGTCAAGCCGGTGTCAGCTGGTCTGCAAGAACAGATGGAAGGGGGTGCAGTCTTGCAACCATGCTGCTCTGCTGCCTGCAGCCTGAGATCCGAATTGCCCAAGAGTTCAGTTATTTGCAGCTTTGCTGGGTTGGAAAAGCCAATGCTTCTGTGCCTCATACTGAAGCAGCGGGGAGTGGTGTGTGAGAAGCTGTCGACTTGGTGGAGAACACGATCGATATTCTTCTGCACAGTGGAGGTGGCCAACCTAGGAGGGCATAAGACAGCACTTCCCAATCCAGGGTGTTTGGGGTGGCCTTGAGACTGTTGTCCTTATGGATGGGCAAGAACTTTACCATTAATTCTCCACCATAGTCCATTAGGACCCCTCTATCCTTTGCTACCCACCCTGGCGCTAGCCCTCTGGTAGCCTCACTCCTGCAGTCAGACTCCAAGGTCTGTTTCGGTTTGGTTTGATCTTTTCCTTTGCTTTGTTTCTTTATATTTTATGCATGAGTGAAATCATCTGGTATTTGTCTTTCTGCTTCTGACTTAGTTCACTTAGCAGAATCTTTTCCAGTTCCATCTATGTTGTAGGAAATTGTAACAGTTCATTTTATTTTATAGCACAGTAGTATATTATTGTATGTATATAATGCATCTTCTTTACTCATCTGTCATTAGGCATTTAGGTTGCTTCCACAATTTAGCTATTGTTAATAGTGTTACAACGAACTTAGGAGTGGAATTGTTGGATCAAATGGCAACTCAATTTTATTTTTTTGAGAAATCTCCATACTTTTCTTTATAGGGGCTGGACCAGCTTATATTCCCATCAACAATGTGCCAGGATTCCTTTCTCTCCACACCTTCTCCAATACTTGTTGTTTCTGGTCTTTTTTTTTAAAAAAAAAAAAAAAGATTTATTTATTTATTTATACAAGATCTGGGGTACAGGCCAGATGTGCGGGAGGGTGAGAGGATTCCCCAGAGACAGAGCGGGGAACAGAACAGGCAGACTGATGAAATACACTGCTGAGGGGAGCAGTGGGCACGACAGGAGAGGTCTGCCGCGCCCGGCTGGCCTGGATCAAACCAATGCTGCAGAGGCTGTGGACAGCTCCACAGCATGGCGCTCAGCTGCCGGTGCCACCAGAGGAGGCCCTGTTTCTAGTCTTTTTATATAAGCCATTCCCACAGGTGTGAGGTGGTATCTTGTTGTCGTTTTGATAAGTGGTAAGTGATACAAGGTTGTTCACCATCTGTATCTTTTTTTTTTTTTCTTTTGAGAAGTCCCTATTTAGCTCTTCTGCCCATTTTTTTTCTTTTTGATTGGGTTGTTTTCTTATTCTTGAGCTGTATGAATTCTTATAGATCTTGGATATTAGCCCCTTGTTGGATGTGTGATATACAAATATTTTCTTCCATTCACTAGGGTGTCTTTTTACTTTGATGATAGTTTCTTTTGTAAAGCTTACCTTTATTTGGATTATTTCTACCATACAACCATACTATGTGGAACTGTGTTTCAGAAGAAAAGTTGTACAGTTGTAGGCACTCTGGAGGAGTATTTACTTGGGAAGGCTATCTGGCTGCTGGCCAAATAGCACCATACTTGGATTAAGGCTCAGTCAGATAAGCAATGCATGGATCACTGAGGAAAACTGAGTAATTTTCCCCAAAGATGTGCACAATGTATTCCCCTGAACCTGTGAGTATTTTATCTTACATGGTCAAAGGGGTTTTTGCAGATGTGATGTGACTAAGAATGTTGAGATGAGAGATTATCCCGAATTATCTATGGGGGACCAATGTAATCACAAAGGTTTTTTATAAATGGGAAGGGGGAATGGTAGGGATTAGAGAAGATGTGACCACAGAAGCAGAGGTCAGTGAGGGCAAGAGAAACTTGCAGATGCTGCACTGATGACTTTGAAGATGGGATCATGAGCCAAAGAATGTTCATAGAAGCTTGAGATGGCAAGGAGAGGATTCTCCCTTAGGGCCCCCAGAAGAATCCAGCCCTGCTAACACCTTGATTTTAACCTGGTGAGACTGATCTTGGGCTTCTGACCTCTGCAACTGAAAAATGTACTGTTTTAAGCTACCAAATTTGTGGAAATTTATTACAGCAACCATAGGAATTTAATACAGTCACCAGTGTTTTAAAGGAGCTAAAATGTCACTGAAATAAATGAAAAGGGTGCTGATGGTCATGTTTCTATAAACATCCTTAAATATCAGTGTTTTGGTACACTAAGTATATACTCATACTCATACCAGTCCTAGTGACTCTGCAAAGCAGATGTCTTCTTCAGGTATCCAGGCGGCCAGACGTCTGAAACATGACATCCTCAATCAACAAGGCAGAGGAGGAGAGGAGAAACCCTGCCTAGGCTTTTTACTGCCTGAGGGTGGGGATCACTTCCTCTCCCAGCCAGAGGCCAGCTCAGGACTCTCTTGCTCTAACAGGCTTGAAAAGTGTGGGCTTCCTGCTGCCACAAGGGGGATGAGAACTGAGGGTTAGCAGACACCAGTCAGGTCTGCAATTAGAGTAGTCAAGAAGCGTGGAAAAGCAGTCTCTACCACTTGAACCCAACACCTATCCAGTGCTTTGGTGACTCATGTTTGCAACTTGCACGGGATGAATTTTCTTTACCAGTCCAGAGAAGCCAAGAGAGAGTTGCCTCCAACTGGCAGGCACAGTCAACTGAAATTCTGAATCCGACTCAGGCATGAAGTAGTACTATTCTCAGGAAATGAGTGACCTATTTTATTTAAAAATTAAATGTTTTAATAAATCTTCCAAGAATTTCCAGTTCCAGTTCAGAAAACTGCAGAGGAACCATGGAACTTTCCTGAAGGCCAGCTCCCTCTCTGGGAGGCTGCCAGTAGGGAACCAAGTCTCTACCCACCAGATTCCAAAGGAATTACAGGAAAAAGGGAAAGCCAGGAGGGAAAAGCATTTAAGTAATATTTTGAACATGAAGGTTACCTCAGACTTCAGTGAGTATGAGAGACTAAGGCTATCATTTGTAAGTGATGAGAAATCTTGAAAATTAGATTGCTTCCAACACACCAAAGTGTTATGGTCCAGTCAATGTCTGAAATAATTTTATATTAAATTGAATAATTTTTACTAATGAAAAGATATCAAATATTTGTTAGTGTTAGCAAGTTTTTCCTTTATTTTTCTAAAGAAGCATTAAACATTTTTAAAATATTGTTTTTGAAAGCCTCAGATCATCTGTCTGCTTTAAGAAAATGCTTGTTTCTCTTTGATCCAGGTTTCTCTCCAATTTTATCTCTTCTGTGTCTTACATGGAACCCATGCTAAACACTCTACAAGCCTGTCCCAAATTTCCTTTTCTCCATAGACTTCTCAGTCTGTCACTTGAAAGTGGGTTCTTCTATGCATACTTTAGTCCTTTCACATTATATTGACACTTTACCAAATTTGCCTTGTACTGCAGTTACTTATGTAGAAGTCTTATCTTTTACTAAACTACAAGCTTCTTGAGGGCAATGAAGGCAAACCTCTTGTAGTTTTTCTCCCTGCAGACACTGAGAAAGCCTAATAGAACCCTTATGCACTGTGCCAGCTTAATAAACATTTGCTGAGTTGAGCTATCTCCTCATCCAGCAAGCAGACAGACTGAGAGTCAGAGATATTAAACAGCTTATCCCTGGTTGGAAACTATACTCACAGCCCCCAACCTATAATGTAATCTTTCTTTCTATGACTCCAAGATTGATAAGAGAGCCAGAAGTCCTACTTGCCTACTCAGCAAGCATTCATTAGGTGTTCAGCCTTGGGCGCTGGGGATATCCTGGTGAATGAGGCAGTGGTAGACCCTGCCCTCATTGGAGGCTTAGCCCACTGGGTGAAAGCATAGCTAAATACATTAAGTTCTATAAGGGAGAAGCAAAGAATACTAGTACAGCATCGAAAAGAATACTAGTACAGCATCTGCCTAGACTTGAAGGCTGAGAGTAGTTAGGAAAAGTTTTCCCAAGACACCATTGATTAAAGTAGCCAGTTAAAAGGGACCAAGAAAAAAATGGCTTTCATGCAAAGAGAGGGAGTGGAATTTTTAAAGGCTGTGGGTCAAGAAATGGTGAAGGCTAAAATGAAACTAGATAGTTGAAGCAGAGAGAGGGAGGGAGACATTAGCAAGAAATAAGACGGGTTAGATCTTACCCAAAACAATATACAGATTCAGTGCAATCTCTATCAAGGCTCCAATGGCATTCTTCAAAGAAATAGAAAAAACATTACTAAAATTCATATGGAACCACAAAAAAAAAAAAAAAAAAAACCAAACACATAGCAAAACAATTCTGACAAAAAAGAAAAGTGGTGGTGTCATAGACCCAGGCTTCAGACTATACTAGAAAACTATAATAATCAAAACAGCATGATACTGGAACAGAAACAGACATAGACTAATGGAATAGAATTGAGAGTCCAGAAATAAGCATGCTCATCTGCGGACAGTTAATCTATGACAAAGTAGTCAAGAGATCCAATGGAGAAAGGATATTCTCTTCAGCAAATAGTGTTGGGAAGACTGGAATGAAACTAGAGCACTACCTCACACCTTGTGCAAAAATTAACTCAAAATGGTTGAAAGACCATAAAATACATAGAAGAAAACATAGGCAAAATGCTCTATGGCCTTAGATTTAGAGATGACTTTGTGGTCTCATCTCCAACAGCAGGAGAAACAAAAGAGAATATAGGCAAATGGGACTACATCAAACAAAAAAGCTTCAGCTTGCCCAAGGAAACTATCAGTAAAACAAAAAGACATTCAACTGAATGGAAGAATATATTGGGCCGTAGGAAAAGTCATGACACATTTTTGTCATACTTTGTCCATGACAACGTATGGACAAGGGTCTGATACTTTGGACAAGGGACTGATATCCAAGATATATGAAGAACTCAGACAACTTAACAAAAAGGAATCAACTAAGCCAATCACAAGTAGGCAGAAGAACTAAATAGACACTTCTCCAAAGAAGATAGATAGCCAATAAACACATGAAAAATGCTCATTGTCACTTATCACCAGGGAAATGCAAATGAAAACCACAATGAGGAAAAGATTGGTTTCTAAAATTTTTAAAATGGATCTACCATATAATTCAGCAATTCCACTCATAGGTACCTACTTGAAAGTGGGTTCTTCTATGCATCCTTTAGATGTAAAAAAAATTAGTATAAAAACACTACTTTGGAGGGATAAATGCACTCCTATGTTCTTTATAGCACTGTTTACAATAGTCAAATTATGGAAACAACCTAAGTGCTCTAAGATAGAGGAGTGGGTTAGAAAAATGTGGCATATATACACAATGGAATATTACTCAGCTATAGAAAATGATGACCTCTTGCTATTTGTGACAATATGGATGGAACCGGAGAGAATAATACAAGGCACAGTAAGTCAGAAGGAGAAAGACAAACATTGGATGTTTTTGCTTATTTGTAGAATATGGAGACACAAAACAAAGAGTCATATAAAACCAAACCAGTAACAAACCCCAGAAATCTGACTTTGGAATTGAGACTATAAGACAGTGGGAAGAAGGCCCAGTGGTCTATGGTAGAGGTGTGTGGGTGCCTTGGTGGTGGATGTGGTGTGGTCACAGGCATCTGAGGAGGTGTGACCCTATGCTCTGAATCACACACAGTCTTATAAACCAATGTCATCTCAATAATAAAAAAAAAATAAGGTTGATTGGGACAGGGTATTTGATGGCAGAAAGATTTATAGACCATTTAAAGGTCACAGAGGAAGGGCTGTGCTCAGAAGTGGAGTATGGAGACGGGGGTAGACATAGCAGGCAAGGAGATAGTGGACAAGGAGATCACTGGAGATAGCAGACATGGGAGGTTGGAGGTCTAGGTAGGGTGTTCACAGTGGGACAGAGGAAAGCAGGACAACATCTGCAAACAGCCCTCACTGATTACACTGGCCAGTCCCTGCTTAGAAGAATGCAGTAAGTAGGACATAATACCTTTTCCAGCTGTTGGGTTGGGCAGTCTAGGTGGAGAAGACAAGTAGACAAAGGCCTGGGTAGCCCCTGGGGTTTGACTTAACCCCTGGTTCTTCCACACCCCTCTGTGTGACCTGGACAGCACCTGAGTCTCTTTGATTTTTCATTTTCTGAGCTATACAGTAAAGTTCACAAAGCCTCCCACTGGATGCAGCAGAACCCTTTAGATTCTCTAGACATTCTTTTAAGAATAACTATCACTTGCACGCTTATTATTTTCCCTTGATGAGGGACGTCAATGTATAAAAGAAAATGCTAAAAAAAAATTTTAATTGGCAGGTCTGGGGACTTGTCATTGCAGACTGGCATTTGCAAGGTGGACAAACCATAGCTGTTGGAGCAAAAAAAAAATGCAGCCAGCCCTCATTGGATTAAGAGTGTAGAAAAGCAAACGTGTTCAAATCTTAAACACATCATAATTTTAAGCATCCGCAAGTGTTTAAAAAGTGTTAGCTGCTATGAGCACATACATCCATTCACTAAACATCATAACCTGTTTCTTTTCTAAACACATGGGCAGGAGAACAGAGGACGGTTAACATGTTAAACACACTGACATGTTTACAATGTGTTGCAAGAAGGTGTTTAAGTTTTTGTGCTGCAAAGCTAAACACTTTGGAATTAGAGAGCGGGCTAATTCTGCCTTCTGTTAGTGTGGCTATCACCTCCTGGTCCTTTTGGCTTGGGACGGCAGCACCTCTGGAAAGCAGACAATCTAATGATAACCTGGATTTCATAAAGAGCAGGACTAGCTTACCTACTGCACCATCTTGGGTACAGATGAAATGTATGTTTCTGAAAGCAAATCATGAAAGGAATTAGTCCTGAATCCATGAATTACTGAACAGAGCCCATGCTCTGAATTAGCACCATCAATTTCTTCTCTCAGGTGTTCATTCTATTCTTGGTGGGAGCTTCCCAGGGGGTGCCAGACATCGTCGAGAGGGGGCCTTGGTTTCTGCTCCTCACTGGGTCAGACTTTCACAGAGAATAATTAGAGCCCCGGAAGCTAAACTGGAAAGAGAGCTAGAGGAAGGAAGGAGGAAATGGGAAGGAAGAGAGGAAGGCAGGGAGCGAGGGAAGAATAATTGGGTCCTCTCATTCTATAACCACATACTGGGTATTTACAGCAACATGCATTTATTATCTTATAGTTCTGGAAGATCAGGATTCCTTAATGGGTCTATTTGAGTGAAAATCAAGTGTCAGTGGGGCTATGTTCCTTCTGGAGACTCTAAGGGACAATCCATGTCTGTGTCTTTCCCCACTTCCAGAAGCTACCCACATTCCTGGGCTTGTGACGCCTTCGTCTTCCAAGCCAGCCTTTCCCACACGGATCCTCCTGCCTCTGCCACTCTTGCCTCCCGCTTTCACTTTTGAGGACCTTTGTGATTACATTGGGGGCACCTAGATAATCCAGGCTAACCTCCTTGAAACTAAATAGCAACCCTAATTCCCCCTTGCCGTGTAACGTAACATGCACAGGTCCCAGAGGTTAAGATGTAGACATGATTGGGAAAGCATCATTCTGCCTACCACTGGGTCGCATGGCAAAAAAGGGTAAGAGAGAGCGAGAGAGAATAGGAGGAAAGGAGTGACACAAAATCACACGATACTGAAATGCTTTTTAGCCTGGAATTAGAAACCATCTGCAACAGCATGGCTGGTGGGCCGGTGGTGTGGACCAAGTAAGCCGTTTCAGGGGGTCCAAGTCAGTGTCCTCTTAAAGTCCATTATCAGTTAGGGATGGGTTAAGCTGCTGGAACCAGAGGATGCCAAAATACAATGGCTTCAATAAGAGAGAAGGTTATTTTACAGTAATGGAGGCAGGCAGGTCAGGGCTGTCACAGTGGTTCACTCACCCTGGAGGGAAGTGCCAGAGGAGGGCACACATATTCCTTTTTTAAAAATTTTTAAAAAATTTTATTTATACAAGAACTGGGGTACAGGCCAGTTGCGCGGGAGGGTGAGAGGATTCACCAGAGACAGAGCGGGGAACAGAAAAGGCAGGATGACCGAAATACACTGCTGAGGGAAGTAGCGGGCGAGACAGGAGAGGTCTGCGCACCATGTGAATTGCTCCGAGGCTGGCGGGGATCGAACCGGCACTGCAGAGGCTGCGGACAGCTTCACAGCGCTGCGTTCAACCACCTGCGCCACCAGGGAGGCCCCGCATATATTCCTTTTAAGGTAAGATCTAGACTAGAATATCTCAGTCTTGACACTGTTTACATTTTAGGCCAAATAGTTGTTGTTTGTTGGGTGGGCTTTTTGTATATTGCTGATATCAGCATCCCTGGCCTCAACCCAGTAGATACCAGAGGAAACCCTCAGTTGTGACAACTAGATGTCTGGAGTGGGGTGTGAATTCAACCTCAGTTAAGAACCACTAACTTAGAAAAATCACATTACTTCTGGTATGATCTCATTACCTAGATAGTTCTATGGTTATAACAGATTGGGCAGCCATATGCCCATCCTAAGATGTGAAAGAAATATGAAACAAGAAAGAGAGAAAGAATGTTTGGGGATAAGTAGCAGTCTTCCTGCCATCTGGAATAGCAAATACTAAAGTTCCACCTTATATCTGAGCTACTTGCCCAGAATACACCATGGGGCTGGCCATGGGAGAAGGACCAAGGTGGTTGCTAGTCAGGATGGCCGTCTGCCACCCTTGGGCAGAATTTCCCAGGGCCCTGCGCCATCATTGGAACCTGGCTTCCCATAGCTTGGGGGGTGAGGAACCAAAGACAAATATTTCTGGGAGCCAGGGACTGGCCATTCCTATGCCACAGATCATGAGGTGTGCCTTGACTGGCAAGAGCTCTGGCCTGGTGCTCTCAACTGTTCTCATTTCTTATTCTCCCTGGGAGTGGGGGGCAAGGGACCTTAGGGAGTCCCTCAACTGGATTTGATGAAGATCATGGGTTTTAAAGCAGACAGAACTGGATTCTAACTCTGTTTCTGCCACTTATCAGGTCAGTGACTCCTTAGTGCATAATTTTCCTGTCTACAAAATTAGGACAGTGTCATCTCCTGCCTTGAAGGAGTTGTGGGAAGGTTAAACTTCGATCACGTGTGAAAAAGACTTAGTGCCATTCCTGGGATTGTGATGCACTCGGTGGAGGGTGCTCACTTGTTCTTGATTACTGAGGTATTTATGGAGTCCTTATTATAGATAAGGCTCTGTGCTGGATTTTGGGAACATGAACATAGCAGTGAGCAAAGTAGATCAGTTTTTACCTTCTCAGTAGTAATACTGTGGTAGTTACTACTGTTGATATTATTGCTGTCATCATGATTCTAGAAAAGGCCTAGAGATTGACTTTCTGCCCATGGGTGGGTGAGAGTGAGCCAGCAAACTTTAGACCTGAGTACATAGAATGAGGCTGGCTAGTGGGGTGGGGGTGCAGAAGTCCAACCTCTGTGTGTGATGGGACCAGTTGTGTGGGGAAGAGTGTTGACTAAGATTGACTATGTGACTTGGTCATGTAAACCAGGAGTAGAGGCTCAGAAATCCTGGGATTTCAGGGGACATAAATTTAGGTGGGGCTGCCATCCTGGGGCTCTAAGTGGGGCAGGGGAAGGTCATCCATAGAAGAGGCAGAAGGACAGGGATAAGCAGCTACATGGTAGAGCTGAGAGACCTGGCTGAGGTCAGAGGTGATTGCTGGGACTTGGGCTTCAAGATGGGCTTGCAAAGAGGTGTGATGGTTCAGGGTGGTAGCATGCTAGGAGGTAAGGGGCTGTCCAATGTGTACTAAACTCCATTCTGTGCAAAGACATAGTCCTCTGACGGGGTCTGTCTTCTGACGAGGCAGGGAGGACTATGTCTTTGCACAGAATGGAGTTTAGTACACATTGGACAGCCCCTCACCTCCTAGCATGCTACCACCCTGAACCATCACACCTCTTTGCAGGCCCATCTTGAAGGCAAGTTCAGGAGGAAGATTTCTTCCATAAAATCATCAGGGAGTCACTGAGTTAATGATGGCTCCAGGGCAGTGAGTCTCAGACTTTTTCCAGCCATGGCTCACTCTTGGCAAAGTAAAAGCCCTCACATGTTCCCACTTACTAAAACAGAAACCCTTCTTTCTAGAATGCAACATAAATCCCATGGTCAATCATTACAGTTACTCCTGTTGCCCTTTAATTTCACTCTACACTCTTGACAGAACCACAGTCAAGTGTAAATCCCACTCTCCATTTTCTGCATGCCTGTTGGGGGCCATTTACTCCAGGCTAATTGGCCTCACTTAGCTTCTTACCCACAATTTTCAAGGAGCCTTCAATAGCTGCCAGGTCGTCGTCCTCTACTCCCCTCGTCCACTCACTCTCTCCCTCTCCTGGATGACAGCTGTACAGTGTCATTTCCCATCCAGGCCCTCAGTGCCTTCCTGCTGTACCCCTCTTGGCTGCTGACCTTGTTTCCCTCTTCACCAACAAAGTAATCAGAAGAGAATACCCACAGATGCCGCCCCACATTCCCCACCTCTGTCCACCTCCCCTGGGAAGTCATAGATTCTTGTCATGCTGCTTGTGTGACTGAAAATTCTACAGATGACATAATGGAATCCTCCTGGCTGACAGCCTCCCACCCACACAGTGGTGTGTTAAGAGACCCCTTAGATCAGAAAGGCAAAGCTTTCCGAAAGCATGACTCCCAAAGCGTGATTTTTCAGCAGCCAAAGTACAAATTTGCTGAATTACTAAACAGTTGCATTTGCCAGATGAGATTCTGAAATGGGAAGATGACATTAGTGGGAAAACTGGTGAACTTCAAATAAATAGGAAGTTTAATCAGTAGTAATGTGTCAATGTTCATTTCTTAGCTTTGACGAGAGTTCCCTGGTTAGATTACCTTCAGGGAAAACTGGAGAACTCTCTTTACCCTCTTTGCAACTTTTATACATCTAAAATTATTTTAAAATAAAGAGCTCTGTTCAAACATCCTCAGCTCTGGCTGCCTAGTCCACCCATCTTCCTCTGGCCTCCCTTTCTCTCCTCACTTTGTTTCCCAGCAAAACAATAGGTGATACAATTTGATCCTGCTGTTCTGGCACTTTCTACTGAGCAGTCACTCCAACACAGAGAGTGATGTGAGCCCCATGGAGACAGAGATAGAGTCTGCCCTCATCACACCAATGAGATGAATGCTTGGTGGAGCGGGTCACGGAGGCCCACAGGGACCCGATGCTTGGGAAGACTTTCCACCTTGGTCCCATGCAGAGGAGGCAGGTCACTGGGAGGAATGACATCCTCCAAGGACCCGTTCCACCAATATCTCAAGTAGAGAGAGTCCTTATTGGTCATCACTGTGCATGGCCAAAGATCTTTTAGGAGATAAAAATGAAAAACATACCAACAATCAAAAGGCCAAACCAAACCCTAGAAGAGAAGAGGAAGAAGGAGAAGAAAACAGAAAGGAGAGGAAAGAGAGAAAAATTGTTGAAAGAGCTCGTGGATTATTGAAAGGCTGAGAACTGCTCTCTGGGTCAGATGGCTAACCCTCCCGCCCTCTCGCCTGCCTTTCACCCCAGCGCCTTCCTGGCTCCGGGGCAGGTGACAATGTTTGAAATGTCAGGGATTGATTGTGACAGGCTTGTGCTGGGCATGGTAGGGGGAGGCTGTGTTCAGCAGTGGCTCCTCTCTAGCCCTGTGGGAAGTAGTTTGGGGGTTAAGTGGTCTCCCAGCCTCCCCAGCTCTCAGTAGGCTAAATCAGCAGCTTCTCAAAGTAGGGTGGATACCCTAAGCCAAGAGGCAGTGTGCTTGACACGTCAAGTGTTTAGTGATAACTAACACTTACTATGTGCCAGGAACTGTGCTGGGGGCTACAGGGGTGACAAAGTGAAAGTGTTCCTCCTGCCTGTGCCTTAGAACAGTGACTCTAAAAGTGGGGTCCCTGAACTAGGAGCATCAGCATCACCTGGGAACATGTGAGAAGAATAATCAGAAACTCTGAGGGTGGGATCCAGTATTCTGGGCCTTAGCGGGACCTCCAGGTGCTTCATGGGGGCACTCATGTGAGTCCTGTGTGACGCCATCCCCCAGCACTGCCCCGGGCAGTGCTCAGCACGGGGTTGGGGGGGCCTGGGGTGTGGAGGTAGGCAGCCATGATGCCAGTGGCCAACAGTGGGACTCTGTGGTCCCTGCTCCCTGTCCCTGCTCACCAGTGCCAAGCCCATGAGGCCCAGGAGTGTACCGAAATGTCATTGACAACAGGGAACTCAGAGCTCTTCCAGGCAGAGTAACAGCGACCCCACTGATAACACCACTGCCCAGCCCTACCCCTTTGCCCTGCCCTGCCTTTGCCCTTTGCTTTGCCTCTCCCTTTTCTGTTTTGTCCTATACAGCTGGAGAATTCGGGGAGGCGGGGGGAGAGGGTGAAGAGCAAGTGAGGACGGTGTAATTTAGGTGCTCAACCCCTCATGGGAGGCATGCTTCCAGACAGGGGAGACCGCAGGCTGGCCTTCTCTTCAGCCCTTGAGGTGGAAGCAGCACAGGGAACAAATAGAACTCTCAGGAATTCAGCCTCCTCCCCCAGCTGTAGCAGTAAAGGTTAGTGAAACAGAGGGGGGCTCCTCAGCTTGCTTGGGAGGTGTGATGGAAAATGCAGCAGTGCTGGTGAGAGGCTCCGCAACCTCAGGGGGATCCACCTAAGGCGTCTTCACCTTCTACCTGCTGCTCCTCAGAGAGAACCAAGGCCCTAGAGTCAGCAGAAATGATGCTGCCACAACTTTTGACTCTACCTTTCTATCCTGAATGTTCCCTGCCCCATCCAGGAGCCCCATCTAGCCACCATGATGTTCCACCCTACCCTTTTCACCCTCCCAGATTATTCTTGCTTCATCCCCAATTCAACACAGCCCTCTCTATGCCACCCATTTGTCACATCCTCTCTAGAACCTGTAAGCTCCCTACACCTCTGTTTCCTCATCAGTAAAATGGGATGTCTGCTTCAGGGTCCTAAGGGTCACGTTCCCTGCCATGCCGGAGCACTGGCTGACTCGCACACTCTATTTGTGGCTGGCTCTGGACTGTGCCAGCAATGCTCTGGGGGGTTCCTGCTATCCCAGATGATGGAGGGCCAGATACTGGCAGCCAAGCATCCATCGCAATAGCTCACTCTCCAGTCTCACTCACCTCCCCTCCATGATGTGAGGGAGCTGGTCCTTAGGATCCACATGAAGGCTAAGCCCCAAAGCTGCTGTGATGGTTGGGATCCTCCAGGGCTGCCCTGGGCCCCTCCTAGACACAATTCTCCTTCATTAGAATCTCCTAAAGCCCTGGTGCGTGTGAGAGAGAAGGGTGCTAGTGCTTTCACCTTGGCCTGAACCCCATTCCCGGGAGCAAGGGCAGGAAAGGGAGAGAACGGCCAAGCAAGTCTCCCCAGCCTTGGGCACTAAGCATGGTGATTCACAGCTGATACCCTCCCAGCAGCACACAGTGGGGTGTCTCTCCTCTGTGGAGCCCCTGTTTCCAGGTGGCAGCTGGCTTTGTGGGACTCTTCCTGGCAGTGTTGTGTACAAAGTGGGCAGGCAGGTTTGCACTCACAACCTCCATTCAGAGGGGCTGCCCATAGTCCAAGTCTGGCAATACTCTGAATGGACTTTGAATATCTTCTGGAGCAACTGAGTTTGAATAGTTAGTGAACCCTGAAAACATGCATGACATGTGGAAACATTCTGATTTCACCTGAACTTGCACACCTGCTGTGCAGGTGACATGATGCTTCTGGACTCCTTACCAAGTGTTCTGTGCTTAATTCTTCTTGGGGCTCATGAGGCTCTCAGGTCCCAGGAGTTGCACACATAACCAGTGCACATGCGTATTTGCTGGGAGCATCCCCTGCCTCGCAAGGAAACTGACAGTAACTGGACTTGACTACACTTAATGTCTTGGGAGGAGGAGAGTGTATCTTGTATCCGCTGCCCTCCACAGGCCCAACCGCCCTGTGTTAGTGGCTTGTCTTAGCAGTGGCATCCACAGGGAGGCTTCTGCTGGCTGTGTGATGGACTGCACTCTGCCCCCGCCTGCACCCCTGCCCCAGACACCAGGCCAAGTCAACAGAGCAGAGAGGCACCCAGGCCCCAGTGCACATAATAGGAGATGGAGCGAGTGCTCTCGGGTGATGGGGACGCAGGCATCCAGCAGGACCTGGAAGGCTGCTGAGTTCACAAGGAGAGCCTGGCAGCCACAGTGCCAGCACCATAGTGGTCTGCCAGGCAAAGCACCCACCCAAGAGCACCACAACCACCCAGTTCACGGGATGAGAGGAACCTCATTCCCTTCAGAAGAGATAACCTGATGCTGAACTGCTTGTCTAGAGCCCTGACTCAGATCAGGGTGATCCCCTACACCCAGGTAGGCCTGGTTACAGCCCAGCCAGAAGTGGGCAGGGACATGGCATCATGGCCTCTGCATATCATTTCAACAGTAGATGCTGGAGAATTGTGCTAACTAATCCCATGAGAGGTGAGGAAGTAGAAACATCCACTCTGATGTGCCTTTGAGGGTGACCCTGAGCAGGCCAGGCTGGCCCACCACCACCATCACAGATGTGCCTGACAGTAGTTCCGCTGTGTCTGTGGTTCCACCTTCCAAAGCTTCAGTCACCCAAGGTCACTGAAATATCAGGTACAACTAGATATTTTGAGAGACCACATTCACATAACTTTTATTATTGTATATTGTTAAAATTGTTCTATTTCAATATCAGTTATTGGTGCTAAACTCTTCCTGATCTAATTTATAAGTTCAACATTTCATGGTTATACCGGGAGAGGAACAAACCTGTATATACAGGATTTGGAACTGTGGGTGATCTCAGGCATCCACTGGGGGTCTTGGAATAACGACCCTTGGATAAAGGGGATGACTGTACTTTCCAGTGGGTGCAGATTCTTGACATGCCTGCAGCCTGATGTTGCCTCCCCAGCTCTGATTCCTTCTAGACCCTGACCACTTCAGAGTCCAAGCTCTGTGCCTGTCTTTGTGTTAGTGCACACGCCAATCTCCAGCATTAGAAGAGAGAGTGTTTATGTTCTTTATTGTCCTCACAGGCATTTCTATTGAAGTTATATTTTTCTAAACTTTTATAGCAGGTGAAAGAAATACATAAATGTGCAGTGTAGGATTACTGACACATTCAGGATATACGAGGGACATTAAAGGCACTATTAGGATTTGATGACAGCTGCCAAGAATCTTTTCTATAATCATAAATGAGATAAGCATGAAGCAATGAAGACGACATAAAAGAAAAAAAACCTGGCACTAGCCAGGGGCAGGTGTTTCCCCTGCTCTAGTTAATGACCCTGGGGGAGCCTGCTGCAGACTGGGGACACGTGCAGGCATCCCCAGCCCAGGGCTCAGAGTCGGGGAGCCCCGGGGTGGCTTGTTCATTCTCCATGTTCTTGATATCCATTCTTACCACATCCAATTTCCCTGCCAACGCCCCACCTGGAAAGCATCCCCCGGGGCTTTCATCTACTGGAATCTGTGCCAGCCTCCAAGCTGTCGGGCTCAGCTGGGCCCTCTTCCTCCCTCCGTCCCAGACTTCACCCCTCCACTCCCCTGTCGGGGCCATCCCAGAGTGCTTGGACAATGGGGCATTTCCCGGCTTCAGGCAGGATGCACTCTCCTTATTCAGGCAAATTTTCTTTGGGCTCTTGGTGACGATACTCTGGAGACACCTTTGTGAGCAAGGGCACTTAGTGCCTGCACTGTTGTTGACTTTCAAACCTCTCTTCCCTTCCATTCAAAAGTACTCTTTTGATACTTTTGAGCAAATTGTATCAAGGACATGTCCCCTGTCATTATCCCAGGGGAGACCCTCAAGGGAGCAGACTCAGCCTCAGAGGAGCCGCAAAGCCCACGTAACTTAGGACACATGGCGTGTTTTTTCCTCTCCCCCCTACCCCGTGACATTTGTTGAACATTTGTCATTTAAATTCTGGCTAGAAGGCATCACTGGGGTCAAATGAGAGGGGTCCTAGAGACAAGGGGTTTCTAATTTGGTGTAGTACTGCTCCCTGGGGTCCTTGGGTACAGGTCAGGCCCTGTGGGATCGATGGCAATTAATGAAGCTCGGAGAACACTAGGCCTGATTTTGGGGTTATGGCCAGCTTCACTGAGCAGTCCTGAGCAGTGGTCCACAGGAGACCCAGGAGATGCCTGGGGGCCAAAACCCATATCTTTCCTATTTCAAATGTGTCCTGTGGTCAATGCCCAGGCCTGTCTCTGTAGACAAGGTACCTATAGGCCTGTGGAAGTTCAGGAGGGTCAGGATAAGGGGAATAGGCTTGCGGTGAAGAAGTAAAGAAGCCAATTACAGCTCCTCCCCTTCTAGTCGGTCCTCACGCAGTGCCAGCTGTTGACCAGGCACATCTCCCACTGGAAGATGCATCTTGGGAAGCCAGATGGCAGGACCCAGGGATACCCTTGAGGCCGTATGATGTAGAGTCCTCTGAGGTTATGTCCAGGCTGGTTGGCTTGCTGGACATAAGGGACTAAAGTTTTGTCACATATGGGGGCTCTTCCTAGTGAAGCTCCATGTGGGTAGAGAGAGTGCTGTTCCTTTTCATGTCTTGTGTTCTCCCTGTTGGGAGCCCACCACTCCTCAGTGGTCTGCTCAGCTTCCCATACTTTGCTCACAATCATCCTTGGTTGTGTAAGAAGCTGATATGAATAAGGAAGTTCTTAATCAGCTCCAGATTTTGCACAATTTCCTGCCTGGAGCCTCCTTTCTTGAACCCTGGGTTGGATGGCTTCACTGTGCTTCTTTTCTGAGCAGACCAACTGATTCATTCTCAGGCAAGCATGTAGCAAGGAGACACTCATTGACAGGCAAAGCATGAAGGGGTTTTCATTTGCCTTTATTTTTACATCTCTTTTGAAGACCGCTGACGAGTTTCTGTTTTCCATACCACCAAGTAATTAACTAAATTCTGACACTCTTTACCCGAGATCATGTCAGATCCCACAAGTTAAGGATTCTGTCCTACAGACCGTTTCCTCCAGGAAGCCTTCCTGGATCCTTCCTACATTCCTTATTCTGGGATCCCATAGCATGGTAGCCATATCCTTCTGCCTCATGGTCCAGCTGATCATTTTGTGTGAATCTCTATTGCTGATCAAGGAACGATGAGATAAAGACTTATTTTATCCACCTCTGAATCTCAGGACACCCAGCTGGTACCCAGGTATCCATTTACGGATTTGAACTAGGGAGACTTGTTTTGTCCCTGGAGATTCTATGGGGAAAGATGTTCTAGGCTCTCACAGTCTAAATAGGCTCAGCACTTCCAAGGTCTCTTGCTGTTGAATAAGGTTGTTTCTGATTTGGAAATTGCAGTCAGAGTGTACTTGGTGCTGTTTTCCAATGTCAACATTCCCAAGCAGAACTGGGGTGAGAGGAAACTGTGCCTCCAGAACTTGGAATAAATGTTTAATGTAGTTCCATTATTTAATTAGACTAAAGAATGCTCCTGGGCACATCCCAAAAAAGGGGAGGTGGAGGCAGCAGGGAAGGGGCTGTTCCATGTTATTGGACCATCCTTCAGAGCTGGAGAGAGATCCTGGGATGGGAGGGAAGGCAAGGCATGGGGTGAAAGATCAGGGTGCTGGCCCCCAAAATGTCACTAATTGTACTTGTATAGTCGTTCGGGGCCTCAGTTTTCTCATCTGCCAAATGCGGCTATGTTATTTCCTAGAATGATTGTGCAAGTCATTTAGGCAATCTTTATTAAAAAGCTTTGACAGTTCTAATAACCCCACCGTGGTCTAGTGGAAAATACACGGGGTCATTCACAGATTGGGTGACCTTGATTGAGTTCCATTCTCTCTGGACCTAGGATTTCTCATTTGACAAAAAATAAGGTGATGGGTTGGATGGTCCTGCAGAGCTCTAGAGTTTAATATGATATTTGATCTTCTGACCAGCAGAGACCCAGAAGAGACAGATGCATGATTTGTTTGCATTTTGATGCATAATAATAAGATACTGATGTTGTCAATCAAAACTTAAATATCCATCCAAAGTTGATACCCCTCTTTTTTTTTTTTTGGTGGTAACATATTTATTGACATATTACTGGATTGCCATGGTTGCAAGGACATCTGTCAATATGTCCCCTGGCAAATGACTATTTATACCATTAGTGGAAGGATTATTCATTTGACTCAATAATCTATTTCTAGTCTCTAAGGCAGTGGGTGTGGTCACACTGGGTGCTCTGGAACCCAGGTCCGTGGGGCACACACAGCATTACTTGCATTAATCCTATGTGCATATAACATGTTAGCTCTTCTGAAGATACCCTTCTTGATCTTGTGCTTCTTGGCATTTCATTTTTTGGTTCTGGTATTATCACTGACTTTGTGTGTGATGATGTCTTCTGCACAAGAGACCAACACTGTCCAAGAGAAATAGGGTATGAGACACATACAATTAAAATTTTCTAGATACCACATTAAAAAGAAACAGGAAAAATTTATTTTAATAATATATTTTCTTTAATTCAGTATATCCAAACAGTATCATTTCAATAAGTGCTTAATATAAGCAAATAAATGAGATTTTTTGCATCTTTTTTTTTAATAGAGGCATGTTTTATTTATTTATTTATTTGTTTTGTTTGTTTGTTTATACATGCACTGGGTACAGTCAGAAGCGCGGGAGGGTGAGAGAATTCACCAGAGCCAGAACAGGGAGCAGAGCAGGCAGAAGGACCGAAGTACACTGCTGAGGGGAGCAGCGGGCGGCAGGAGAGGTCTGCGCGCCCTGTGGGACCCTCCTCCGGTGGCCGAGGAGCAGCCGGGGATCGAACCGGTGCCGCAGAGGCCGCGGGCAGCTTCGCAACCCAGCGCTCAACCGCTGCGCCACCGGGGAGGCCCTTTTTTGCATCTTTTTTAATTAAAATACACACACTTTTAGGTGTGGTATTTTATCCTTACAGCCTGTGTCAGTTTCATCAGTGCTCAATGGCCACATGTGACTGGTGGCTACCATATTGGAGAGTACAGGTCTAGATTGTAAGTGCTTAAAGGTAGGGATTGTGCAATGTGGTGTTTAGTAATTGGAAATAACTTGAGAGTTTGTAAGTCCTTTCTGAGATGTCATCTCTTTTGATCCTTACTGTTGTTTGGTGACATTAATACAATTATTAACACCATTTTATAAATAAGGAAAAGCTCAAGTGCTCACTCAAGGTCATAGCACAAGTAGTTACAGAGCTGGGGTTTGATCCAGATATTCTAAAGCCAAAGGTGGAGGGCTCTCTAATAGCACAGCTACCTTCATTTGTCCATTTACATCACAATTCACTTGCTAGTTCATGTGGGTGAAACCCTGGGTCTGGTGTTGACATTAACCAGCCATTAGCTTCCTTCATTCTAAGAGGAGACAGAAATGAAGATTTTTTTTTCCTGATGTTTCTTTTAATTTAGGTTTAAGGGAAAGATGAGGTTGGAGGATGACTGGCATAGTGTCAGTACTTGATCTTTTCATCTGCAAGCCTGCTTCAACATGTCCAGTGAACCAGGGCTGGGTACATTCCTGCATTTCAGACTGTGTTTTCCCTGGTCTATTGTCTCCTGATTTCATGAGTCCCCTGCCCAGTTCCTCTTTCCTCATTGGTCCTATCCCCTAGCCGAACCTGAAAATGATTATCACACACTCTTCCTTAGACCTGATGCTTGCCAAACTAAACAGTTTTCTCTCATGTGGTGATCCCGTCTCACTGCTTGTAAGAAGGGACACCCTTATGTACTTTGCTGACAAGGATTCTCATTTTGGAAGCCTGAGGCCTTCCCATGCCAAGGAAAGGTTGATCTCTGCCTCTCTGAGGAGAGCCTGATGTCCTAGCAAAGCCCTTGGCTACACATTATTCATATTGTTGGGCAACCATCTTCAGAACTCTCACATCTGGGTTGCCATGATTGCAAGGACATCTGTAAAACTGAAATTCTGTACCACTTAAATAGCAAATCCTTATTACTCCTCCTGGCAACCACCATTCTATTTTCTGTCTATAGTTTTGTCTGCTCCAGATACCTTCAAAAGTTGAAGCAATCAGTATTGGCCTTGTTGTGACTAGTTTATTTCAGTTAGCACAATGTTCTTAAGGTGCATCCATGTGATCACATGTGTCAGAATTTCCTTCCTTGATATGACTGACCAACGTTCTATTGTATGCACAGTCAAGCATTGATTATCGACATTTTGGTCAACGACATATATATTCATATATGGTCCCAATAAGCTCTACCATAAGGATGTGTAGTAGCCCATCCCATCTATGTTTGTATAAGCACACTATAATGTTTGTACACCAAAAAAATCCTTTAATGCATGGCAATATATACCACTTTATGTTTACCCAGTCATCTGTCAATGGACACATTTTAGCTATTGTAAACAATGAGGCCATGAATGTGGGTGTATATGTATCTCCTTGGGTGTATATGTATCTCCTTGTTTTCAATTATTTGTATATCTAGCTGGCAATGGAATTGCTGAGCATATGGTAAATTATATTTTTATTTTCTTGAGGACCCACCATAACGTTTTCCATAGCAGCTACACCATTTTATATTCCCACCAACAGTGCACAAGAATGCTACCTTCTCTATATTCTCGCCAACTTTGCTACTACTGCTGCTGCTACTACTACTTATTTTTATTTTTATTATTACTACTTCTAATAGCAGCTATCCTAAGAGGTGTGAGGTGGTATCTCTTGTGGTTTGGTTTTCCATTTCCCTCATGTTGAACATCTTTTCAAGTGCTTTAGCCTTTAAGTAGTGAAGGATCCCAAGGTACAAACTCTCTCCTCTGCATCCTCACAGTAGATGTGAGAGTTTATATGTGAAATTCCAGATGTGATTAGAAACCCATTTACATTGCTGAGGGACCAGTTAGGTACTATAAACGCTCTGTTCCCATTTCCAGGTGAGACCAAATGAAAAACCTCTGGTGCCTTTAGATAATCTGGGTAATTCTAAATGGAGGACACATTGTTAAAATGAAGCAAGGTAGGAACAGCTAAAGGAGACCCACAGTGCTTGTCTGACCCATCTATATGATGAGGAGAGCAGAAAAGGGGAGTGGAAGGGGGTGCAGAGGAAGGGGGAGAGAGACAGAGGAATAACTCAAGAGCATGGAGCGCCTCGATGGTGGGGGAGACAGAAGGGAAGGGTCATTCCAAAGTGGGGAAGCAGGGGTGAGAAGGAGCCCCAGATGTGCTAAAATGTAAAAGTAATTAAACCTATCCTACAACAAGAAGGAGGGCTGCGTTGCCTCTGGGACTCAGAATGAATATATTATTTTTGCCTATATAGGGGGTACATCAGCTAGCTCAGGAATAGAGAACAAGCGTAATAGGGCTTTGTTGAGAAAATGTGTTCCAGTTAACTGTTACCAGTTAACTTTTGGGGCACAGAGATGGTACCAAGTGCTCCCTGAACCTGGCGGGTTCATGTTCAGGAACACCACCCTTTGACCCTCCCCTCAGGATAGAAAGATAGTTTTCTCAGGGGAGAAATTCAAATATCCAAGAAGACTCCCTTCAATGCAACTATTGAATGAAAGATTCCCAGATACATTCAAAGATTTATCTTCAAGGTATTTGTACATCGATAGTCATAGTAACACTACTCTCAATAGGTAAAACAGGGAAGCACCCCAAGTTCATCAGTGAATGAATAGATAAACATATATACACCATGGGATATTATTCGGCCTTTGAAAAGAAGGAAATTCTGACACAGGCTACAACACAAGGATGAAGCTTGAAGACATTATCCTAAGTGAAATCAGTCAGTCACAAAAAGACAGATACTTTATCATCCTACCTATATGAGGTGCTTAGGGTAGTCCGATTCATGTATAAAAAGTAGCATGGTGCTTGCCAGAGGCTGAGGAAAAGGGGGGACTGTGAGTTGCTGTTTGATGGCGCAATTACATTTTACTAGATGAAAGGAGCTTCAGAAAAGGACATGTGGCAGCTGTGAACCTTAAACCACTGAACACTTTTAACTGCACATTTAAAAAGGATTAACATAGTGATTTCTTGTTCTGTGTATATTATCATAATAGAAAATACACATAAAACCTTTATCTTCAAACTGCTTAGCACCTGACCAGAGGTGAAGATCTCTGGGCTAGAAGTGCAAAGAACCTGGGCAGGCGACTTTCTGGTTCTCTTAAAGATTCTTCAGACAGAGAGTGGGAACAACCCTTAGGTAAGAGGCGATGGAAAAATTACATTTTGTTTATGAAAATGACATGTAGAAAAAAGTTTTTGGGTCTATGCCATGTTTGTAAGACATGAATCCCTGGGGCCTCCCTGGTGACGCAAGGGGTTAATTCATAGAACTATGAAGCTATCAGCAGCCTCTGCAGCACGAGTTCCATCCCAGGCCAGCAGACCTCTCCTGTCTCTCCCACTGCTCCCCTCAGCAGTGTATTTCAGTCAATCTGCCTGTTCTGTCCCCCACTCTGTCTCTGGTGAATCCTCTCAACCCTGCAACTCTGACCTGCACCCCAGCTCTTGTATGCATAAATAAATAAATCTTTTTAAAAAAGGAAGTGAATTCCACCTCTGCAGAAATTCTCAGAGATCAGAGATTCTCCAACTTTCCTCAGAGTGGAGTGGTGACAGCAGTGTGGGGGAGCATTTCTCAGGGGATTTTCTCTCAGGAGTCCAACATCATATGCTTAGTGTGACGGAGGGGATCCCAGGGAATTCGGTACACTGAATACAAGCCTGGAGTTCTAATCTTTGCTCTTTGCCAGTTGAGGAATCTTGGAGAAATTAACCTCAGGCACCTCACCTATAAGGAAGGATGTATGTAGGTTTTACTGATTACCAAACTTCACGAAAATATGGTGGTCAAAGGTATCAAGCACTTACTCTCTCCCCAGATTCTCTAGGCTGGCAGGGCTGCCACTCAGTGGCTTTGCATGGTCTCATTCCTCTGCCTGTGGCTTTGGCTGGGGTGACTGGAAAGCTTGCCTAATGTGGCCTCATCCTCCAAGCAGCCAGTCGATGCTTGTTCATTTAGCATTAAAAAGCAGCAGAAGCCCTGATGTCCAAGCAATTTTCTAGAAGCTGCTGGCATCATGTTTGCTAATAACCCAGTGGCCTAGGCAAGATGGTCAACACCAGCTTGAAATGGTGGAGAGACAGACTCCACCTCTTGATGGGAGGAGGTGTAAGGTATTGCACTTTATTTATTAATTTGCTAATCTGTCACAACGGATAACAAAACTTACTTCAATGTGCTATAGTGAGGCTCGTGTGAGAAAACACATAGGAATAAAGCTCTCCCTATGGCACATCACAGGTCTTACACGAATGTATTGCCTTTCCTCCTCCATCTCCTTCTTGATTAAGAACACAACTTTATAAAAGACACGATGGATCTGTTGACTCTAATGCCACTCTCTTTCAGAGCACATGGAAATTGAAGCCATGTGGGACTTAACAAGAGATCAAATAGTGCCTTAAACATCCCAGGGCAGCAGCCTTGTCCCCAGAGCCCGGGGCGGCCCCTGTGATGGGGCTTGCCCTGCCTGGTGCTCTGGGCCCCTCTGCTCCCAGCCTGCAGCAGGTCGGTCTTTTTTTCATTACAAATTGCTTATAAGCACACACATCCCCAGATGCCTGCATAAAAGCTGGTATTAAAGTTGTGTAATGGTGGTGTGAGCCTTGTTATGATTAGGGCAGCAGTAAGCTGTTCCCCAGAGCTCCGACTCTAGAGGGAAAAGGCTGAGAAGCTGACGCCACTCCCACTCTGCCAGTACAATCTGATACCACTACTACCCTCCCCCCATAAGACTGGAGGGAGGAAGATCCTGGTCTGTGCAAGCTGATGGTGAATCCATGATCAAGGGAATAAGAATTATAAGGGGGGCTGAGACCTCTGAGGAGATAAACCCCAACGGGCAGAAAAGAAGGATTTGAGATCTTCAAAGGAATCTGCTGCTCTCAGGGGACCAGCTTTCTCCTTTTCCTGGGTCTTGTCAACAACCTGGTGAGCTTGGCACCGCAACACTAATGTGGGCACTGCAGCACTAATGATAAAGGACTGATCACAAAAATCTACAAAGAGCTGATGAGACTCAACAAAAACAAAGGAAATAATCCAGTCAAAAAATGGGCAGAAGAGCTAAAAAGAAACTTCTCTGAAGAGGAAATGCAAATGGCCAACAGGCATATGAAAAAATGTTCGACATCACTTGTAATCAGGGAAATGCAAATCAAAACTACAATGAGATACCATCTTACACCAGTGAGAATGGCACATATTAAAAAAACTAGCAACAAAAAATGTTGGCAAGGATATGGAGAAAAATGAACTCTCCTGCACTGCTGATGGGAGTGCAAACTAGTCCAACCACTGTGGAGAGCTGTGTGGAGATTCCACAACCTGCTAAAGATGGAGCTTCCATATGATCCAGCAATTCCACTCATAGGTATTTACCCAGAGGGCACAGAAACTTTAATTCCAAAGAGCACCTGCACCCCTATGTTTATAGCAGCACTATTTACAATAGCTAAGCTATGGAAACAACCCAAATGCCCAAAAATAGATGACTGGATCAAGAAGATGTGGTACACATACACAATGAAATATTACTCAGCAATCAAAAAAGATAAACTCATGCAATTTGCAGCACATGGATCGAGCCGGAAGGGATCATGCTCAGCGAAATAAGCCAGAAAGAAAAAGAAAAACACCAGATGGTCTCACTCATAGCAGGAATTTAGAAAACCTAAATAAGGGACCAGGGAAAAGACTAATTACAATAAAGTAAAAATCAACAAGCAACAAGCAACTATAAACTAGAGACACACTACGGTGTGGGGGGGAGGAGGGAGTAGGATCAAAACAATGGGGTTGGGAATTATATGGGGACTATAACCAAGATGAAAATGCATACATTGGTGCAAAAATGAAAAATGATGTAAAAATATATATAAAATAACAAAAATGAAAAAAAAAATGTGGGCACCGGGGTTTTAGATCCCAGTATAGTCATTTGGTTCCCAGGAATGCTTTCTTCTGTATTTGGTGGCCCCTGCTGCTCCTTGATCTCAAACCAGTTTTCTACTAATTCCTTCATAGTATGAATGAAACATTAATTTCTGACCCTGGAATATGCCCTCTTTAACAACTATGAACGTGTGTCATGTGATTATATACTGAATGATACATTGCCCTTGTCCTCTTGCCATAAAAATGGACATTGTACAATGGCTAATGCAAATCTCATGATGAATCCTGGGCTTAATGCACTGAGAAGATACAAAACCAAATCTGAAGGGTAAAAGAAATTGCAAGCTAGGAAACTGGGGGTGACTTCTTAGAACACTGGTCAGACCAGAATGTAAGAGAAGGCAGGACTTTGGAAGGCTATGATAAGAATGACAATAATACTGAACATTTATTTAACCTTTCTGTATGCCAGAAATGGTAACAAAGGTTTACATTATTTCCTTTTATTATCAGCAACACCCCTTTTTGGCACTACCCCTGTGTTTAGTGCTCCTGGACATCAGGTCGATGGTGCTTCCCCACACCTTGACTGGAGGCAAGGCCATGCAGCTAGTTTTGACCAATGATTGTTGAATGGAAGTGATGTGCATCATTTCTGGTGCAATTATTTAATGACCTTTGAGACCGTCCAGTATCCTCTTTCAGTCACAGAAGCATGTGGCAGACACTAATGTGAAATAACCTGCATTGTCGAGCTTCCATGTGGGGGACATTGGCCGTGGAAGGTCCCTGGGCCTGAAGTCAACTTTGCTTGAATATAAAATAAACCTTTGTTGTTTTAATCCCTGGAAATATGGGGGTTATTGTATTGCAGCACAACCTAGCATGTTCTGCCTATGGACACCCTCATTTCACAGACAAAGAAGCTGGGGCTCCAACTAGTTCAGGAACTTGGCCAGGGCACACAGATTGTAAGCAGAAGCTCAGGACTTTTTTTTTTTAATCTCAGTGACATTGTGACTCCTGTAACGGATACTGTTACCCTATTTGTTATGACATCTGGGAAACCCAGAGTCAAATTTACAGTTCTCCTTGGCAAAGATTTTATATGGCAACTAGATTAATTTTTTTTTTTTTTTTGTGGGACCCTTGCCGGTGGCCGGGGGTCGAACTGGCGCTGCAGAGACTGCGGGCAGCCTCACAACCCAGCGCTCAACCGCTGTGCCACCAGGGGAGGCCCCAACTAGATTTATTTTATTTTTCTATCCTAGTTTTTAGTTGTTTGCTATATCTCTCTCTCTTTTTTTTTCATCTATATGCAATTGTATAACTTTCACAAATCCTGTTTGGAGTGAGGTGGAGTAGACAGAAATAAAGATAATTCTAGGAAAATAATTTCACAGAGTAAGGGGCTCAGATTTTCAGCTCCTAGGAACTATAGTTTCTCAGAGAGAGGAAAGCCCAGCTCCCTCAGTGGTGCTGAGGGGAAGTGATTCTCTGTGTCATAGGGCAGAGAGAAGCAGGTGGGGAAGGAACCCAGGCGTATCCCTGCAGGGCAAGTTATGAAACACTGCTCTGAGCTAGGTCATGCAGGTGGTAGGGGCCACCTCCAGCCTGACAGAATCCCCTCTTTCCCAGAAACAACCTTCTTAACACCCCCAGACATTTGACCATAGAGAGTTTGTTCCTTTGGTCTTGATAACTCATGATTTTTCAGGGTCTCAAATAAAGTGTGAATATCCCTGCGAAGGGGGCAAGCCTCAGGCATGGCAGTCAGGTCCAGGGAGCTTCCAGAGGGGATGAGGAGCAGAATTCCTGGGAAAATGAGTGAGCCAGGCCGCCCGCCTGCCTGAAGGGTCTAGCTGACAAGAGTGTGTGTGTGCCACTGGCGTGAAGGAAGCAAACCTTACTCTTCCCTAAGGCCTGGGGCCTCTCTTCAGTTTAAGACTATCATCGGGAAAGGGGAGAAAGAGATGGAAAGAAGGCCTTCTTGGCAGCTCTGCCAAAGGCTGACATGGCAGAGACCCTAGGTAATTCTGTGTGCCCTTGACAGAAGGATTGTGCCTGCTTGGATTTAAGCTCTGCCTCTGTCCCGCAGGGAGGCTCACCTGAGCCACAAGCCTCTGAGTGTGGAATGAGGTGTGTGAAAAGGCCCAGGAGAACAAGAACAATGAACTGTGGAGGGAAATGTTCAGAGCAAGAACTCAGGAGTGGACCCCGCTGCCTGTTATAGCTCTGGGTCTTGTTACCTCTCTGGCCTCTGGGCTCAAGGTCCCATGGCTTTAGGAGCTCAAACCTTGTGGCCTTAGTGTCCCAGGTGGGACCAGGTCCTGCCCTGGTCCTTCATGAGCCACATGTGTGCGGGCATGTGTCCAAGCGTGAGTGTGAGGCCTGGTGGGCATACAGAGACCTGCCGACGTCCATTACATGGAGAAACATCTGTTTTCTGCAGAACATCCACAGTATCAGATGTTTTACTGCAAGGAACCCATTTTTTTAATAAAATGAAAATGAGACATGGAAATCAAGGTAACCACATTTTAAATGTTTATGGAAGATAAAGGTTTAACCACAAGTCTTTCATCAAATGGAGGACAGTAGAAAAAAAATTTAGGGAATGCCCTTTGGCTGTCCTCGCCTGTGCGGTGAAACCTCACAGCGTCTCACCTCATATAGCACAAGGGCCCTCGGGCAGCTGGAAATATTTAGCAACGTGTCTAAATGCGGTTGCACAGCAGTCCCACCATCGAGGCTGTCCGGCCACGACCATTGGAGGGAGAGATTTGCTCAAATGAAAAGTCCAGACTCAAGTGTGACAGGCAAATGGCACCCCAGGGCATAAAGCAGCAAAGGCCCAAGGCCTCTGCTAGGAAGACCGGTATCCCGTCTGATCCTGAGCTGTGAGGGTGTGAGCAGATGGAGACAGGAGAGCCAATTTGCCCCTTTGTTCCTGATTTCCAGGGGCCTAGGGACACTGGATCAGAGCAAGAAGGCCCCTCCACTGCGAGAACAGAAAGCCGAGTCTCTGAGCCTCCTTCTGGAGGTGCTGTGGAGGACTTTGTCTTCTTAACTGTCTACCACACATACGTTGTGGTGAAAAGCCAAGTGCCTCCATCATTCCCACTCAACAGAGTAGCTCTAGTGAGCAAAATGAAGGGTTTCCTCTGTGGTTACTTGGTCACAAGGATGAAAAATAACCCTCTTCTGCATTTCAAGGGTTCTTCCTCCCCAGAACTAATATGCATTGATATATTTTATCTCATTTTCTCAAGAGTAAGTGCTTTCCATGTTCCAGATGACAAAATGGTGTGTAGGGGGTGGGAGGTGAGGGGTGTGTCTAAAACCTCCCAACACACTTCTGAGGCTGCCTACAGCATAAGCAAAGAGTCAAGTGTTCCACATGGGGTTCAGAGAGGAAAATGAGGACTCCTGTCTCCTGATGGGCTCCCCCCAGGTAGTTTCCCTCCTCCCCCTTCAAGGTCTTGAGTCAGTTGCTCCACTTGGGTCCCAAGTGGAGTTTTCCATTTTAGAGCAATCCCTCATCTCATCTCAAAGCCCCATTGCAAGGACTTATCTCTCTCACCATCAGCTGCCGCCGTGTCCCCTGAAGCACATAAAGTGTAGGATGGAGTGAGGGATCAAGTTGAATTATGTGACCCGCAGTTTACAGTGGGGCCTCTGGACATCTGATCCAGTGTCTGAGCTCAGTTACCACAGTTCTGGCTGCTGGCTGATTAGACTTTCCCGAAAGGGGAGGGGTTCTTGAGGGAGAGGATGCCAAGGAGGAGGGAAGCAGTGCAGAGCCAGGAGCTCCCTGAGGCAGTTGGTCCTGGGTACCCACTGGGTCTCTTTGGCCCCAATGCGGCTCAGATTGTGGATCAATTTTGGTGATGGTAGGGGGAGGTTTGAGGGGGCTTGATGGAGGGTGTTTATGAGCCAGAGCCCATGGGGCTGCTTTGGCATGCAGATGAACTGGGTTTAGGGACAAGAGGGATCTTCCTTCCCACCAGCCCTAACCCAAGCCACATTCATCTTGCTGAGTTAGCAGAGACTAAAACATGAAAAGGTTTTCAACCAGAGCAGTGAAACCAGAGGTCTTTGCTAGACTCACACACTTCTTTTGCTAGCAAATAAGCTGGAGGATTCTGCTGGGCCCCTGAGCTCAGTCGTTATTAGAGCCGCATGGCCCAGCTGTTTGGCAGAGGTGTTCACAGAACAATGTTCTGTTTTCTTAGGCACAGGATATAGGAACATTTACAAAACCCTGAGACATACCACACTGGCCAGGGTCCCTTCCAAGGGTCTCTGCAGTCTGAGACTCAGATTCCACGAATCCCAGGATGCATTAGACCAAACATGGAAAGCTTGGGGAACTCTGAAAGGATCTGAAACCAGGTGTTAGAACAAACCCGCAGCTTAGAGCCAGGCCAGAGGAAGGGTCTTAGTAATCATTGTGGAATGAATAACTGAACAGGAATCAAGAAACCCAGACCCTAGTCTGGTTCTGTCATTTGCCAAGTGTTTTTCAATAAAACATGGAACTGCTGAGTCTCAATTTCCCCTTCTGCGAAATGGCCTCCTAATACCTGTCCTGAACCCCTTCAAGGGCTGCTCTGAGGGGCAAATGAGAAGTGGATGTGAAAGTATGTCATTGTCCTGCCAGGTCCTCAAATAGGCACCCATGATACCATATTCCCGTTCTCCCAGGCTCCCCTTGACAGAACACAGAGGCACCCAGTGCTGCTGTCCCAGCCAGTAGGCTGGGCGAGGTGAGCTATTCTCTTGGTTTTCTGCAGTGGTGTGATGTAGGGCAGCCTTTCACATGAGCCTCTAGTGTTTTCTCAAGTGTGTGTGATGTGTGTGCACATGTGTGGCATATGATGTGATACATGTGCGTGATGGATATACATATATGATGCATGTGTGTGATGTAAGTGATGGTGTGTAATGGATCTGTATGTGTGACGTTTATGTGTGATTGTGGGTAGAAGTGAGATGTAGTCTTATTCAGAGAGAGCCCTTCATGTTCAAAGTTTTGGTTCTCTCTTTGTCTTTCTCACCTGGAGCTTACAGGTCTCTAGCAGTTCTAGGGAGCCCCATGTGTCTCCACACCACCACCTGCTTCCAACCAACTCAAATCAAGTTTTGTTGTCCAAGATGATAGAGATAGTATTCTTTGGGTCAAGCTTTGTCTTTGTTGATAATAACAAAATAATGATAGCTCATCTTGTTCTGAACTTTCTGCCTAGGAATGATTGCTAAATAATAAAATCACTACAAACATCCTAGTCACTGTGCTAAGCATTTATATACCAGAAAAAAATAACAAACTAAGGGGAGAATGTGGCATTGATAAAGAAAGTTTGAAATTTATATTATATAAAGAACTCTTACAAAAATCAATAAAAGTTGTATCCCAATAGAAAAGAAGACAAAGAACAAGAATTAACAATTTGCAAAAGAAGAACCATGTCAGCTCATTACTTCTTCCCATAGACTAATCCCCATTTTAAGGATTAAATGAGGTTAAATAACTAAAGTTATACAGAACTAGTGAACCTGAGCAAGAATATCAACCCAGTGGGTTCAAAACCCAGTCTGGGGTTATGGCTCTCTCTATAGATGAAAGAACTCAAGGTTTGTCTTTCTTTGAACCCACAGTACTTAAAGGTATGTGTCTGCTCTTGCCATCCACATAGCCAGGTTGTTTGCTGACTCAAAAAGTGGTAGGTAGGGGCCTCCCCTGGTGGCACAGCAGTTGAGTGCTGGGCTGTGAAGCTGCCTGCAGCCTCTGCAGTGCCGGTTCGATCCCCGGCTGCTCCCTGGCCACCGGAGGAGGGTCCCACATGGCGCGCAGACCTCTCCTGCCACCCGCTGCTCCCCTCAGCAGTGTATTTTGTCTCTCTGCCTGCTCTGCTCCCCGCTCTGGCTTTGGTGAATTCAAAGACGAGATCCAGGGGCTCTTGGGCAGACACAAGGTAAAAATGGTTCTGCCACTTCACCCTTGTCCCACCGTCACCATGCTGTTGAGTGGTGGCGCCAGGCCTCCAAACCAAACCTGCGGAACATGTCAAACTGATGTTTTCGGTGCTGTGCGGCATTACCCAGCCCTTCACTGACTTTGACGTGCTATTTTCTACTACATGCTGATGTGGGCATGGAGGATGTGTAAGTGAAACCTGACTTTGTGGCCTGCCGTGTTGTTGGGGGTACCTAAACTGGAGCAATCTCTGATTCCTTGACTCAGAAGTGAGCGTGGAAGTGCAGAAACTGAATAGCTAACCAGAAACAAGGTTTCTTATAAACCTAATAAGGTTTAATTGTTTCTATTTGTAATCTGAAATGATCTGGCTGGGGGGCTGGAGCTGGGGCCAGGGTCCCTTCTTTATTTAATATATGTTTGCTACCAGCTGCTGAGGGAGCCTTCCTGTCTGTATTATTAATATGTTATAACCTTTGGTTTCCAGTATCATCTCTCTGGAATTTCTGTCTCAGATCCTGAGCATATGAACATAATCCCCTGGCAGGAAAGGCGTTTCAGAGTCCTGGCATCAGGCTGGGGGCCTCTGTGTTTCACGTGAGGAATGCCAGATGCTGTCAGTCTGTTCCTGGTCAAAGTCTCCACACTGGAGGATCCCCTTCCACCCCTCCCCCTGGCATTAGGGTCTAAGTTTAAATCTGAAGCCTTGGGCTGCTGTTGCTGGAAGAGAGAAGGCTCCTAAGAGGGCTGCCTTCCAGTCATTCTCCCAAGACAGAGAACACAGAGCAATTTTCAAAATACCTCAGCATGACTAGGAAGGATTAAGGTGAAGTCACAGCCCACCTTCCAATTTTTAATGAGCATGACAAGTCTTTATTTTTCCAAGAGACTACACTATCCTTGCCACACTTCCCCAATCACACCACATGAAGACAGAGTCATAACTGGGCATCCTAAGGAAGGCAGTGTAGGCTGCTGCCAGCTGCAGTAAGCTACTGCCCAGGGCTCCAGTTGCCCCAGTGCAGGAAAAGTGAGAATATGTACCTCGGTCAGTCCTCTCAGAACTCCTCAGGACCTGAACCCATCAGGACCTGCCAGGTGGCAGAGATACTTGGAATGGGCTCCCCGAAGACTGCTATTCATTCTTTTTTTTTTAATACTTTTTTTTTAAAAAGATTTATTTATTTATTTATACAAGCACTGGGTACAGTCAGAAGCACGGGAGGGTGAGAGAATTCACCAGACCGGGGAGCAGAACAGGCAGACTGATGAAATACACTGCTGAGGGGAGCAGCGAGCGTGGCAGGAGAGGTCTGCGCGCCATGTAGGACACTCGCCCGCGATCAAACTGGTGCTGCAGAGGCTGCGGGCAGCTTCGCAGCCCAGCACTCAACCGCTATGCCATCGGGGAGGCCCCCATTCATTCATCTTAATGACTCACCCCACAGATATTATTGGGCAACTGCCCCATGAAGGCTATCAAGCTGTGTTAGGCATCGATACTGGGAGGGGCAGGAGCAGGTGCATTTTACCCCTGACCTCCTGAAACTGATGGTGGTACCAGGGGAGACAGACATAGGACTAAGTGGCTCTGTCATTGACTAAGCAGCCTTGGGGAAATCTTACTGAGAGTCACTGTCTTCATCTGCCAAATGAAAATAAAAGAATGTCTCTTTTGGCATTGTTCTGAGGAAGGGAGGCGGTCCTATTTATTATGTTTAGCTGGTAGGAAGCAATTAATAACTGGGAAGCACTTGATACATTGTAAAAGGCTGGTACAGGATTATGAGATTATTATCTCCCATCTCTTACTCTGCCTTGTCTGATGATATTTTACAGTTTCCAAAAAGGGGTCTTCAGACAATTGCATAGGATTGTTTGGTTGAGGTGGGAAGAACTGGGGATGGGAAAGGGAGAGAGGGCAATTGCTACATGTACTGCTTGTCCTTTCCTATTCCTAGAACAGTCTACAGAAGGTAAACGAAGCCACTGGCAATTGCAAACTATTGGTCCAAGGTAGTGTAAGCTGAGGTAGTGTAAGCTTGGGGAATCTGTAAGTTTTCAGGTGACTCAGATGCAGAAGAGGTTTGAGGAACACTGGGAGGATTGACAATTTGGGGAAGGATTTTTCTGTGTCTGTCCTACCCCACAGGTCACAAGGTCCTGTGTCAGCCACGTGGGAGGTACTAACCCCAGCCCCTGCCACTGCTGTTAAAAAGGGATGCACATCTGGCTTAAACCTGGACAATCAGAATTCCTTACCCAAAAATCTGGATAAAGAATTCTTGGCTATACTTTTGAACAAAGGAGAAGTATAAATTTAGAACCAGCAAGAAGACTTTTTCTAGTACGTGGACTGAGATAGCAGAGTCCCGATGCTTCCCTCACTGGGAGAGGAAAAGAGGATAATCTGGATTCCCAACACTTCCCTGTTCTCATTCCACTTCCTTCCATGAGCCCAGCTGCTCTGCTCTTCAGATTCTGAGATCTGCACCTGTGGGTTTAAGTGAGCATGAATTGGTGTGTTTCTTGCAACCAAAAGTGGTCTGCTGGCAGAATTCCTTCTTGCTCAGGGGGAGGTCAGTCTTTGTTCAATTAATATCTTCAACTGATTGGATATGGCCCACCCACATGGTGGATGACAACCTGTTTTACTCAAAGTTTATTGATTAAAATGTTACTCTCCTCCAAATACGCCTTCACAAAAACATCCCAAAACATGTTTGACCAAGTATCTGTGCACTTGACCAGCCAAAATATAAACCATCACAAGCTAGTCTTAAAGGAGAGACCTGAAGATTTTAAGAGTCAGGAGGTGTGAGAAGTGTTTTATAAATACACCACTGGAGAGGGGACAGCAGTTCTTGCCCCACCTCCTAGCAAATGGTGTACAGAGGATTAAGTTGCCCCTGCTGCCCCTGCTTTTCCACCTGCTGTCTGAACTGTCACTACCCCCTCTCTGACCCTCAGGTGAGGAGGGCCTGGAGAGGGACCTGAGGTTGCCTGACACCGGATATTTCCTTCCTGCCTGGATTAGAGTCATACTGTCAATATCATGTCAGTGTTTACCAAATTAACAAATGGACTTCAAGTTAAACACTGGGCGATTTGTGGGATGGGTTTTTAAAAAATGTGATCAGGCTCAAGGGATCACTCACAGGTGATGGGCTGTTTGCCTTTTTGGACTCCTGGCCTTTAACATCATGTCACTTTAAATTGCTTTTCATGGAAAACCACCCCCCTCTGCCATTCCTCAGCCTCTGCAGAGAGCCTGGGGGCAGGCATTGCTATGCACAGCTGGAGCCTTGCTTCACTGTGGGGCAAATTTCTTTATTCTGGGCCCAACAGAGACAAATCTCTGGTCTCTGGCTCCACAATGGAAAATAAAGTGTGTTGAAACACTTCACTCCCCACCAGGAATTTCTACCAGCAGAGCACGGCGGAGCAGGGCTTCCGGTCAGTCATCAGAGTCTGCTGACCAGTGGCAGAAAAAGCGGAGGTTTCTCAGAGCTGGGCATGTACCAACTGGGACTGTTGCTCTCGCCTCAGATCTTGGGATCCTGTCCACACAGAGTCCCTGGCCGTGGGTACTCTGGCTTCAGGGCCTCTCCTGGTGGGAGACAGGCTGTTCAGAGAAGCAGGCTTTGGGGTAGACAAAGTGATGAATACCTTTTGTGGATTTTCGTACTGAGCTTCGTTGCATAGCCTATTCGTTTTTAAATGCTATTTATTTTGGAAAGATGTTAAAAGGAAAGAAAGAAGTGGGTTTCAACACCTTTACGTGTGCCATTCTGCAGTTGTTTCTGTAAGGGAGCAAAACAGCCGTTTGAAAAGTGAAAGACCTAGGTCAATTATTTTTCTTTTCTTGGCTTACCAGACAGCAAAGAGCTGGTTTAACTGAATTGACCAGTTGTTTGATGAATCAATCAATCAGCAAATATTTGTTCTGTGAGGCCCATGAGCAAGGCACTCGCTGTTTGATTAAATTGTTTGATGAAACAGAACAAATAGACCTGTCTTCTCGGTCCCTTGTAGACACAGTCTAGCTGTGCGCAGCTAATTACTCTCCCACCTCTAATTACAGATACACGCTCAAACTGAGCTCCTTTTCCTTGAACCAAAAGTTAATCCTGGAAATCTGGTAATGCAATTACTATGCTTGTTTCAACAAGTGAAAGGGAGGAAGGAGGGAGAGACAGAGCGAGACAGAAAGAGAGAGGGAGAGAGAGAATATGAATATACCCCATTTATGCAACTCCACAATGAGGCAAATGTACAAAAAGACTTTTATAACCAAGGGAAAAAGGAAAGGCTGTAATTGAGCATGATTTGGTGTCTGAGATTTGGCTTTGAAAAGAAACCGGCACCACCTTTCCTAAGTGACATTTAATGTATTCCCCTGGGCTTAGCTTTTTCATTAGCTTCATTTTTAATCGATGTCACAACTCAAAGTCAGGACCATATTTTAAGAAGGAAAGAATGAAAACACTCAGGAAACACAGAAAACAACCAAAAAACTCTAAACCACAACAGTGAAAAAACATGTCTTTCTTCTAAACATCATCTTAGTATGAGGCAAGCTGATCTGTCAGATATGCTTGTCATATCCACATATTTTATAATCCAATATGTTCAGGCAAGAATTTTGGCACCACCTGCCAACAGCAATCCTGAACTTTTCTTGACACTTTTAAGAGCACGTAATATGTTGGGAGGTGTTGACTTGGGGTGAGGCCTTAACCCTTTCATTGAGCATCTAAGAGTCCTTTGGACTTAGGGGCACCAAAGAGCAGCCCCAGGGGGAGGACCGGAGGAAGGCATGACCAGCCTTGAGCTCAGCAGGGACCGTCGATATAGCCCCCACCTGTGGTCTCTCCCCAGCCTGTGAGTCAGAAGAGCTTTAGCTCCGACCCTCTCCGGGATGACCTCACTAGGAATACCATCCAGGTGAGTTCCGTTCACAGATTCACAGAGCTGCATGAATTACTTGATGATCAAAGCCAGTGTTGCTCTGTCTTGGCTACACGTGGGAATAACCAGCCTTAAAAAGGGCAAAAACTGATGTCCAGTCCCACCAACACTATTCAAGCAGAAACTGCAGGGTAGACCCTGGCCAGCGAGACTTTCGAAGTTCCCAGGTGACTCTAATGTGATTCCAGGCTTGGGAGCCACAGACCTACCTCTCACTTTACAGGTGAGGAGACTTAGGTCCTAAGACAGATATGATTGTCACCTGGTATCCAGACACAAGTTAGCTTGGTTTATAAGGTGGTTATTGAGTATCTGCAGAGTGCTCAGTCGGGCCTGGGCATGATGTGGGATTACAAAAGGACCGCGAAGCTTGCTGCCTGCCTTCAGAGAACATGCAGCCTCTGTGGGGTGGTAGAACTGAACAGTGACACAGTTGAATGAAAAACACAGGACCTGGCCAGCATCTGGGACCAAGACATAGCTTTTGGACAAAGAAGGAAGGTGGGATCCCTGTCCTTCAGTGCCATCTTGTTCAGATCTCCTTAGGATCCCACAGAAGACAGGTACTCCTCTTGGGTCCAGTCTTCAGCTCTCCTGCCTCCTTTCATATCGCACGTTTGTATCTTGATTGGTGTCACCTCTATTCGCTCTCTAGTTGGGTGTGGCTACTAAGAAGCCACTCCCAGTCTACAGAAGTTGGCCCTACCACAGCACCAGAGGATTTGGAAAGCCCTCAGATCCTCATCCTCTGAGCCCCCTCCAAGTGCCCTCCTGCAGGAACCTTCCCAGATTCCACTTTACCCCATTTAATTCTAATAGTGAAGCTAGCTCAAAGTTCCCCTCTACTGAAAAGTGGACAATAAACTAAGATGACCTGTCCATCTCAGATTTCCTTTTATAAGAACGGGCTTCTCTTTGCTTGATCATGTTCTTCATGTGTTGCTCTGGGGTCTTTGAGATCACTTCATCCAGTCCCTTCATTTTATAGTCAGTGTAGATGACTGGCTAAGAAGGAAGGGCCTGGTGTTGTGTTGACTGGATTTAAGCCTTAGTTCCACCCCTTTGAAGCTGCATAATCTTGAGCATATTATTTCATCTCTTGGGGCAATTGCAATAATAGCTCTATTTCAGCCATAAACATGTGTACTATAGAATCTGGCATATAAATACTTTTTAAAAGTTATTACTATAAATGAGGTATTTGAGACATGGACATATTTCTTGCTAGAAACTGGGAAATATTTTGTAACTTGTCATGTTAGTTAAGTGATTCTTAAACTCTGCCAAAACATCCCTAATATTAGGGAAGAGTTGAAACATAAACCCAAGGAATCTAGAGGCTTAGATCCATTCTAAAAGAGTTAAATATCCTGGACTTTCATGTTATCTTTAAAAATGTATGCATCTAATTTCACTATTTGTGTTTTTTCCAATATAGAAATAGTAGTCTCCCCTCAAACTTCATAAAATCAACTCTCTAAATATGCATGATACTTATTCATCATAGGATGAGCGTATCTAAGAGTCTAAGTCCAGTTTGAGGGACATGAGGGTAGTACATGAAGCATCTTACACAGCCAGTTTCCATGAAGGTTGGGACTTCAGATTTCTTATTAAAAAAAAACACTTAGACAGAACCTCCTCCCCAGAAGGAGCTTAGGCCAGCCATGTGAGATGATGATAACTTCATCCCTGAATGCTGGCAGCTTTTTGTTCTTGGCAGACCCAGAGGCCTCACTCTGTGGCTCTCTAGGCTCCAGACTGGAGGCTCTGGTCCCACCATGCCCCGGGGAGGCCACAATCTGAAAGATGTACCGTGACTTGGTGCCTGGAGGCTGGCTGTGTGCTGAAACAGAGGCGAGACAGACTGTCAGCGTGGAAACCATGCGGTGACAGCTTCCTTCACCTGCCAGACCTGTCAGCTCACGGGAACTGACAGGCCTCAACCATTAAGGTAAACAAAGGCTTTAGAGCATGGAGGAGGAATGCCGGAATTCTTTCTTTAATGTATCCCTATTCATAACATGTCACAGAGTTAACGCCTGGCCTGGTGGAGGTAGCAGTTCCTGGCTTTTAAATCTCCCAAGGGCCGTGAGGGGAGAGGCTGGAAGCCCAGAGGCCAATCTCAGAGTCAGAACAGTTCTCACCGCTGGGCCAGACATCTGGCTGCTTACTGAGTAGTCCATGGCTCCCGAGGTTGCGTGCGTAAGGATAAAGTCCAGATTCTAACTTGCTGGTTGAGGCCCCATCACTCCATCGTCCAGCTTTCTCTGTCCCTGTTCCAGTGCTCCTCAGCTCGTCCATCTTTCCCACCCTAGAAGTTCAGTTCCCTTGCTCTTTCTTGATCTAGATAGTTTCCAGGAAAAGCCAACTCTGCTTTGCCTTCTCAGAGCTCTCGCCAGCATGCATGCTACCATTTGGTCTAGAAAAGATGCCAGATCTTCTGAATCATATCCCACCCTGCCCCTCATCTTGGATGTTTCTGCTTCCCGAGCCTCTTTCCTATCCACATACCTACACTCCCCCTTGCAAGGCAGAACCCCTTCGCAGGGCTAGGATGGCAGTAATACTGTATTTCTGTGCCATTACTTAAAAAGACAAATGACCTGTTAGCTCTTTAGGATGTAATTTAAAAGTCATTTGTCTAGTGGTAATAACTGGAAATGGACTTTCGCTATAGGCCAGTATGACTTCCTCCAGGAGTGCAAGATCGGCGGGCTAATGGTGACCAGTTGGCTGTGGCTGTTTTCAGACATACCCACTGTTTCTAGTGAAAAGCTCAGAGAGAAGGAAAAACAGCATTTTGAGGTGACTGTGAGCTCACAGAGAGCTTTGGAGAAGGGCAGACACCTTCTCTGTACCCACACAGCTGCTCCTGTTTGTCTCACATACTGAGAGGATCCAGAATAAAAATCATTTTGTGATGGTTTGTGTTAACAATCAAATCTCACCAGTGAGGACCCTTAACATCTAGGGTGGGCTTCATCTCTGTCCTTCTTTAAGAATCTGCAGACAAATGTGAGTTATCTGGCTTTGGAGCACCTTACAAGTGTCATTTCTAAGACAACAGATGCTTTTTCCTGTATAAAGCAAAGCTTTTATCTTAACCCTTCAGTATAGGCAGTTTTCAAAAATATATTACCCATCTCTTTTCTTCAACCAAATTGCTTCAGATACCGTAAGTGTTCATTGATGATGAAGGGTCGTCATTTCCAATGTCAGTTTAAAAGACTGTCTTTTCTTCGCTATTCTATTGTTCATTACATGCTATTTTACAATTATCCTGCCTCATCTAGCTTGGCATCTAACATATATTTATTCTTAATTTGGATGGAAACATCCCAAATGGTAAAGTAAATGTATTCACTCCATGTGTTACTCTGTGACTTTTGAAAAATGATGTAGAAGACACTATTAATACAGAAATTGTAATATTGGAAAGAAGTTTGCTACTATATCACTAGGTGAGGAAGTAGGCTGCTGAACTTTTGTATTGTTCCCTATGCTTGAGAGTCTTGGTGAGCTCTGATTCCAGACAATTTATACCTATGAATGAAGATGACAGTACTTAACCTTAGATGAAAGTTCTGTGCATTCAGTTAGAGGATTCTAGGCAAAGAAAACAACATTTGCTAATCACCTGCCTCATGCCAGATACTATTTTAGAAATGTTCATGTGTTACCTTGGCAATCCTAATCGTCACCATCTGAGATTATCCTTGTTCAATACCTGAGAAAACTATGGGAGATGATATAGCTTGTTCAGGTTGATATAGTTGAGAAAGTGGGGTTAGCATTTGAATATAACTGCTAAGTCCATGTTCTTTCTGTTACACGGTATAAATTATCTATAGCCTCCATAGTGCTGCATGATGCCTGACAAGCAACTGCAAAACCTCAGAGGCATGTAACAGTAAGTAACTTGCTCACTTCTCTGGGATCAATGGGGAGTCGGCCAGGCACTCCTGCTGGTCTTGGCTGGGCTCACTCATATGTCTGGTGGTTGACAGGACATTGGCTGATCTAGGCTGGCCTCGTCTGCGGCTAGTGGGGTGACTCACTTCTGCTCCACATGTCTCCTATCCTTCAGAGAGAATGTTCTCAATATTCTCAATGCAATGGCACAGGTAGAAGTGAGGAAAAGGAATCACACCAGCCCCTTGGTGCCCAGGCTGGAAACTGGCACATGGTCATTTTTGTGATGAGACCAAGTCACATGACCTGACTCAGAGTCAAGTGTGAGGAATATACTACTCCCTTTTTTCATGGATGGAACTGCAAAATTATGTGTAGAGAGGGTGTGGGTACAGAAGGGTGAAAAGTTGGAAATGTAAAGCAGTCAGCCTTTGAAAACCAGATAGTATTTGAAGGGCATTCACCTAACATTTTTGAAGTTTTGGTAAAGTATGTGTGTGGATAGGGTGAGTAGAGGAAAGTCAGGAGAAAGAGGAGGGAGACAGATCTATGTTTAACCAAACAGCATCATTCCATGTGTGTTATTTAGTAGATGGAAGGGAAGTTGTTTTATCCTTTAAAAAATTGGGGAGATGCTGAATGCATCAAAGGGAAGGTCTATGTACTGCAGTGTTTCTTAGTGTTTTCAATTGTTAGTGTCTATTGTGAATATAGAGAGAGGTAGCATTAACTATTTTGCAAACTAATTGAATTACAGTACACTTTTAATACAGTCTCTCTGTTAACTTAGGGAAAAAATGTTCTGAGAAATCCCAGTTTTGGAAACACTAGAGCAGATGATTCTTAGGGTGCCTTTGAATACCATGTCCTTTTATGCTATGCTATTTTCTAATACAGGGTACACTCTAGGACTTCTAAGGGAAGAAGAAGGTTTTGCTGTTGTTGTGTGTTTTTTCTCTGTCCCTACATTAAGTAGACCCAGATTCATGACCCAGAGAAAAAACAGAACTGTTTCGGAAGCATTTCCTTGTTGTGGGCAGGTAATGTGGCACCACTTAGTAAGCGCTTCTGGCTGCTAGGTTCTGCCTCTTGGATGCCACACCACGTAGGGTTCCATGCTAGTTATGTGTGCTTGAGACTCCTGCAAGTATTCAGGTAACTGCCATGGTGTAAATAAAAGTGCAGGAAGAAAGCTAGCTCAACTAAAAGAAAATTGTCACGCCATACATAGGAACATGCACTCAAATACAATCAGCCATGTGCCGCCACATTTCTACTTGTCAATCTTTTTTAACTTTGTTCGGGTGCTATAGCTGCATAAAAATATCAAAGCAGCATTAAAAAGAAACTATGCTCAGACTTTTCACATGAGAAGTGGTTTGATTTTTCTAATGGGTTTTGTTGCTGGCGCTGGCTGGTGAGTGTGGTGCAGCCCGGGGCCAAAGGAAGTGCTATGGGAACAGTTCTGTCTGTTTTCTTTCTGGGTCATGAATCTGGGTCCATCTAGTTTGGGCCCCATGAATTGGGTCCTTTTAGCTCTCTGCGGGTTCAGGCTTACCCTGCCCAGGAAGGCAGGAACCCTGTTTGGCCAGGTCTGAATAGTGATGACACCATTTGGTTCCCCTCGGCTCGGCCCCTGGCAGCTGAGGACGGGTCCTTGGGCCTTTTACCTGGCCCCAATGCCTTTGAAACTGCATCCATTGATCTCTGGCTTGGACTCTGTTGTCTAGTAGTATCAGCTACTCAGCCTGCTAGGAGTTCTGGGAGAAATTAGGGTGGAGGCCTGTAACAAATTGCACTAGACAATGGGCGCCTCCATCCAGAGGTTTAACAAAAATAAATGAAGCTATTATGGCCGCACTTGAAGTAACCCATTGTCCCTTGTTCCAGTGACCTCTGTGTCCTCCAGGGGCACAGTGCTTTTTGTTCTGGGACTCACATCCACTGCGTGTGTGATAGTGTGTGAACTAGTGTTCTTTGGAACTTTGTGTTCATTTACATAACACATTTCTCAGGTGCATATAAGTTATGCATGAGTCTGCTGTTAATCCTTTGAAATTTAATTTGAATGTGACAATATTTTCTTATCTTCCATTTTCTCCTTCTTTCCCACATTTGCTGATGCAACACTGCAGCAGCAAAAGGGGGGTCTCTTTACTGGACACAGAAATTTTACTTTTACTTTAATTTAATGGGCTGAGGGGCTCCCAGAAGTCCAGGTGACCTGGGTGAGGGGGCTTGCCCCCAGTAACTTAATAAGCCAATAGAGGATCTGTGACTAAGCCCCAGGATCCTCCTTTTTCCAGGCTTGGTGGCCTCTGTGAATTGCTGGAGTTTTCTGGCCACCTCTAGTTAGGTATGTGCTCAGGCTTCTGAGAATCTTTTCTAGAATCCCATGAGGCTTGGACTTTATATTGATTAATGTCCAGTGATTACTTCTCTGTGCCAATTATAATTCTCAAACAGGATTCTTGCTTGCTCACAAGAAGGTATGAATTGAAGAACTACAGAGGACAGAACTCTAATTAGTTGTCATCAGGGTTTTCCCCTGTAAGAATTTGGTTCTCTCACCACCCTCCCCCCTGCTCTGACCTGCTTCCCACATGTCACGACCTGAGCAAAAGGCAAGTTCAGTTCCCACAGGTGCATGGATCCCACTCCTAAATGAGGGAGAAGAGAAAAGTGATGAGAGCGATATCCGTGCTCCTGAAAACAGGAAGCAGCTTGGCTAGATTGACTGATAGGAGCTATCGGGCTGCCGCTCTGCTCACACTGGGACTCTTATCACTGCCAGTCATCAGCACTCTGGCAAGCTCATGAATAATGCATTTCCCAGTGATTTCCTTCCTTATTTGCTAGCTCGAGGCAATATTGATTTAAAAAAAAAAATTCTACATAGCTGAGCTGTGTTGTGGTAACATTTATTTTAAAAGATTGAGAGCTGGAACACACATGTTTATCTCTACATATGTGTGTTAGTGTCTGTTATCTGTGGATAACGACATTTGTTTAAGGGGACACCATGGTTATTCACCAGTGTTTTTCAAATCAAAGTTTGGTTCAGATTAGAATCCTAAGTTAGGTTGAAACAGCTGTGTGGTGGTGGCGGTGGACTGGGGAGACAAGGCAGAGTGTGCTGGCAGGAGGAGCTGCACTGAACGGGGGGGGGGGGGGGGGCACTGGGAGGAGGGCTGGTGCCCAGGAGGAGAGGGGCACACTAGGAGGAGTTGCAAGCTGGGAACTCACTGAGCCATTAAGTTAGCAGTAAAGTCTCTTACTCAGTTGAGAACTCTCTTTACCCTCCTCACCCCTGGCCATTCCCCACCCCCCCACCCCCCCCTTTCAGCCCATGCAATTCCTCCTGGCTGCACCAGTCTTCAGATTCAGGAAGCAAATGTGATGGTGATACGTGGACAGTGCTCTTGCAAAGGGACTGAGACCACAAAACAACAACAGGAGTGCTGACCAGCTTGGTGACTTGAGGCTGAGCTCAGAGAAAGAAGAGGTCAAATGGGACAGGGTGTCAGAAACGCCCATGGGTGGTCCTGCTGAAATTGCCATGACCAGCAGGGTGCCAGCAAGTAGCTGGCATCCTACCTGCTGAAGGCTCCTGGCTCAGAGCTTCTGTCTACTTCATTTATGATTCTCAGGAACTGACAGGAAGAAGTGCATACCTGGAATTATCATGCTGATGGCAGGTCTCCCCCCAGCCCTGCTTACCCACCCACCTCCTCAGGCAAGTCACAAACATACTTCCAAAGTGACAGGTGGTCATGGCCTCCCATTTAATTATATTGACACAGGCACTTTCAGGGATTCCAAGAAGAGAGTCCTCTTTGGAGACATCTAATTCTTCTCCCAAACCATTCACTGGCTTTGTGAGCCCTCCCCTCCCACACTCCACACTGGCCTTTTCTCCTAAAAACTTAAGAGAAAGTTCAGCAAGTGCCAAAGCCCTGCTTGGTGTTGAAAGAGGACCTAAGGGAGAAGGAGATGATGGATCCTTTAGTGATTTCCCTCTCACACCTTACTCCTCCCCAGCCCTCATCTCCTGGAGTGGGGAGGCAGAGCTGGGGAAGCTTGTCACTGGAGCTCTGGAGAGGACAAGAGGTATGTGTGGCATGGCTTCAAAGGGTGGGGAGCACTATGCTGCTGGTTGGTGAGGATCCAGCCTCTTCTTCCACTGACAACCCTCCTACCAGTCCTAATAATCAGGACCAAGCTCTCATCTCTATGTCCTCCACTATTTTGTGTTTTTTTTTTTAAGATTTATTTATTTATGCATACAAGAACTGGAGTGCAGGCCAGAGGTGGGGGAGGTGAGAGGATTCATCAGAGACAGAGTAGGGAGCAGAACAGGTGGATCTACTGAAATACACTGCTGAGGGGAGCAGTAGGCGAGACAGGAGAGGTCTGCTGCTCCATGTGGGTAGCTCTCCCACTGGCCGAGGATCAAACTTGCACTGCAGAGGCTGCGGACAGCTTCACAGTGCTGTGCTTAACCCCTTGCACCTTCAGGGAGGTCCCGCCCTCTACTACTTTGAAGGCATTTTCACATATGGGATATATATATATATACTGTTCCCAAGGTCTAGAAAGCTTCCAAATCCTTTATTCGGTTGCCTCATCTTTCCTTCAATCCCCAACTTCTAAGAAAAAGTATATTCCAATCACACTGCCTCCTCTTCACGTCTTCCAATCCTCTTCCCATACTGACTGGAGCTGCCTTCTTTAAGGTAACCATTGATGTTCAGATCTAATCCCAGCACCTTTCTGAGTCCTCACTGGCTCTGCTGCATTTTTTCCTGTTTCCAACTCCCAATTCCCTTCTATCACCCCTCAGTGCACCCACACCTCCTTCCAGTAGACCATCAACTCCCCCCATTATACCCCAACCTCCTCCCAGTGCTGCTCCCTCCTTCCATTGCCCCCCACCCCCATGTTACAAGCAGGTAACATGGTTAACCCAGAGAAATACATCTTCAGAGGTGTCATTCCAAGCATAGATAATAATTTGGGTCAGGCAATAATGCTAGTAGTTTCCTCAACTCTTGGCATTTTAGCAACCACCAACTAGGCCCACATACAGAGGTGGCCTTTGGTCCCTACTGTTAATAACACGAGACATCACCCATCAAACCCACTTCCATTTCTTTGGTCCCAGGTGGTGTTGCAGGCAGGTGAAACAGAGTTTGCACTCTCCTCCCCATACTTTCTTGAGTGGAAAGTTGAAAGCTAGAAATCTTCTCAGGCTTGGATCTTTGCTTTTGCTCACCTAAGAGGAAGAGGCTGGGAGGGAAAGTTGTTTCCTCTGCAGGGCGTGGAGTGTGGAGCGTGCGCCAGATGACTCTCGTTTATTTGAAATTGTTCCATGGTGCAAAGCCCTCTAATCGATCATTCCTCTGCGCATGTCAATGGGAGAAATGTGAGTTCCGTATTTACAGAGCCAGAAAAATGGGGGCTTGTCCCCCACCTCCCACGTGTGTATTTATGCACTGATGAATGACCCTAAAGTGGGTTTGTTATAGAAAAAGTCCGTGCCGAAGGCAGGAATCTTGCATCTGGAAACACAGTCTGACAATTAGGCCTCTGGGCCCAGAGACCAGTCATCAGGCTCCACGTTTCCTGGCTGTGACTATCACATGCTTGGAACTGGGGTGAACTGGAGTTCTAGAATTTGGATCCTCATTGTTTCCATAGTACTGTCCCCTGAGGTTGCTTGCTGCTGTTTTGTATATATTGACTTTATTTGTGTTGTGAATAAAGTTTTTAAAATCTTGGAAGCCCATAAATTCAGTATCCAGGGGAGCAAAACTCTACTCCAGTCTTGTCCCTAGAGGAGTCAGGAAAGATAAGAAAATAATGTTCAAAGACCCTTGGAAGTAGTTGGATGGGGAGTTCGTCACAGACTTGGGGTGTCCTGAATGGATGGGCATTTCGCTGGCGCCTCGGCCCTCTCCACCCTCATGCTCCTGTCCCCTTGGTGATCTCTCCCTGCTCTTCTCTTCCCCAAAGTAGCCTTTCCTTTCTCCTCCTCTAAACAATGACATCCTTTGTTTTAAACAGGATGGTGAAATAGGAATCACACTTTCAAAGTAACATTTACAAAAAGGGACAGCAATGAAGAATTAGGACTGGCTAAGCCAAAAATCGTGTGTCCTACTTAGGCTTCTGCACATCTTTTTCCTTTCCAAAGGCATCCCCAGGTGAGGTCTGAGCACTTGTGTCTGACTAATCAGTGCTTTGTGTTTTATGAAGTGGATATGGGGTGGGGGAGGATGGTTGTGGTGGTGGGAACCAGCTGTTGTGAAAGGGTTAAAAATTAGCTCTCTTGGACAAGAGCCCCAAGCAACAGGCACGTTCAGTTTCAGTCAGGAAGAAAGACAAGTGTTTGGTTAGTAACTGGATATGGCTCGAGCTGGGTTTTGGCCTCCGGTCCCTCCCTCTGCAGGTTGAAGTTTGGGATGACCTAGCCTTTGCAGATATTTGGGGGTAAAATTGAAGCAAGCACCCTGGAAGGCAGTGTCTGGAGGTATACCCACCCCTCCTTCACACTAACACCCAGAGAGGGCTGGGAACTTACCCCTGGTCATCCTAGTTAGTGGTATAGCAAAAAGGAGGGTGGGAAAATCTCCTTTCCAGACCAATTGTCCTGGATTCCATTAGAACAGGGATTCCAGGCAGATACAAATTCAGGACTAGTTTGACCTTGGTTCAACCTCTTCCTATCTGAATTACCTTTTGTTCCTCTCTATCCATATCCCTCTGTGAAATGGGGTTCCAAAATAGCACTCTGGCTGGGCTTTTTCTAGCAAATGAGATAGTATGTATAGAGCCCAGAGGCTTATGTGGTCAAAAAGTGGTCATTCTTGGACTAGTGGGAATTCTTCCAGGCTTGGGACCATTCATGCAGACAGAACAGCCTCTTCCGAATCAGTAAGGCCGTATTAAAGTCTCTGAAAATCACATATCCCTGGCCAAGTCCTTCATACTCTCGGCATAGCCCCTTAGTCGAGGGATTCCACATTTCAAAGAGAAAGGCAGATGGGATGGGGAGAATAAAAGAACCTTTTCTGAGCAAAGGGGAGCTCGCCCCAGAGAAACGTGCGTTAACGAAGCCCAAAGCAGGCCTGTGAAGTCAGGGAGGCCTGGAGTTTAGAAGGCCAGGAGGAAATAATGCTGTTCTTGTCTGGACTGCGATGGCAAAAGGAGAACAACAGCTGGCGGGCATATGCAGCCTGTTAGGGGCACGCTCCCATCAGACAGAAGGAAATCCTGCCCGGCGCTGGCAGGACCAGAGAGGCCACTGGGGAGCAGGCGTTCTGGGGGTCTCAGGAATCAGAGCTGGGGCTGCCAAGGCTCCAGGCCCTGTGTCTCCCCTGTGGCTGCCTGAGCACGGGCCTCCCTCCCCAGCCGCTGGCCCCTAAGGCCCTTCCCCTTCTCAGGAGGTGTCGGATCCAGCGATGCTATCGACAGAAACGCTGAGGAAGCCTGGGGTTTATTTTGTATCGACTTCAAAACGCCTGCGAACCCCCCCTCCCGCTCTGGCTGTGCCCAGATGGGTGACTTTGGCCCACTCCACAGCCTGGAATCCTCCTCAGCCTGGCTAGACAGCGAGCAGCCTTCTTCTCCCTCCAGTTTTCCTTTACCAGCCAACGGTAACTTTTGAGAAAGGAACCAGAGCTGTCTGCCATCCCTGCTTGGACCCTCAACCTCTGAGCCTCTGGGCCATGTGACAAGATGCCCAGCATTAGCGTCTGCTAATTAATCGGAAAACCGGCTCCCCGTTGGGCCATAGCTTTTTACAAACCTGAATTAAACGAAGTGTTTATGTGACAGATATGTGGGAGGGATTTCAGATATAATCACCATCAATCTGGCTGCAGCCAAAATAAATTCTGTGAAAACTAAAACAAACTATTGCACAGACAAAGTAGGCCTTAGGGGTCTCCAGCAATAATCTGTGTTTTCTTATTTAGCTGTGTCTAATATTTCTGCTCTTTTCAGTGTAGATAGGATCTCTGCAGCCGGGCACTCTTGCTGCAGCTGACAGGGGTGGACACACGTTCCCTCCTGCTGAGTGGAGGGAGAAGGGAAGGGATGTTGCATATTTACATTTAAATTCTTAGTTCAAATAAACCAGCTCTGACTGGACACAGAGTGAGGTGGGGGATGGAAGGTGGGGGAAGAAGCCCCACTGGAGAGGGAGGGCTAGCTGCAGTCTCCTTTCCTTCAGCCTGCCTAGTTAGGACCAGTCAGGTTGAAGGCAGTCAGGAGAAGGCAGTCAGAGACCCCTGATCTTCCAGAGAGGGGGTTAGGGTGCCCTTGGTGTGTGTGAGGTGTGCAGGCCCTCTCTCCTTCAGTGACTGCAGCACCTGTTAGGAAAGATGTGAGGATGCTGTATTAGCAACAGCTCAGCCAGCTCTAAAAGGGTCAGGTGGGCTTTGCCCCTACTCCGACAGCCAGGGCAGACTCTCCACAAAGCCTTAATAAAAAGAGAGGAGCTAAGCTGAGCCAGGACTCTTTGAGCCGCTGGGTGAGCCCTGCCTAGCTGCCTGCTCTGTATCCTCCCTCCATCACAGATGGTCAGTTCCCTGTCTGCCCCCACCCCGCACCCCCCGGGCTTTCTTTCCCCTTTGGCTTAGCTTATCTCCAGTCTTCAGACCAGCCCTGGGGTAAGGGAGGGGATGCTGACGTGCCCCAGACCAGTAGCTCCTTATCTTTCTTTTTTAATTTCTTAATTTTATATATTTTTTACATCATTTTTCATTTTTGTACAATGTATGTATGCATTTTCATCTAGGTTCTAGTCTCCATACAATTCCCACCACCCTTGTTTTGATCCTACTCCCTTCTCCCCCCCACCCCCCGTAGTGTGCCTCTGGTTTATAGTTGCTTGTTGATTTTGATTTTTACTTTATTATAGTTAGTCTTTTTCCTGGCCTATCCTGAGGGCAGAACTAGCCTGCTTCCAGAGCTCTGGCTCCTCTCCTGCCTGGCCCTGCCTGGGAGACCAGCCTAGGACCCCAGCAGCCCTCCTCCAGCAAGGACTCCAGCTTGCCCACAAGTATCTGGATGCTTGAAGTCAGCTCTCCACTTGCCGGTACCTGGACCCTGCCTGGTACTTGCTGAAATTCCCTTTTTGGAAAACTCCCTCCTCAGCCAACCCCTGCTCCGCTGCTGGGACTCACCTGGGTGTGGGTCTAGAAGAAACCGGGCTTCTTGAATTCAGTGCCTCTCTGTCTTCGCTTTGAATTTTTATCCCACCTCCTGTGCTGCTCCATGGGTGGATCTGCTGCCACCAACCACATTTGGTTCCTCAATATCTAGAGATGCATTCTGTAGCACTCTCGATTCTGTTCTTTACTGCTTCTGGGATGTAAGAGCCCCTCTGAAAAGCTACAGTGAGGGATGCCTTTTCCTATTTTCTTCTCCTCTATTTCTCTTTGCAAGAACCCCATCTGGAGTCAAATAGCCCACACCCAGTGGGAGAAACTACCAGATTAGTGACCCAGGCCACAGCTGCTCCTCCCCTAGACAGAAGTCACTGGATAGATTGCCTGCTCCTGACAGCCCTGCAGCACCAAAAAGGATAGATTATATCAGAGTTGAACTTATATACACTTGGATAGACCAGAAGTAAAACCTCTCTATGAGCTGAAAGTCTATCATAATTTTGCAAATTTATTCACTCCATTCATTCATTCCATATTTATGTGCTAGGCCCTTGGGATATATCAATGAATTCAAAATCCCTGCCATCCTAGAACTTAATTCAACCTAGGCATAGACAGATGATAAAAGGTAATCATTAAAAATAAGGATTGTATACAGTTTAATGGGAGACCAATATACCAATTAACAAAAACTGAACAAGGTAAGAGTTATGAGACATATTCGGGAGGGAATAAGTTATATGTTCAAATGGGGTTCAGAGCAGGCTTTGAACATAGACTTGAGGGAAGCAAGGAAGTTAGCCATGAGAATATCTGAGGAAAGATGTTATGGGCAGAGAGAGCAGCTAGTGCAAAGGCCCTGAGGATTGTGTCTGGCATGTGTGAAGAATAGCCAGAAGGCCACAGTGGGCCAGAGTGAAGTGAGCAAGAGGAAGTGGAAGGAGGTGAGGTCAGAAAGATGATAGGGACCAGGCACTTTCGGACTTGGTCTTTTTTTCTGTCCCTACTTGAATAAATTCATCAGGGTTAGTCTGTTTGATCATACTAGATTTCAAGAAGTTTCTAAAAATACTGAATTTGTGTGTCAAGTCCTAAAGATGCACTGATGAGTAAAGCAATCTCTGCCTTTGAGAAGTTCAGTTGGATCCCAGTGGTTATTGTAGAATGGTATAGAGGAAAAGTCCTGGAAAGGGGTTAGGAGATCTGGACTCTGGTCCTTTCCAGTTAACATTGGCCATTTGCCAAGCCTCAGCTTCCTGTCACTGGAGATAATTACCTGTGCCCTGGTGACCTCCTAGGTGCTATGGTGATAGACTGAATTAAGGCATGGAAAGACTTGGGAACTGAAGAACACTGTAAAAAAACAGAGGAGGGAATTGAGGAATCCAGTTAACATAATCATTGTCCTGTGTCCCTTTCCTTGAGCCCAGCAGACTCAGCCTGTGCTGTAACCTTTACAGTGCCCACTGTTCTCCCTGTGACCCCAATGGCACTCACTTCCCTGGTGAGAACCAGCAACTGCCAATCATTCAAGTTGATGCAAATCTCCAGCATGAAAAATACATCCAGGGGTGTCTGCTTTGCAGAGGAAATTTACCCATTCCATCTCTATTTCATGCTTCCCTGATCAGATAAAACTGCATTTGGTGCTAACTTTTAAGTCAAGTATGCACGACCTCAACCAACAATAACAAAAACAGGCCCACAGGTTGCCCAGCACGGTGAGCTTTTAAAATGCATTCAGACAGTGTGAGGATATTAATAGGGAGACACGTATCTCATTTCAGGCTACAAAGCAGATCCCACAGTGGGACATGGAAGGCTGGGCGCTTCAAGGTTAGCTTAAACGAAGAGAGGAACTTGGCTGGATTACAGACACGCCTGAGGCTGTGTCCCAGACGCTGAGCTCCCAGCTCTAATGGCAGTCTGTCAACTCAGCTTTGTTTTGAGTGGAACTGGACACTCAGTGATGGCCAAAAACAGCAGTTGCCTAAAATAATGAAGCTACATGTAGACAGTGATGGAGGCGGAGAAAGATGGAGCCAGACAGGCTCTTCGGAAATCATCTTGTGCACGCTTCCTTTATTTCACAGGTGAAGACACCAAGCCCTGCAGGTTACATTGTGGTGGCAATAATGATGAGACTGTCATGTCCTTTGCACCATGGGTGCACTTGTCTCCTCTGGAGTCTCAGCACTCTAAATGTCTTGAGCTCTCCTTTTTGTGTGCCAGTGACCCTTTGGGCCCAGGACCAAGAGAGTAGACTCTTGGGGATTCTGGAATCTAGTGATGGGGATGGACTGGGTTGGTCATGGTGGAAAGGGGATTAGAGAAGGGATCCAAAGACCTGGTCTGACGCCTCGCTCTGGACTTATAAACTTGCTGACTTACCTCCCTGTCTGTTTTCTCAACTGCAAAACTTGAAGTGTAGCTAAAACATGGTGTTAAAGGACTCTGAAAACCAAAACTAAACATGTAGATTTTTGTGACTGTTGTTTCCCATTTCTTTCCCAGATTCCAACATGTGATTTGTGAGGACATGGTTCTGTAGTAGGGGTTAAGTCTCTGAACGGGCCATGTGGGGAAGCTGGTTGTCCCCAAATGGACCCTTGGCCTCCTGGTCACAACACACACACAGGGCTTCTTACCCTCATTGCTCCCTCTCACTCTCCAGCTCCACAGTCTCCCCAGCCTTATCACACAAGTTTGCAGATTTCTCTTCTTCACCTGGGAAACACCTACTAAGCTTTAAAATGGTAACATCATACCCCTCTTCCAGACATATTAGTTGCTATCTTCTCTGTGTGGTGGTGAAGAAAAAGAAATCTAGAGGCAGACCATGTGGTTTAAATCCCAGCCCTGGCCACCTATCACCTATGGCCTTGTTATGTTATTAATGCTCTGGGTCTCAGTTTCCTTAAAATTATAAAAGGGAGATAATGAAAGAATCTATATCATCGTTTATTCTGAGGAATGAGTTAGTATAAGTTAAAGTATTTAAACAAGGCCTGGTTCATGGTAGTACTAAGTATTTCCTGTTATCATTCTTAGAGTACTTCATGTATCATGTTTAATATAATGGTTTATTTACCTACCTCCTGATACTGATTTTTAGAGTAAGAAGGGAGTCTTGCATTTTCTCTGTGCTTAACAACATGCCGTGACATATTAAGTGCTCAATAAACACTCACTGGATAAATGTTTAGGGATGACCTATGTGGTTATGTCTATGGCATCATTCTTGCATTCTTTCTAGTGAGCTTCAGAGGACAAGCAATCTCAACGTTGTATCTGTGGCCTTTACATGAGTTATAGTTTGAAGAGTACTCCCAGTTTTATTTTTGTTTGAATAACAAAGGAAAGTTGTCTGAAATTTAAGCAGTAGAAATACAACACGAAAACAAGTGAAACTTGACTGGTAATAAATCTTTCTTCTGGAGTTGGATCCCAGCCACACTGTTCTTGACATGCCTTGAAGAACAGAGTCCAGGTATAGGTTCTATTTGAAGAGTAATTAAAATAGAGAAGACCCCGCCACCCTAAGTCTTGCGGACCACATAGTTGGATGGGGTAAGGAAGATTTACATAGTCCCTGAAAGAAAGGATATGCGGCATGAGGAGTGGCCGAAGTGGGGTCGGGGTGTAATTTCCTGGTTCTGCTTCCTGCTCTAACCTCATTGGTATCCACAACATCTTGAAACTGAAAGACTGTCAGTTTGGGTCTAGGGTGAGAGTGCCATGACAGAATCAGCTATCTCCCATTGTATTCTTAATTTCCTATATCCACTTGTATTCTTTTTTTTTTTTAAGATTTATTTATTTATTTATACAAGCACTGGGTACAGCCAGAAGCGCGGGAGGGTGAGAGAATTCACCAGAGCCAGAGCAGAGAGCAGAACAGGCAGACTGATGGACGGGATACACTGCTAAGGGGAGCAGCGGGCGGCAGGAGAGGTCTGCGCGCCATGTGGGGACCCTCCTCCGGTGGCCAGGGAGCAGCCGGGGATCAAACCGGCGCTGCAGAGGCTGCGGGCAGCTTCGCAACCCAGCGCTCAACCGCTGTGCCACCAGGGGAGGCCCTCTGCTTGTATTCTTAAATACAATTTACAAGTGATTGTAGGGTTAAGAATCAGCCACAACATCTCTCTCTGATAGTCACTGGTGAAGATAAATAATCTAATAAATGAACATTTTGACAATATGTAGGTAATAGCTAAGGCAAGCATATAAATATGTGTTTATGGGTATAATAACAAGCATGTGTTTGTGGTTATATAATTAAGCAATTTAAACTGGGGATAAATAATCAGAAATAGCAGCATATCCTCTGCGCCTATTTTGTAATATGATTTCCAGACACATATAGGATCCATTGAATGGGCCACATAAGGGGTAAATTGTTTACAAAGATGGCTGCCAATCATTCCTCCCTTCTGTGGATGCACATGTGTGACTCCCATCAAGAGATGGAGTCTACTACTTCTCCTCTTGAACCTGAGCTGGCCTGGCCACTTGCTTTGGCTGAGAGAATTCTGCAGAAACAATACTATCCCAGTTCTGAGTCTTGTAAAAGGCCCTTAAGAGATCTGACAGCTTCTAATTTTCACTTTCTTAGAGCCTTGAGCCACCATGGAAGGACATATCACTATTCTGCTGGGGATGGGACCCATCATTCTACCCTGTCCAATCTAGGTGCCAGAAATGTGAATGGGAAGCCATCTTTGGACATTCAGTCTCAATCAAGATCCTCCCTTGTAACACTATTTGGAAAAGAGATGAGCTGTCTCATGAAAATCCTGCCTAAACTATACCATCAAAGCACATGGCAGTTGTTTTGAGTCACTTAAATTTGGAATGTTTTGTTACATAGCAATTCACACCTGAAACAAGGAACAACATTCCTCTCCATCTGTGTCTGAGATCTCTTTCTATGTGATCTCCTTGGATTAGAACAGGTTGGGAAAATTTGAGGTACCTCATGGCACATACTGTTAATTGATACCACTCACTTCCCCATTCAGTCCAGATACTGCCTTAAGCTTCACCACAGAGCTCTAGACAACAACTACTAAGTCACCGATGTAGGTTCCTGAACTAAAACTATTTGCCATTCTAGGATTCGCCATCTTGTTTCCAGGATTTTTCCAATGAAATGGAAAGGGGAGTGGTGTACCCCAGCAATCCTATAGCACCTCCCAGAATCATGGAGTGTTAAAGATGCTAGAATTTCAGAGATCGCTGACCTAGTGGTTCTGAACCCTGCTGCAGATTAAAACTACCTGGGTTGCTGTAATTTTAAACTGGTATCTGGGCTTCATCCTAGAGGTTCAGATTCAAATGGACCTATATTTTGAAAAATATGCACATTCTTTAGCGAAGTCATTTGACTTCACATTTAGGGGCATGATGGGGTGGATCACAGCTACTGAGCTCTGGTGAGAAGCAATTTTGAGAATTCTAGGGCTATCAGGGGCAGACCTCTGATACCCAAGGCCAAGGCCTCTGAATACCAGAAAGGGTGGGGGCTTCCTAAAGGTAAAACAAAGATTCAAGTGAGGGGAAAGTGGAGAAAGAACAAGCCCTCAGGTGAGCCCACGCCTAGCATAGAAGATACACGTCCCTTCCTTTCTGTCAGAAAAACCGGCAGCTGATGTGTGAGGACAGGCTTTGATCTATGGCTCCAGATGTGAGTGGAAGGAATGGTCCATATATTTAGGCTTTTCCTGTAAAGAATTTCTTAAACCTCAGAAATGACTTTCAGAAAGAACTGAAGTTCTTTTTGAGAGATGTGTTTGACACAATAGGGTCAGAAAAGTTCAAGGCGGCTTCTCTCTTGGCAAGTTTGTCAGGAATGCTAAAGTACAATGAAGGGACGGGAAACCTCACGACAGTAAAATTTTAAGGCTTCATTTTTTGGTAAAATATGACTTGCTGTCAGGTATATGAGTTGTAACTCTGATGCAAATATATAATAAATCTCACCTCTTCACTGAAATCTGAAGAGATTTTCTGCATATAAATAAAATCATGAGTGCGATAAAAATTGCTTTTGATCACTTCACATGAAAGGTGTTAGGGACTTTCAAATTGTTACCATAATTAAAGCTCTCTGGGATGAAAAAATCATACTTGACTATCTCTCCTCCCACCCCTTCTTAAAAAGGCATTTCTGGAAAAGCAAACTTGCCCACTTTGGTATTGTTCTGACCCTAACTTTGTAGTTGGAAGAAAGGTTACAGCTTTTAGTGACAGCAGGAAGATTATCTCGCACTTAAAAAGACTACAAACCATGAATGACAGTGGGATTTGCAAAAATGAACCAAGTTCCTCCTTATAGCATCAGCCCAAAACAGATGACTTTTTTTTAAAATTAATTTATTTATTTATTTATTCATTTATTTGTTTGTTTGTTTGTTTATTTATACAAGCACTGGGTACAGTCAGAAGCGCGGGAGGGTGAGAGAATTCACCAGAGTCAGAGCGGGGAGCAGAGCAGGCAGAAGGACAGAAGTTACACTGCTGAGGGGAGCAGCGGGCGGCAGGAGAGGTCTGCGCGCCATGTGGGACCCTCCTCCTGTGGCCGGGGAGCAGCCGGGAATCGAACTGGCGCTGCAGAGGCTGTGGGCAGCTTCGTAACCCAGCGCTCAACCGCTGCGGCGCCACCGGGGAGGCCCCCCAAAGCAGATGACTTTTTAAAACTCATTCAATTTGGTATAAGGGGAAAACATGGACACCTTTCCTTCTTTTCCTGAGCTGGCTTCTTGTCTCCTTTTCAGTAGAGCTTTGGTGGGGAGGAATCTGTGCTTGTTCTTTCTACAGGTCTTGTTAACATCACTTTTTGTATTTGCTTTATATGCTAATCACAGTTCTTACTCCACAATCATAGGCTAAAATGGGAGAGGGATCATTACTCAGGGTGAATAACCTCATCTCAATAACCATTCAGTGTGACAAGTGCTATTTAGGGGACAGTCCGGAGTACCAGGAAAAAACATGACGGGAAGGTAGAAAGGCCTTCTAGAAAAAAAAGTGCCCTCAGTGAGTCTTAAAGGTAGGAATTAGCTCAGGGAAGAATAGTGCAGCAGAGAGAATATGTTTTAAGTCATGGACCTGGAAGAAGTTAAAGATCCGGATTTCTGGATGTAGAGGAGGTGGGAGAAGTGATGAGTATGTTTTTGGAGGAAAGAGGGTGCCTATCTCTGAGGTTAGTGTTCATTCTGTTGATGGGGGCCTTGCAAGCATTCTGCTTGTTGGGGTAGTATCCCCTCTAATAAACAAGACCAGCAATAGGGATTTTTCATTGTTCTCATATAATGTGAAGTCCAGATATAGGTGATTCCAGGACTGATTCATTCAGTAGTTCAATCCTATCAGGGCTTTGGGTTGGTTTTCCTTCATGGTGGCAAGATAACCTCCACAGCTTAAATCTCATATCCTCACATGGCAGGAAGACCAAGCAGAGAGTGTGGGAGGCAGTTAAGTCTATTCTACATCCCTTTTTTTTGTCACATGGGAAAATTTTTCCCGGACTTCTCCATGTAGTCTTCTCTCTAATATCATGAATGTGAACTAGATCCCATGCCTACATTTGAGCCAGTCACTGGCAAAGGGGAATCAGAGGTCCATGATACATGTAAACAAAATACGATGTATCATCTGAAAACAGAGGATGGCCTATCTTCACTAAAGGCATTTCCACCAATATCTGAATAATATTGGAGTTTTTGCCCCATAAGCTCTTCTGTTTGGTGCAGTATTATATAGGTTGCACTGACATGCAACCTATATAATACTCTCTCATGTCTGAGTGTTTTTGACCCATCTTTAAGCCCAGGCTACACTGGACTACTTGAATATTCTTTCACATTTTCTCTTCTAGAAGAATTTTAGAATCAGTTTGTGAGTTCTTTGAAAATCCTTGAAAAAAATTCATTGGGAATTTGAATGTGATTTCACTGTATTTATAGATTAATTTGGAGGAAACAAGCATCTTTACGATGCCAAGTCTCTCCAACCAGATACATGAATATTTTCTCCCTTTATCATGATTTTCTTTTATGTCCTTTAGTAAAGTTTTATCATTTTTCTTTGTTTAGATCTTGCTCATTTTTAGTTTATTCTTAGGTATTTTTGTGGCTTTTATGGATGGGGTATTTTTTCATGATATTTTGTAAGTTATTAAAGAAGAGGGGTAAGCTGTTGTTTCCATATATTAATATTGTGCTTTGCCTCCTAACTGCTCTCTGTGAATTATGATACTTTAGATTCTCTTACATTTTCTAGATAAACGATTATGTTGTCCCAAATGCTGACAATTTTGTTTCTTCCTTTCAAATTCTGTGTCTTCTTTTCCTGTTATCTAATTGTCCAGAATTTCCAGATCAATGTGAAATAGTTGTGAGCATCCTTGTCTTGTTTCTAATATCCATAGAAATAATTATCTTATTTCATTATTAGGTGTGATTTTTGCTTTAGGTTTCTGGTTGACATTCTTTACCAAGAAAGGAAAATTTGCTTCTATTTCCAACTTGCTAAGAGCTTCTTGGGAAGGAGTGCTAAATTTCATGAAATAATTTTTGCTTCTGTTGAGATAATCATATAATTTTTTGCTTCCAGTCTATTAATTGAACAATATTTTGAAATGTTGAACTAACATTGCAGTTGACAGACTAAGCTCTATTTGATTTTTCTCAACTGTGGTGATAATGTTTTCAATTTTCTTATAAATACCTAAGTAGGATAGGCAGTCTTTGGTTTACTTGAAAATTGACTGCTTCAAAGGTCTCCCCTGACTTCATTATTTTTGTCTCTAGTGGTAGAATCTGTGGTCCTTCTTTTCAAAGGGTTTATTGCAGGTTATTTAGGGGAAACTAAGAATATTTGGGACATATCCTTAAGCTTTAAAATATGGCCTCATGGAGGACAACTAGGGCACTCTGACTGGTGATTGGCTCCAGTCAGAAGCAACATGCTACATTTGAGGTAGGCTGAGGATTTGGTAAAGGGATGAGCCGCAACACACGATTGCATTGTACATAGTTTACTTTCACCTACGGGAGCATAGAAAAGTACAGATGACTATGTAAGAGTAGAGAGGATATATGGTCAGTCAATCCAAAATTGAGGACACAGACAGGAGGTGAATGTTCTTTGGGTTTCCATGACCACAGGAGGTGTATTTACCATGATATTAATGAAGCTTAAGCTTCAGTGCCTCTCACTTACCAGGACCCCACCCAGGCTCTGCTCCTAATTTTTTATTTGTAATTTTGAATTCTTTTCCATAGAAGAGATGAGTGGTATGAGCCTTAGATCCCACAAAACTTGGGTCCACCCCTAATGACAACCCCAGGCAAGGCTTTGCGTACCAGCCACAACCTGGACTCAGTGCTCTGAAAGCCCTCTCTGGCAACCCTGATAATTCTCTCAGTTTAGCGATTAAAGCGGGTGGAAGATTAAATTACCCTGTTGCTTCCCAGCTGGGCTAGGAGAACTGTGGCCTGACATAGAAGCCGGGGGTGTCACATGGAGCGAGCGCTCAGCTATCTCACACTTTTCTCTCTGCGGGGACACGTGACCAAATTCATTATTAACGCTGAGCTGATCTGGTTACCTTGATTGACACTAAGTGATTTCAGTCTGGGCTATATTTGTCTTCATGGAGAAAATGACTGCCGTGGAGCTGAAAGGTTATTTCCCTCCTCAAATGTGTTTGGGCCTGTCACTGTGGAGTTACGCGCCCTGACATCAAAATCGGACCCACGGGCTTTGGAAGACAGAAATGACATCATAGGCAAAAAATGGTGTTGGCTTCATTTTATTTTTTCCTTCTCTTTCTGAACTCTGACAGGGAAGTAGTTTGTCTTGAAGTTGCAAGGCTTTCAGGTGAGAAAAGAGAAGAATTAGTAATAGCAATATTTGTTTTGCACATGCCAAAAATTAGTTTCCAGGATATGTTTCTCTGTCTTCCTGGCTTCTTTCTGTTGCTGTTAAGCTTAATTCTAAAATTTGACAAATATTAGAGCTTTGGTGTCTAATAAGACTAATGAATTATTTCCCTGATATTGAACAAAATTTTAGAGTCTTAATAGAACAGAATGTTCCTTAACCCAACACTTATTTTTGTTTATAGCATCTAAAGGGAAGTTTCTACAAGAAACTCCATTCTTAACTCGGAGTGCCCTTTCCTGTGGTTGCTAAGGATATAAGACAAGCCTATGAGTGACCTAATGTTATGTTTACAGTGTCATGCTGTATGAATTCTGAATGCGTGAAAGAAATACATCAAACCTAGTAACAAGTAAAAACCAGATAGTGCTCATTTAAAAACTTTAATGGAAATTTAAGTTAGATTGAAGGGGAAATTTTAGCCTAAAGATATCAAATAGAGTGACAGTGACATAAAATCAACTATTGCCCTACGTCAGAGGATTTAATTACTTTGGATAGAGTAAAAGTCAAACATTTAACCAGCAGCTTTTTTAATAGATGGATCTTCTGGACTTGAGAATTAAAAAAAAAAATAAAGGAGTATTAAAAAAGCACAGCTCTACCTTTGGTCACTGTTCTTAAGAGTGCATGCACCCAGTTCTCCATTGTTATAGAGAGGGAAGATCTCCGGGTACATACTTGGTGGGGCTGGTATGTACATACCTGACCGGCCTATAGAAATTGTTCTGAAACCAGACTGAGATAGGAAAACAGGGAAGTAGAGCTACTGTCTAGATTCAAGTCACAAAGTCCATAACTCTCAAATCTGCTCCCCTTTCTCTCCAGGGGCAATGACAAAGAGGTGAGTTGGCTTCACACTGGACAGAGAAATGGGAGGGAGTGTCCACTGACCAAAGGAAGGAAAATAGCTTATGAAAACATGATTTCTTTTATATGGAGAGGCATATAAAATGCATGTAAACAAGCATTTTTTATTTGAACATTAAATTTTATTGGTGCAGAGCATGTGTTTTGTTATACTGGTGACTAATGCCTTTTAAAAATGAGATTTTGAAATGCCGTTCTGCTTATGTAACAGATAAAGAGCTTTTGGAACATTGTTCTGGTGTGAACCCCTCTAATAATAGCTGACTAACAACAAGACAATCTGAGGTGCCAAGAATATTTTCTGCAGAACCCTTCATTAAGTGGAAACATTTTTTGGTTTTTCTTTAATGTTATCCAAATGATTTTTGTCTGAGAACCTCTCTAAGTAGACCTCAAAAGTCACCAGTTTGCAAATACTGTTGTACAGTACTTCTGCTGTACAGAAGTATTTATTTGCATGTAGATGCCCTCATTGGTCCCTATTGCCATGTATACTGGGGTTAGTAGAGGAGTGGTTTATTCAAAAATGTCTAGTTAAAAGTAAATTTATCTATGATAGAGAGAAGAATGAAACTCATAAACTCCCTAAAAGTTGATTATTACCAAAAAACCCAAAATCTCAACATTGACTTTCATAAGAGGTCTTGGTTATGGTCCATGCTCATGATTTGTCTTTTGTAGGAAAATGCATTTTGGACTGCAAATGAAGTCCTGGATATTGGCGGTTATGATGATAACAATGGTGACGTCTATGAAAGTACATTTGTCCACAGAAACAACAGGAAATCCCAAAGGAGCAAAGTAAGCAAGGATACCATCAAAAAGGGAAAAATAATTATTGAAGTAATTAGTGTGGTTGGAAACAAATATTTTCCCAAGTTGGTGATTTTCTTGCATATAAATGCATGTTCCTGGACACATTCATCTAGAGTCACAGGGGACAAACTTCCTGGATTCTTTTGGACCCCAGGACCTGGCATCTTATTGGTGGGGAGGGTGGGACAGTTGTTATAGCATCTTCCTATAGTGTATGGCCTCTGGAAGGTTTGTTCCAGGTCATCAGGGAAAATTATTCCTTACAGTCCTAGGGAGTACAGGCAATGAGTATTGAAAAAGAAAAGTGATTAGTTCTCAAGATCATGTAGCAAATACAGCAATGGCTCCATGGGAAATAATAGGGTTTTGGCTCATCCCCCTGGTTTTTCAGTTGATATCAATCAGGGTGACCTGGATCTCCCCCAGTTGTGCCATATTTCTGAGCTGAAATGATCTACAGATCTGATTTGTTTTCTGTCCTGAAACAAAACAAGATATTCCGAATTTATTATGTAGTGGAAAATTTGTGAGCTTTGAACACCAATTGTCTTGAGTTTGACTCTTGACTCTGCAACTTACTAACTATGTAACTTTGGGCTTGTTTGCCTCGGTTAAATCACTTGTAAATGGAAATGATGCAGTTGGACACACAGTTTTAGGGGATTTGCTTACTCTCAGAACCCCATCCGTGATCCTTTGGTGTAAACAAATATTTGGTCCTCACACCAAATAGTGTGAGGATTAATGAGATAAATATGCAAAAGCAGATAGTTGATGCCCGGTAAATGTTCATCCTCATCTCTCATCCCTGCAAGGCCTTTCCTGCTTGAAAAAATCCGAACTTCGTAGAGACTGAGGGTTCTTGACAACGCTCATTAACTTTTTCATAATAGAGTTTCCAGGATATTTTTGTGTTTCTGGGTTGTCAGATCATAAGGTGGCATTTTTGAATTTGAAATATTTCTTAAGGTCCTTCACAGCCTGTCATCTCTGAGGGAGGCAGAGTGCAGGCTAGGGCATCTCTGTGGTCCCACCTCCTTCCTCCGAGGAGATGGGCTACACACCCATCCTTAATCCTAGGCTGCTCCTGGAAAAAGGAATGGAGTCCCATATGCTCAGTCACTCTGGCCTCTTGCTTCAGAAGGATGTGGTATCATTAATGGTTGTGTTAATGGCAGAGTTTCAAGCCCAGTGCACACCAGCCTGTGGCCAAGAGATGATCCAGGGATCACTGGTTAGAAGGAGCTCCACAGGTGGGGCCAGAGGAAGATTGTTGGAGGAAGATGCATTTAGGAGGTGAGGCATTCCCTGAACCCCACAAATGCCCCCATGCAGAAGACTGCCTATTCTTTCTGAGCCTCTGGCTCTTTGAGATAATACAAGAAATGTGGTCAGTGTTCAAGTAGAAGGTCTTGGTCTGATTAAATTCACGGTCATTTATTAATTCAACAAACACTTCATGGGCACCTCTTCCCCCTGGGGTGTGTAGGTTTTGCACATCATTTCACAATCATCATGCAAAAGGACCATTTGTTTACATCAGAGGGTTCATGGATGGGTGAGTCCCTTAAAACTGTGTGTCTAACAGTATGTGCAAGTGTCTGCACCTCTGAGAAGAATATTCAGAACTTTCATTAGCTTCTCAGAATGTTGGGAACCACCAGCTGGATGTAAACTGAATGTTCTCCCTATACCCGACAAGGACCCAGAGGAATCTTGGCTCTCAAGTCCCGCTGGGACCTCTAGAAAGATAAAATATCACAACCAAGTGTGTGTTCGCTGTTCTACAAAAACCCATACCTAGTGACTGCGAAATGAGTGGTATTTACTAGAACTCCTTCTGACCACTGGTCGCTGGACCATCACCCAGTCACAGACAGCTCTGCATTTGACTAAAAGAACCGTACTCTAACCATCTGAAACCAAGTCCCAGTCAACTAAAGTTATAGAAAGAGAGTTGAGCCCCGCCATGGAGGGTGGTCCTCTGGGCTGTGCTTGGCCTCTGCTTTCCTACTGGGATGCAAGACCTTGTCTCCCTCCCTCATTAATGCCCCTGCACAGTCTCGGCAGCCAGAAGGCATGCAGCTCATATCGGTGGACTTGAAGTGGAGAGGGGCTGATAATCTTAGCCCAGGATGGGAGGGGAAATCAACCAAAATGCAAAAGGGGATTTTCCTAAAAAGAATCAAAGGTCAAAGGCTCAGGAGCTGCAGCACAGAGGGTAACAGAGGGTCTTCTGTCTTGGGCTTATGGGCTGGGTGGGTTGATAGGGAATCAGAGAATTCTTTCTAAAGGAGAGGAAGAGGAAACTGGGAGGTGGAGCTTCAGGGAATAGTTGAAGGCAGACTTGGAGACAAGCAAACAAGGACTTTCAAGGTGGGGAATGACTTGATCAGAACACAGGCCAGGGAGGTTGGGGCAGGAGAAGGCAGTCACCAGCAGTGCTCGGAAGAGAGTGGCCAAATTGGGTTTGAAAGTTAGTGGGTGCCACTGTGCTGTGCCCTCCTTGACCAAGGACTGACTGATGGGCCTGGCTGTCCCCTGTGGTGAGGCCACTGAGCTACTGCTGGACCCACCTCTTGTGGGATTATTGGCCAATGCCTAAGGCCAGGGCCAACCAACAACACTCAGTACTGTGCTGGTTTATGTTTTTTTTACAGCAAAAACATCATGAGTCTCAATGGAAGGTGTTCCTGTCTGCTCAGGTAGATCACTATGGAAGGCAGGCAGGGAGCAGATCTATAATTACTGAGGCAGCTGACACTCTTTCCCAGGGGATCACATTTCAGCTTATAATGTCGTCATTTATAAGCCCCATTCATCTTTAGTAATGAAGTGAAGCAGGGTCCCATTATTGGATTTGAGATAGGATTTTTTTTTTCCTTTCTCCTTCCTCTCCAGCCCTCTCACTTTCCTCTCTCAGACTTCATTTTATCTGTCTCCAACTGATCTCTCGGGCATTTTCAATGTTCTAACTCCTTACCACAGAGAGAACCTGCCAGGAGGCAAGTAACATTGGAATTGTTGCGTCAAGAGATTCAAATATCCTCTAAAACTAGTTTCAACATTTCACTTCTTCCAGGTAGACTTCCTGGATTGTCTTTCCTAAAGACTTTGATTTGTTTATGACGGCCTTGCTATTTTTATAGGTGATTTTCTTCTGTTGTAGTTGTTCCTGGAGGAACCTTGTGAGTATTTCAGGTCCCATGGCCTTTAAAGCATCAATGCTCTTGAATTATGAACATGAAGTCCCTCTTTTAGTCTGAGGGCAGAGGACCAGGAATTCTGCTTTGCCCTCTCAAGACAGTGGGGACTGTCTTCTCCATGTCCTGCTTCAATCATCTTCTCTTTCTCTCCAGAGTTCTTACCCAGGGCTTGCTGGGTGTACTGTGCTGTGGGTGGTAAAAGGTCGGTGTGTACCTCAGGCCCCTCAGTCCACTTCCTTATAGGAAGCCAAACATAGGACAGACACTATGGGGTTGGTAGCCTGAAAGTCCTGCGGACCTTTTGTCTGTGTGGGTACTGTCTGTTGCTGTCCTCAGTTCAGAGGACACAGTCCTTAAAAGAAGGTGTGGGAACCTCCCCATGCTTGGTTTTGGAGAAGAGTGAGGTCAGGACAGCAATGGAAAGCTGTGTTACAGACAGTGCACCCTGGGCTTCCCTATTACCATTGAGCACCTCCTCCTGAGTCCTGCACGGGACCAGCCCCAGGCCCTCTGTGCTATGCTGTCCTTGGAGGAGAAGAATGTTCCAGATAAGGGGAAGGGATAAGACTTCCAGATAAGCCAAGTCTGAGAGGAAGCATGAGTGTATTGATGACTAAATATTTTCATCACAAATTTAAATAGTAATTAATTGCAAAGAGTGCAATTTTTGCCATATTAAAAATCTGACAGTTATAATATTAACATTATTTTTTCAAATGTATCTAGTCCAATATAAATACCATAACAATATGATGCTCACCATCCTCTGTTTAAAAAAATACATGAGGGGCCTTTCTGGTGGCCCAAGGGGTTAAGTCGCAGCACTATAAAGCTATTGGCCACTGCAGCACGAGTTTGATCCCCAGTCAGGGAGCTGACGCACATGGCCCAGCAGACCACTCCTGTCTCGCCCACTGCTCCCCTCAGCAGTGTATTTCAGTCAATCCACCTATTCTGCTCCCCACTCTGTCTCTGGTGAATCCTCTTACCATCCCGCACCTCTGGCCTACACCCAGGTACTGTATGTAAAATTAAGTAAATCTTAAAAAAAAAAAATAGAACAAGTTCTGCTTTAGCATCCATAATTTTGTGTTGTTCTTTTTTTTTCTTTGAATCTACATTTTCATTCTACTTCCTCTAGGGAGTTTTATCTTAATATATTTTAAGCTTATACTCTGTGCAATGAAAATATATGTAGTAAAATTAACTTTAAAAATCTGTGATCATAAGGTCTGTTAAAAAGTTTCTAGATCATCTGTTAAAAATAATTTTATTATACAAATGCTCAAAAAATACCACAAATATGACGCAAAATTTAATAAATATTTAGCAAAAATACAATGTTATTACAAATGCATCACTTAGTGACATGGAAAGGTTTTCTTTTTAAATGACCAAATCTGACTGACATGTCAGAGAAAGACTGTTTTTTAATTCCAATAGGTATGTTTTTTAATTCCAAGCATCCTGGAGACAGTCTTACTTGGGAATTCTATTTCTAGTGGAGTGAAATATAAGGTACAGAAACTTGACTTGACATGAGTTTGTCACCTGTAGGAAATAAGGTGCCGCCATCTTTAGTATTTCCTTTAGGTATTTTCTTTGCTTTTACTTTTAGGGGACCCTCCCACCGAAAGGTTGAATTCTTTGACAATAGTTAGGAAGGGGAAGAGGTAAGACTGTTGAATGAAACATATCTTAAATTGTTCCTTTGATTGATACCCTGCAAGTTTTAATCTCCTGGAAACAATGTACGCAGTTATTAAGGCTCAGGATGAGTAAAGGGAATCCCTTTCCTTTGTAAAATGGAATTGTAAAAAGGAAGTGGAAAAATGAAAAAGAACCCACAGGAGACTTAACAAGAGACATTCTCAGGCAGATCTATTTTAGGAAAAATAGACTTGGAAGTTGAAAATCTAGAATTGGACACCCTTAAAATTACCTGTGTCCACATGGATTTTTGGAAAAGCTTAGGGTACTCTTGGCCATGCATCATGGCTTGGTTTGAAGACCACTGTCCTAATCCAAAGAGAAGATCACCTCAGTCCTCTCCTCTCATATAGCCTTAAGGTTATTCACCACTTACTGAGTCAGTCACAGGACTATACCCTGCGGGGAAAAGTCTACCCCACTCCTGCCCACCAGGACTGTTCACTAGAAACAAGTCACTAGGTCCTGCTGACACTAAGGGGAGATAACATAAGGGTGCGCATATCGGGAGGTGGGGATCATTAGGGGTCATCTGAAAACTGCCGTCCAGAACATTTCTTGCTTTTTCAGTCTCAGTTTTGAGTCCCAGTTGCTTTCTGGGGTAAGAGAACGTGTTTCACTTTATATCTAGTGTTAGAAATAAGTTTTTCTTTAAAAAAATGTATGGGTAAAATGATGTTCACTACCAGATTATTGATAATAACAAAAAATTAAAGACAGCACAATCTCCCTTCAGTGGTGTGGAAAGCATACAGGTAGTACATGTCTGTCTCCAGCCCACCCCCCACCCCTGCTCCACCCAAGCAATTTAGTCTATGAGGTGGGAGGGGGCAAGTGTCCCCCTGACCCTTCTCCTTCCACCCCTCCCCCATTTCCCTTCACCCTCAAGAATAGGCATGGACAAGATATGAAATGGGGGGTCTGTAGGGCTCGAGGAATCTGAAAGAACTGTGACAGCGATGGGGATAACGGACAGGATCTTTAGAAGTGACCTCTTGGGGAAAGAGAGGTTACTTGAATCCACATTTCTTCTAAATATTAGTGCTAAGAAGTCTCAGCATTATGAAGCTATCCATAGCCACTGCAGCATGAGTTCAATCCCCAGGCGAGTTAACCCACATGGCACAGCAGACCTCTCCTGTCTCATCTGCTGCTCCCCTCAACAGTGTATTTCAGTAGATCCTCCTGTTCTGCTCCCCACTCTGTCTCTGATGAATCCTGTCACCCCCCCTCCTCGACCCCATACCTCTGGCTTATACCCCAGCTCTTGTATGCATAAATATATAAATCTTTAAAAATAAAATAAATATTAGTGCTAAGAATTAAAAATAATATCACTAGGTATAAAGCACAAAGTTTTAGTTAGGCGAGGTGAGTGAGTTCTGGAGATATAATGCAGAATGGTGTGGCTGCGTTAACAATATTGTATTATACACTTGAAATTTGCTGAGAGGGTGCATCTTTTTTTTTTTTTAAGATTTATTTATTTATTTATACAAGCACTGGGTACAGTCAGAAGCGCGGGAGGGTGAGAGAATTCACCAGAGTCAGAGCAGGGAGCAGAGCAGGCAGAAGGACCGAAGTACACTGCTGAGGGGAGCAGCGGGTGGCAGGAGAGGTCTGCGCGCCATGTGGGACCCTCACTCTGTGGCCAGGAATGAACTGGCGCTGCAGAGGCTGCGGGCAGCTTAGCAACCCAGTGCTCAACCACTGCGCCACTGGAGAGACCCTGAGGGTGCATCTTAAGTCAGAGAGAGAGAAGAAAGTAGTAGCTAGGTACAGTGCTAGATAGGCTAATTAGCTCGAATGTGTGATAATTTCACAATGCATACATATATCAGCTCATCAAGTTGTGCGCCTTAAATATACAGTTGTCAATTATACCGCAGTAAAGCTGGGGATAAAATCACCTCCTGTCAAACAAAGGGGAAGTGAGCTAGCTGCTCTGTCTTCTCTTGTGTGTATGTGTGAGCATTCTTTCCCTCCTCCCCCCCCCCCAGAGTTCAATATATCGATTAGAAAACCTATAGGTAAAAAGGGCCTCCCTGGTGGCGCAGCGGTTGAGCGCTGGTTTGCGAAGCTGCCCGCAGCCTCTGTAGCGCTGGTTCGATCCCCGGCTGCTCCCCGGCCACTGGAGGAGGGTCCCACAGGGCGCGCAGACCTCTCCTGCCGCCTGCTGCTCCCCTCAGCAGTGTACTTCGGTCCTTCTGCCTGCTCTGCTCCCCACTCTGGCTCTGGTGAATTCTCTCACCCTCCCGCGCTTCTGACTGTACCCAGTGCTTGTATAAATAAATAAATAAATCTTTTAAAAAAAAAAAACTATAGGTAAACATACTTGAATCCACATTTCTTCTAAATATTAGTGCTAAGAATTAAAAATAATATAAAAGAAACTCATTCTTTCAGACCCTTCTTACCCTCCTTCCCCATCTATGTTTTCTGCGTGTGTGTTATGTGGTCTGGGACATGGGGAACCAATGTATTACTATTAAATTATGAATATTTTTACATGACTTATATTCTCTCTCAGAAATTAATAACTATTTACATTACATGTTTTAAAACTTCATTTGTAATAATCATGTAAATTTAGCTCTTTGCTTAAATGACTTCAGTGTACACTAACACTCCCTGGTATTATGGCCTTGAATTCTTCAGCTCATTTTACTTCACCTCTCCTTTGATGAGAATGGATCTTAAAGCAGTTTTCACAGGAAAGATATTCCTGGGAATATCTAAGAATGTTATTTCTGAAACAGTCATCCTTGAGTGATAAAACCACAATTTGGTTAAGTTAAAAATGTCTTTATTTTAAAAAGGTTTTAAAAATACCTTAAAAGCTTAGAGATGCGTATCATTGTTTATTGCTATTTATTACTATCACTGAGATGTTTAAAGACTGATTTTTCTGTCACTTGACTATAACTTCTTTTTACTTGTGGAACTTTTTCTTTATCCTATTTCCAGAATCTTGCCAAAAAATGTCTACTTATTAGCCTCTTAATTGATTCGGTATGTGCAATGGGTTCACAAATGTCTCCTCAAAATTTATATATACTTGGGACTTCAGAATGTAACCTTATTTGGAAATAAGGTCTTTGCAGATATAATTAGTTAAAAGATCTTGAGATAAAATCATCCTGGATTTAGGGCCCCATAAATCCAATGGCTGGTGCCCTTGCAAGAAGAGGATCCTTACTGGAATCCTTCATTGTCTCTTTTTTTCTGGCTAGATTGACCGCTGTAATATGCAACACACTGTAGTAGTAACACAATGTCAATGGGAATGAGAAAGAAGGAACCAAAGATTAAGAGGGAGGCCTCAACGTATATGAGCATGTAGGTTCCCCATAAAGGAGTATTTGGAGAATCCCACTTTTCCCCAAACAGCTACTTTTTGGAGAATTACTAGAATGATTCATTTTATCCAGCATTTGTCTGTCACTTTTAAATGATTCACTGTATCTTACTGTAGCTAAAACATTTGTCAAGGTGCATAGAAGAAAAAAATGGTTGCTGGAATTTTGATTTGTTAACCACTGCTCCAGTCTGGTTTTGGGAATTAAGAGGCACCATCTGCAAAAGGCTTTTGGGGGAAATGGGGTGGGAAGAGGGGTGGGTGGCGTTGTCGGGGAGAAGAATATGTCCCCAGATCTTTGAGAGCAGCCTACTTCTCTGTCCTTCTAAGTTAAGCAACTATTTTGAGAAGAAAATCTTTTTGTGGTATCTTCATTCAGCCTAGATATTTTAACTTCATTTCCAGCTCCAACCTTGCCATTCTTTCCTTGATTTATTTTGGGTTTTTAGATTATTTCCCCCTTTGGATATTGTAACAGGAAAATACGTTCCCTTTTCAAATGGCACTGAATCAGATAGGACAGGAAAAAGTTCTCATGTAGGGCCTCGTCTCTAAGCTTCTAGAAGAGAAACTGCTTCTTCTACTCAGAGCTGGACTTGGCCCTCTTGTAGCCTGAGGGAGGGGACCTTATTCTCATAGATGCACAATGGTGTCAAGTTCCACCTCCTCTGTGAAGTGCTCCCTGCCTTCTAGCCACTGTCTTCTCTCTGTCCCCTCTGAAGTCCTGTACCACTCAGTAATTCATCCATTTTTAGATTTAATTCTAGACTCATATAATATGAATCATATAATTTTCCAATGTGGAATTCTTGTGTTTCCAGCTATAGACTCCTTGACAGCAAAGATCTTAGTCTGACTTTTATTGGGTTATGCAGTAGTACTTTAGAAACATAGAAAAGATAGAAGGTAGTACAAAGAATAACTATATATTAATAATTTAGTTGAAATTGACAAATTGCAGGAAAGATACAGCACTAAAACTGACTCAAGAAGAATAAAAAATCTGAATAGACCTAAAACAAGTAAAGAGATTGAATTAGTAATTTAAAAATTTCCCACAAAGGAAATCCCTAACCCAGATTGCTTCACTGGTGAATTCTATGATCACTTTAAAGAAGAATTAATACCAATTCTTCATGAACTCTTCCAAAAGTAAAAGAGGAGAAAGCACTTCCCAATTCATTCTGTGAAGCCAGTATCACCATGATATTAAAACTAGATAGAGAATGAGGTATTGTAAGAAATGAAAATTAGAGAACAATATCTCTCATGAATGCAGATGTAAGTACCCTCAACCTGATACTAACAAATTGAATCTAGCAGTATGTAAAAGGGATTTACAGCGTGACTAAGTAGGACTTACGCCACTTATACAAAGTTGGGTTACTCTCTGAAAATCCATCTAACATAATATACCACATCAGTAAAATAAAGTACAAAACTCCCTGATCAACTCAATAGAAAGAGCTAAAGCATTTGACAAAATTCAACACTCAATGATAAAAAACAGTGAAGAAACAGGAATTGAGGAGAACTTCCTCAAACTGATTTAAAAAAGAATTTACTAATCCCCACAGCTAACATCATACTTAATGATAAGCTACTGAATGCATCCCCTAAGATACAGAACAAGACAAAGATATCTGCTTTCATCACTTCAATGAAATATTGAGATTCTAGCCAAGGAATTTAAGCAAGAGGAGAAGCAAAAGTCATCCAGCTTGGAATGGAAAAACCAAAACTCTCTCTATTCTCAGATGACGTGATTTATATAGAAAGCTTCCTAAATAATGCACCCAAAAAACTATTAGCTCTAATAAATGATTTCAGCAAAGTTGAAGATACACAATCAATGTACAAAAATCAATTGTATTTTTATAAAGTAGTTATGCAATTGGCAATGGAATTAAGAAAATTTCACTTACAGTAGTGGAATTGTATATTCCTTACAAAGAATGGGAATACATTTGACAAAAGAAGTGTAAAACTTATATTCTGAAAACTATAAAAGGTTGATGAAGAAGTTGAAGAAAACTTAAATAAATGAAAAAGTAACCCATGCTCATGGATTGGAGGATGTAACATTGTTTAGATTGATTTACAGATTCAACATAATCACTATCAAAATTTCAGCTGGTTTCATTTAAGTGCTTGACCAGTTAATAGTAAAATTCATATGAAAATGCAAGAAACCCAGAATAACCAAAATAACCTTGAAAATGAGGACTTACACTGTCAGATTTTAAAACTAACTACAGAGTTACAGCAGTCATGACATAGTGTTACTAGCATATGGATAACCATGTAAATCAATGGAACAAAATTAGGGGTCCAGAAATGAACTCTCAACTTGACGGTCAATTTATTTTTGACAAGGGTGCCAAAACAGTTAAATTGGGTGAGAGAATAGTCTTTTAAATTGTTCTGGGACATCTAGCTATCCACATAAATTTGAACCCCTATCTCACATCATATACAAAAATTACTCAAAATGGCATCAAAAGGCCTCCCCAGTGGCACAGCGGGGTGAACACAGTGCTGTGAAGCTGTCCACAGCCTCTGAAACATGGGTTCGATTCCTGGCTGGCCAGGGAGACACCCACATGGCACAGCGGACCTCTCCTGTCTCGCCCACTGCTCCCCTCAGCAGTGTTTTCAGTTCATCTGCCTGTTCTGCTCCCCACTTTGTCTCTGGTGAATTCTCTCACACTCCTGCACCTCTAGCCTATACCCCAGTTCTTATATAAATAAATAAATCTTTTTTTAAAAAGGCCTCAACATAGGAAGCTTTTGTGCTTCAAAGGATACCATCAAGAAGGTGAAAAGACAACCCACATGGTGGGAGAAAATATTGCAAATCATATATATGATTAAGGACTTGCATCTAGAGTATATAAAGAATTTTTGCAATTCAGTGCTCAAAAGACAACCCAATTTAAAAACAGGCAAAGTATCTGAACAGATAGTTCTCTGATGAAGACATTCTAATGGCCAATAAGTATATAAAAAGATACTCAACATCACTACTCATCAGGAAATGAAGATCAGAACCACAATGAGATAGTATTTTACAACCCCCTAAGATGACTTTAATAAATAAACACAGATAATAGCAAGTGTTGGCAAGGATGTGGAGAAATTAAACCCTCATATACTCCTAGCAGAAATTTTAAATGGTACAGCAGGGTTGGAAAACATTCTGGCAGTTCCTTAAATGGTGAAACATAGAGTTACCATATGATCCAATAATATGACTCCTAGTTATCTACCCAAGAAATGAAAACATATGTCCACACAGAAACTTCTACATAAATGTTCAGCGTTACTTATAATAGTCAAAAAGTGGAAACACTCCAAACGTCCATCAACTGATGAATCAATAAATAAAATGTGCTGTATTCATACAATGGAATCTTTTTCAGCAATAAAAAGAAATTAAATACATGCTTTAATGTGGATGGAGCTTGTGAAAACATGCTGAGTGAAAGAAGCCAGACACAAAAGGCCACATATTGTATGATTCCGTTTTTAGGAAATGTCCAGAATAGACAAATCTATGGAGAGAAAATGTAGATTAGTGCTTGCCTGGGGCTAGATTAAGGGCAGAGGGAGTTTAGTTGGTGATGAATAAGAGGGGTAGGTCTTTTTTTTCTTTTGGTAGTGATGTTGAAAATATGCTAAAGTTGATTGTGGTGATGTATGCACACCTCAATGTACTAGAATCCAATTGAATTGTACTTTAAATGGGTGAATTGTATAGTATGATTACATCTCAATAAAGCTGTTTAAAATTGTGCCCAGAAATATCTGGGAACTAATTTTGAATCTAAGGCCCATGTGTATGTGAGGAAGGTGGTTGTAGCATTGGCATAATAGGGAATAAGGGGGAGAAGTAGAGTCCCTGCTCAGAGAGAGGGAAGGGCACTAAATGCCAAGTTAAGGGAAAATAATAGGCCAGTGGTTGCAAATCCATTTCATCCTAGGTATTATCCCTGGCCTAGTAGCAGTGACTCCCTACTGTACTACACTGGGCTGAGACTGAGTCTGGATTCAGGGGTAGAGATATCATGATTGACTACCAGTATCTGTCTGCATAATGATAGCTAATGTTTATTGAATAAGACCCTGGTGCCAGGCACTGCCCTAAGTCCTTCATGTGTTCATTCATTCAATTCTCTTCACTATCCTAAGGCAGGTATTATCACTGTCTAGTTTATAATGGAGGAAAATTCAGCTATAGTTGGTTCAAGATCGCATGACTGATTAGTGGCAAAGTCAGGAGTCAGACCCTGACTTTGACACGAAACCCCGCTGTGTAACTCTCCCGGGAGCAGGGAGCCTGTGTTTTAAATCTGCCAGCTGGTAGAGGTCACCCTTCCAAGCATAATTAAGGGGGTATTTGGGGAGACTCAAGCTTTAAAATCTCTCCCCTACACACAATGCCTGAGACCTGGAATCCCCAGAGACTTCACTTCTTGGATTTGCGTTAGCTGTTCAGGGTCCCCTGTGAGAAGCCAGAGCTCAGCAGTGGATTTCACCTGGGAATTTATTTATAGTCACTGGCTGGACACAGAGTCTGATGGAACAGAATGTCAAGGAACTATCTGGGAGAACATAGGGTTGAAAAAGCAAGTTATGGGGCAAAAACCCTTCCCTCCAGTCACAACTTTTGTCATCTGGAGATATTCCAGAGCTCTCCCGTGTGAGGAGGTCCTCCACGTGACCTTCAGGAGGCTACAGTTGGACATGCATGCCATGGCTTGGATGTAGGTGTGCTTGGCTTTCCTGGGGGATCTCTTGTGATTGGGGTCAATAGGCAGTTCTTTCGTTAAAAGACAAAGGAAACTTGCTGCCCCACCTCTCTCACATGGGATAGCAACTGAGACCGGGATAAATTAGTAACTCACCAAGGTCTGTCACCCCTTAGAGTCACCTGCCCAGCCTCCCTGAGGTACTTTTGGGGTCATTCAGTCATCAGCTGCCCCTGGTCCTGGCAGGACCCCCACTGAGGGGAGAGAGGAGAGTTGTTTGCTCTGGGTCACCTTTAGGAGAGATCTGAGCCTACCTCCCTTTGCAGAGAATAAATCCTTTCCTACTCCCAATCCCGACTGGCCATCCTCTGGGGGATGGAGGGCAGAGAGGAGTGGGTGGATGAGAAGACATCGTGGGCAGACATAGACAGTGATGATGGCAGTGGAGAGGGTGAGCTTGGACACAAGACCAGCTGTTGGCAGTGCTGAAAATCTGCTCGGTCTCTTACCACTTCTCCCTCGCTGGTGGGGGGTACTGTGGGTGAGGGAGCGTCAAAGAACTTCATTTGAGAGGGTCTTTTCTGGCAGGCACAGAAGTGGGTAGGGAGGAGCCCAAACCTGGTGGGGCCAGCATGGTGAGACTTGGGTTGTTTTAGGATTAGGTGCCTGTGCTTGGTAAGCACATCTGTTGCTCAGCTATTCGTATTCTCTTTGTTCATTTCTTTGATTTTTTGTGGGGTTATTTTTAGAGAATTCCAGCCTGTCTGAGTTCATTAAAGGGGCACACACAGAGTGCAGCCCACACCTGAGCAGGAGAACAAGGACAAGTGACTTGGGGCAGTGAGGATAAAAGCCCAGACAGGGAAAGGCCCAGCTGCCCAGCAGGGTTTCCTCTGGAGCTCTTTGTTTAAAGATAAGTCCCTCCCCACCCCATGCTCATTTTAAGGAATGAATACAACATAAAGAAGTTCTACTGACCTGAGTACGGTGGGGGGACCCTCACACCTACCCACAATCCTCTGGGACTGTCTGAGCCTGAGGGAAGGATCCATGAGAGCTAATGACATAGGCAACCTCAGGGAGGGGACGACAGGGCGCAGCAGGGGTGTGGGGAGTAGAGGAGGGAGTGGCAATTTCTGTAAATCTAGTGTTTATGGCTCCATTATAAATCTTTGCTTTCCCTTTTCTATCATTTGCTTTTATTTCTTGGTGTGCACCAAGGAAAGGTCTTTTTCTTCAGAGGTCTTGAAACACTGGTGGGCTAGTCATGACCAAGCCCCTTTCTCACCTGCCTCCCACACGCAAGACACGTCCATCTGGGGTGGGAGTGGGACGCAGAGTGGGGCTCCTGCTGAGCGGATGTGGGGGCGTCCAGGCGGGTCTGAGTGGGCACTCAGGGAGACGTCTTGGCTTGGACGGGAGCTCACTCACGAGGTCTGTAGTCCAGCCAGCCACGGAAACAAACACCTGGTGATGGGGCAGCGGGAGGAAGGGAAGATCCTGTCCCAATCCACCAGCTGAAAGTGAGAAGATGATAATAGTGAAAAGGCCTGAAATGTACCCACAGTAATCAAGCCGTCTGGCGGGAGCCCACTGGGAAAGGAGGCCACATCCGGCCTTGCTGGGCCATGCTGTACAAGTGTGGGGTGCAGCCACTCAGTGTCAGCAGCACATTCCCAACTGCACCCCTGGAGCAGGGGCAGGGAGGCGCTCTAATATCCAGGCCACAGAGCGGGCCAATTCTCAGTTTCTAAGGCCATCTCCTTAACCCCTGGGGTACCTGAGGGAGCCCCCCCTGGGAGCTCAACTGTGCCTGAGATGAAGCCCACAGGAGGTGCACCGTCTACCTTTGATTAGCTCAGTGGTGGTTTTGAGAGCTTGGTGAGCTTCTGAATGTTCTTGTTAATAACAGCCAATCCTTGCAAGGGGTTAAGCACCGCACTATGAAGCAATCCACAGCTTCTGCAGCATGAGTTCGATCCCCGGCCGGCCAGGGAGAAACCCACATGGCGCAGCAGACCTCTCCTGACTCACCCGCTGCTCCCCTCAGCAGTGTATTTCAGTCACTCTGCCTGTTCTGTTCCCCACTCTGTCTCTGGTAGATCCTCTCACCCCCTGCCTCTCTGGCCTGTACCCCAGCTCTTGTATCCATAAATAAATACATCTTAAAAAAAAGAAAACAAAACAGCCAATCCTTGTACTGCACTTAGCAAGTACTAGGCACTATCCTGAGAGTTTTACTCTAAATCATCTATGGAATCCTTATAACAACCCTACAAGATAGGAATTGTCTCCATTTTACAGATGGGAGATGGCGGCCTGGAAAACGGCAGAGCAGGGATTTAAACACAGCAGTTTGCCTGCAGAGCGGTGCCCTTCCCTGCTGTGTGTCACCGCCCTGTTGCTGCATAGCCCACGCTGGACTGGGAGTTTGGCCTTAACTGTCCAGAGAAAAACCAAACGTCCTGAAGTGTGGCCTGTGAGTGTGGTTGGTGCAAGTGATAGCCTGCCACCAGAATTGACCTTCACCTAACCTAGAGCAGAGAGGGGTCCCACCCAACCCCACCCCCTCCTAGGATTAGTGTGGTCAGGTCTGAAGAGGTAGTCTGGGGTCCAGCAACTAGAAAATAATAAAATAAGAAACAGATCTGAAGTCTCCTGACAGTGTCCTTTCAATTGTCCTTTCTCTAGGAAAGTAAGTCTGTATCTCTCCCCTACCCCCTGCCCTATATGCCTCCCCCCCACAGTGGGAGGCAGGGTGGTGGGTCATAGCTCTCTGCTGGAGATTTCCCCTGGGGCAGGGACCATGTTGACCTGATCATCAGTTTCTTTTTGGGATCTGCACGTACCTATGGAGACCCCTCCGTCTGATAGGATTGAAGAGAAGTGAAGAGACCTTTCAGTGCCAAGCCTCCCTGCCCCCCTCCCCTTAGCTGACAGCTGATTGGTCAGTCCCCGAGGGCCCTTCCACCTGGGAACCAGGTTAGGCAGGGTGCCCCATGTGGACCTTAGCCAGAACTCAGCTTGGGTTGCAATGGGATCAAGACCCCAGCCAGGTTCCAAAGAAGAGTCTTGGGCCTGGGACAAAGTTTCCTCTGGACAGACAAGAACTTTGCCAGATAATCACTGCAGGTAATGGCCTAAGTTTCGGGTGAAGTGTCCAACTGGTTTGACATCCTTTTGGTATTTCTGTTGTTTTGTGGATTTATTTCACTCACCTGTTAAGAACCTGCTCTGCCTTAATCTGTTCCCCAGAGAATGAAAGGCCAGAAAAAGCTTTTGTTTGTTTAAGGGCTGTACTCTGTCCTCTGTGCTGGGCTCAGCTGGCCTTGCCCCGGGGCCCCCACCCACAGGCCTGAGTGGGCAGAGTTCCCCTGATGCTGGGATCAGGATCAAGAACGCATCTCAGCTGTTGAATGAGGTCCATGGTGCCGCCTGTGTGATTAGAGGATTTGGGGTACAGTTCCTTGGTCCCAAGGATTCCCAGCTCCCTGTGCCTGAAGAGTTAATCACACCAGTAGCTACAGAGCGATGTGCCTTCTTCAATCAGCCCTTCTTTTGCCAGCCAATACTTATTTTTTAATTTTAAAATTTTTTATTTCTTTAATTTGTTTTTTAATGTGGGGAAAAAAACATAATATGAAATGTAACTTCTTTTTTTTTCTCTAAATCTTTCTCTGAGCAAGTCCCCTCCCACCCACCCCTTCTTGCTGCTCCTCCTCCTCTGCGTGACTCTTTTGGGCTCAGCTCTTGACTTCCTTCTCTTGGATTACCTCAGGAAAAGGAAAGAGGAAATGATCTTTAAAAATAAATTTAATTAAACCATACACTTTTATTTGCAGCTATTGACATTGGATTTGTGCTTCTCCAGTTCTGCCATTTGGGACAAATCTTTAACCGCCTCTCTTCACCCGATGGTCTAATGCAAACAGACCATAAAAAAATAAACTTTCCCCCCAAATATTATCTTGGGCCTCATTTTATCATGCTTACTTGAATTGTCTCTGTAAAAGGGAAGAAAAAAAGAATATCGGTGTTAGTTTGTGCGGGGTGGCGAGGGCTCTGACCTCGACTCTGCTTTGACCCTGTGGTCCCCTTCCCAGGGCACTCGCTGTCAAGCCACTTCCATGCAGGTCTCACTCGGGTCTTTCACATCAGTTCCCCGCTTCTTGTTCCTTCCCCTGTAAGATGGGCAATGAGCACGTGTTGACAAGGGTGCTGTAAGACAGCTGGCACTCCCCGGTAGCTTTGGGCTTGGAGTGCCCTTCTTGTCAGAGTGGTGGTGACTCTGGTGAGTCCGGAGAGAAAATGTCCCCTACGATATGTCGTCTCATCCAGCTCAAACATACAAAAACCCAACCTGGAAAACGCTCCTGGTGGCCATATTAAAACATGACTGCAACCTGAGCTTGGACTTGGGCTTCCTGTTTCCAACCCCATGAGCACTATAAGAGACTATTTGAGAGAGATGGCTCAGAATCCACATTCTCATAGGATGGATGCTACCTGCAATTTATCTAACGTGGGAGAAAAATGAGGATCTTCCTTCTTGAACGTGGGCTCAGATAGGGTGGGGAAGTGGGGAGAACTCCTGATAACACACAGGGCCTGGGACGAAGTCTTAAGGGGTCAAGCACATCATAAGACTAGGTGGAGGGGTCCATCTTGGTCTTTATGACAATTTTGCCAAATTCAGAATTTAGCAATTTATGTGTCTCTGAAAAAAAAAAAATCCATAAACCACCAAGCAATTACCCTGATTTTCCTGTTTGAATTGTACCATGAATAAGGCACAGTTACATGAGTAAGGAAGGAGAGGAGGGAAGTTCTTTATTAGAATCTCAAGCAGGGTAAATGAATGCATCCAAGGTGAATCTTGAAATTGAACATCAGTGGCTGTTCATATTACCAAACAAAAAAATAATTGTCGAAAAAAAGTGTGTGCTTTTGTACTGCCTTCTATGAAATCATCTTGTTAAAAATGATCAAAACCAAATTTGACCAACCTGTATCTCCAACTAGTCATTTAGAGGAACTACAGGAGTCAGAGAAACACCTGGACGACACGAGCATGATACAGGCTACAAGATGCACACTGTGGGAACCTCACCACAAATGATCCTTTTCCCCACCTTCAAATTTTACTTTATTTAGAAGCTATGCAGATTTGTTATTTTAATATTAAAAGATTGGGGCCCTATAGTAGAGACACATAAGTATTATGCACATAGAAATTGAGCATAATAAGATCAACATGACCCTGTAAAAATTCACATGTCGACGTCTAATAAGAACAAGGTCTGGGCATTCACACTCATCAGATTTCCCCCTGCTGTGGGTGAAAGTTGTGGAAGATCCCCCACAGGCACACTCTGGGACCAATTTCACTATGGGAGGCCCATCTAGAAGCTCCCAATCACAATGCGTGGCCGGCCCCATATTTTGAGAAGAATTTTTACAAACTTTCCCTGCAAGCTCCTAAAGCGTCCTCCCAATGGAATGAAACTGAGCCAGGAATTTCTGGGGTGACTGAATGAGTTCTGTTTCTTGATTTGGGTTAAAGTTATAAGAAAGAATGTTTACCTTTTAATAATTTTTTAAACTATGCTATTTTCTGTATAAATCCTATATTTATGTCCATTTAAATATTTTTATTTGTTTTTATGTTTCTTCATTTGTTTGTTGTTTTATTTGGTTACTTCATGCCACTGATTCTTTCCCTGCTCCTGCATTCCCCAACTTTGAACTTTTTGACTTGTAGCTGCCCATTTCTGGGTTCTAAATGCTGCCTAGTTCCCTACTCTTGTCTTAGATTTTCTCCTAATTACACCTGGCCTCAGTCAGAATGGACTGTCAGTCTGCAAAAACAAATGGCCCCAAGGTCTCCGTGCTGGAAGCAGAAGTTTACCTGTTGCTTGTGCTTCATGTGTGTTGAGACATCTTAGCAGGGGGCCTCTGGACACCTTGCTTGCTCAGGACCTCAGAGCAGCCACCTTCTCAATGTCCTTAGGAACCAAGCTGTGCTGGGTGGTAATCAGTGCTTTGGCGTGGAAGTGATACATATAACTTCTACTCACAATTCATTGGCCAGAAGTAATCACAGGCGACCACCCAACCAAGCACAGGGGAAGAGCAGCACTGTAACTGTGATCAGAAATATTTGGTAGACAGCATTCCTAAGCAGTCCTTGCTTTGTATCATTCTGACATGCATAAGTATTAGTAGCCACGACTTAGCTGAATAATACCAGTCCCTAACAAAAAGGTTCAAATTTCAGTCACCACAGTAAATACCGTAATTGCATAAAGTACAAATTTTACTGCCTGTTCTTCAGTCCACAGATCACTACATAAACAACAGATGCACATGGCGATGTGACCAATGACATCATTTCTTTCAAAGTCTGTGTGTGATTAGGGCTATGGGCTCCAGCCCCTTCAGATGTATGTTACCCAGCAAGCCCGCCACCAGGGCACAACAGCCCTGCACCACCGTGCCTTGCCCCCCCCTTTCCATTTACTCCCCACTTCCACCCTCCTTCTCTAGTAGCCTCAACTCTGCAGCCAGACTGCGAGTGTTTGTTTTGGTTTAGTTTTGTCTGTTCCTTTGTTTTATTTCTTTGCATTCCACATATGGGTGACATCATAACAATTCTAATTTTTTCCCCATTGATGATCGAGATCATTTTGTAGGGTTTCAACTTACACAGTCTTTTTTATAGTCCTGCACTACTGTGCGAAGCAAAAGACAGCCTGTATACATACCTGGCTTGTGTGGGATTAAATTACAATTCTCCACATCTTTTTGTGCCAACTGAATTTAATGAAGTGTGAGGAAATTTCTGGAAAAAAATAAGCTGGAGCCATTGGGATTAGGTAGGTATAGTGGTTTTCAGTATAGTTTGGAAGCAGTTATTCTACTCTAGTCTGATCCAGTCACCTTGATGGCCTACATGTGACCCTGAGTCGAAGAGAGTTTAGTGTAGCGAATGAATTGCACCCCCTGAGGGTCAATGTGAGATCTAGCAAAATGTGGGGACTACACCTGAGAGTGGGGGAAGGTAAGCAAACATTGTTTAAAAATGAACAATTGGGCCTCCCCTGGCTGTTGAGCGCAGCACTGTGAAGCTGTCGGCAGCCTCTGCAGTGCCAGTTTGATCCCAGCCAGCCAGCAAGGGTCCCACATGGCACAGTAGACCTCTCCTGTCTTGCCCACTGCTCCCCTCAGCAGTGTATTTCATCACTCTGCCTGTTCTGTTCCCTGCTGTCTCTGGTGAATCCTCTCACCCTCCCACACATCTGGTCTGTACCCCAGTTATTGTATAAATAAATAAATCTTTTAAAAAAATGAACAATGATGTAAAATATATATAAATTTAATTTTTTTTTTAAAAGTAAAAGAAAAATGTATGGTAGACATGAGAAGATGTTACTTTACTCACTTCTTGGGGAGGCAGATATATCCAGTTACAACCAAAAATGGAGATTTAAACCCTATCAGGGCTGAGCATTGTGGGGCTTCCTGGCCCATCCAGGGCCGTGGCAGTGGTGGAACACTCAGAGGTTGTTTGATGCCTAAGAGCAGCAGTGGCAGTGGGAGAGCCCACTTCCAGGGAGTACTGAGGGGGCTGTCAGCATTGGGATGCAAGCAATGACTCCGAGGAGGGCTGAGTAGCGGTTTGATCCATTGAGAATGTGTGGGCACCAGAGAGTCGCACACATGTTCTGGGAAGGAAGCTGGGGAGGGATAGTGGAAAGAGCTCTGCAAGGGAGCTCAGGTTCCAAAGTTACACTTAAGAAGAGCTCACAGCCCAGGGAATTCAGACTATATTTATGGGACCTCATTTTTCCACACTGGCAATGAGGCCTGGGGATGTGAGGGATATTTACAGATAGGGTGTCCATATCATTTACTGTTCAAACTGGGAATATTTTTAAAGTAAAAGGAATTTTTAAAAATTAAGCAAGAGGGCCTCCCCAGTGGCGCAGCGGTTGAGCGCTGGGTTGCGAAGCTGCCCGCAGTCTCTGTGACGCCGGTTCGATCCCCGGCTGCTCCCCGGCCACCTGAGGAGGGTCCCGCATGGCGCGCAGACCTCTCCTGCCGCCCGCTGCTCCCCTCAGCAGTGTACTTCGGTCCTTCTGCCTGTTCTGCTCTCCGCTCTGGCTTTGGTGAATTCTCTCACCCTCCCGCGCTTCTGACTGTACCCAGTGCTTGCATAAATAAATAAATAAATCTTTAAAAAAAAAAAAAAATTAAGCAAGAGGGATTGCTACTAATAATTCAACCTTTTTAGTAATCAAAGACACAACCAGATTGCCCAAGAAAGCTACACCATACACTCAACTTAGTTACACACGAATTCTCAGTCTTTTAAATTAGGGGTCATGTCAAAATTAATGAAAATAAATGTAGATGAAATTACCCTAACTGAGGGTTGCAGGCTGGCTTCCCTGGAAGTGGACTTTGACATGGAGATTAGTGTGCAGAGCGTTTATTGGGGAGCACTCCCCAGATGAGCGCCTGTGAAAGGGAAGGAGAAAAGCAGGACTGGGCAGAGAGGCCACAGAGCAATCTCACCAAGGGCCTCTGCTGATCCTATGGGTCCTCTGGGCTGAGATAACCTCCAGAGGGATTGCAAATTCGGGTGAGGGGTCTGGCCTCTGTTCTCCACTCCAACCTGACATTGGGTGTGGCTCTCTCTGAAGACTTGCTGCAGCTTAAGGCACAAGGCACCTTTCCGGAGAGGACTGACAGTTGGTAGCACTCCTAGTAGCCCTCAGGGAAGACCAAGGTTGCATTTCACAGGGTCCACTACCCTAAGGGAGAGGGAATTTGAATAAAAACATTAGAAAGATGTATTTTTTAAGTTCAATCATTTGTCGAGTCTTGTCAAGGAAATATCCTGTTGTACCTAATTTGAAGAAAGTTGAGGCTCAATGTAATTAGCATGTTAATTGCTTATCTGCAATGATATTTCCAAAAGGGGTAACTTACTCTCTTAAATCAATAATATAGTACCAATCTTCTTGGTACCTTTGGCCCTACTACTTAGAAACGTGCTCTCCTAGGAAAATATCTACCCAATTCTAAGTTTCTTTTAAGAAACCTTCATAGGGCTTACTATGTTCTGGTCACAGTGTGATGCCCATTGGAAATACTAACCCATTTAATTCTTACATCAACCTTTGAAGTGAACACTGCAGACAAAGAAACAGAGGCTCCAAGGTTAAGTAATTGAACTCAAGTGATGGTACCAGGATTTAGACCCAAGTATCATGTCTCCAGAGGATGTGCTTGTAACTGTGCTACCCTCAGTTCCACCATTTAATTTAGTAGGTACTATATCACTGTAAAGGAAATTAACAAGTAATTTACTGAACTCCTATTGGTTGCCCATGCCCAATCGTTGAAGAAAATGAAAATCTATCCTCTGGGGTGATGCAGAGAGGTAAAATAACAACAGTAGCATTATAGAACATGTCATGAGCTTTTACCATATGTGTATCAGGCACTGTCTTAACAGTTTTCCATGTGTCAAATCCTTTAACCATGAAGAAGACTTAGTGACTGACTGCTTGGAAAGAGATTCTTATTAGTTGGGAAGTGAGACAGGAAACAGTTACATAACTATATGATTAGGGGCCTGATGTGCAGGACAGGCTGTCACCAGGCAAAGTGGTCGGAGATGGTCAGGCTGGCTTCCTATCTACAAGATCTGAACTCTGAAAAGATTATAGAATGCCACCTCCAGGTAATTAAAAATTAAGCAAGATAACGAAGTATAAGAAAGTTAACATTTTTTACCGTTATGATTATTTCAGTACCTTTAAAAGATATTTTCTAGCAACAAATTCTTTCCAAACAATTCTTTCAGTTGTCTGTGCTTTGCTGGTGCTAAATTTGGCATCGTCTAAAGTTTGGGTAAAGAGGAACTTATGATGGACCATAGAGTCACATGTAGATTTCCGTGGCTGGATGGGAGGACAGAAAAAGGGGTGCATGGAGGAAAGGCCGTGCTGGCTGGAGGCACAGTGAGGAACCGAGAACCCTGGCCTTTGTGGCACACAGGGTGGCCTCACTGGGTGTGTGCAGGGGAGCAAGCAGTTTGGCTGGACAGACTGAGCCCCTGTTTTAAAGATCTTACATTCCTAGTGATCTTACATATTCCATAAGCAATGGGACTCCCTGGGAGGTTGATGCGATGCTGTCCCTGTCATTGTCTCCATCTCTAAATCTGAATGCCTTGGCAGCCAGGGTGCTCTAAGCCCTCTTGAGCAGAATCCCAAGCGACAGGAGGCGGGAGCCCTGTCACCCACATGGCAGCGTGCCTGTGCTATAGCTCTCTCGCTCTCTGCAGTCCCTGCAAACACTCAAGCCCTGCTTATTGCCCAAGTGCCCTTCCAAAGAAGCCTCACCCACTGCAGCTCCTGGATGGCTGCCCAGAGTTGACATCAGGGACTCTAGGCCTACCTCTGCTCCTCTACCTAAGAGTTCTCTGCTCTTGCAAAGAGTGGCTCATCAGGTTTTAGCGCTCCTGCCATCTTGGTTTCATCTTTCCCTCTTTGCTCTGCCAAACCATTAAAATACTTTATTCTACAAACACATCACAAACAAATCCAATCTTGCAACTGCTCTGACCTGAAGCCTGCCGTGAGGCAGAAGAATGGCAAGAATGTACTGGGATCAGTGTTGCTGTGGTTGCTTTTGAAGAAAAGGCCCAGGGCTTGGCTGTAACATCAGATAATGGGGACAGACCCAGACTTTTAAAGACCCAAGGCAGCAGTGCCCTGTCACCTGCTCTCTCTTCCCAGTAACAGTGGGGTCACACTCCCACTGGGGGGAGGCGCCTCCTACAGTTTTCCACTCTGTTGAGTAGTTCCAGCTGCTGTCCTAAATTGCTGCCCTATTAGGAAGTTCCAGATTATTGGTGGTTGCTTCCTTTTTCTGAAGATAAAAAATCCAAATGTCGTTTTTACTACCTTTGTGTTATGCATTCAGGTCAAAGCCTTTGACTCCTCTCTGGTAGAAAGAACTAGCCAGTCTGGCTGAATTCAGGCTGGAAATGTTTATGGAACTGGATGGAAATATTTGTGGAATTTTGGGCCAGGCACCTGGCAAGAGGAACATGTGGCCATAGCGGCTCTGAACACCCAGAGCAGCAAAGCGCTGACCCCCTCAGGCCAGTGGTGGCCATGTGTGCGGGACCTGAGGGTTTCCCTCCCTGGCCTTGGTTCAAGCTCTCTGGATTCACATTATGTCCCCATTTGAGCATTTTCCGCGAAGGCTTCCACCTTCACTTTCAGAACACAGGACCTGTCCATGTTCACACATCAGTGGCCGGGAGACAGTGCGAACTGAGACTCAATTATGTGCCCTAAGGGCCTAGCTCTGCGCCTTCTTTCCTTTAGATGGAGTCTGCTGAAGATGGAGTCTGCTGAGTCAGATTTCTCTGCTCTAGACTGAGCATAAGGTGTGGGTGATGAAATATAGTTGCACCAGTGAAAAGATAGGTTGAGGTCTTAACTGAGCATGCCTAGCTATTATAAATAACAAGGTGGAAAACTCAAATTTAACTGAATTCTTCTGTGAGAGAGAGTGAGCAACACACACTAGGACCTGGTTCGCGGGAAGAAGGAAAGTGGCCGGGGCAGTCAGTGGAGATTTGCTACATTATTTTCCTAAGGGATTGTAAATTTGAATCAGAGGCACAGTGGTCAAGAAGGCAGAAGAGAGACCCGGCCTCTAAACATGTGTGCTCTGAAACTCACAGTTCTCCTGAAAGAAAAAAGAAAGTTTCTCCAGAAGAAAGAGGTGCATCTAGGGCCTCCCCGGTGGCGCAGCGGTTGAGCGCTGGGTTGCGAAGCTGCCCGCGGCCTCTGCGGCACCGGTTCGATCGCTGGCTGCTCCTCTGCCACCGGAGGAGGGTCCCGCATGGCGCGCAGACCTCTCCTGCCGCCCGCTGCTCCCCTCAGCAGTGTACTTCGGTCCTTCTGCCTGCTCTGCTCCCCGCTCTGGCTCTGGCGAATTCTCTCACCCTCCCACGCTTCCGACTGTACCCAGTGCATGTATAAAAACAAAACAAACAAACAAACAAAATAAATAAATAAATAAATAAATAAATAAAACATGCCTCTAAAAAAAAAGAAGAGGTGCATCTAGCGAATCAGGACCAACCTACCCACGCTATGATTTCTACTGAGTACTGCTCTTGCCTAACTGAATTCTCTGCAGCACAGACCCTGGGTGACAGCAGTCACATAATAGTCCTTGATTTCAGCAATAACAAGGCATTTCAGTGGATCCACCTGTTCTGCTCCCCATTCTGTCTCTGGTGAACGCTCTCACGGCCTGCACCTCTGGCCTACACCCCAGTTCTTCTATGGATAAATATATAAATAAATTTAAAATAAAAAAAAAAAGAGTGAGCTAGCCAGTCTTCAGAGAGGAGAGCTCAGACATAACCTCCGTCATAACATTTGTCTTTAGCAATGAAGCATTACTGGATTTGTTGTTGAAAGCTCATTCAGTGTGGCTAAAGCTCAAGCACTTAGGCCTTCCTCAGGTCCAGGGGGATGGGGGAGAAGAGTTTGGGGATAGGGGTGCAGTCCTGAACTATTAGTCAGAGACACAGCTGATCTGTTGATATCTGTGTTCCCTGCATTTTTTCTTGCCAAACGAGTTGTTTCAAAGCATTCTGCATAAATCTGGAGACTCCAGTCAGACTGCCCTGAGTTCATTTCCAGGCTCTTCCACTTGCTAGCTGTGTGACCTTGTGCAAGCCCCAATTTTCTAGCTATCAATAAAGTGATATTTTATTTCTACTTTATTTTGGATGAAATTCAGTTTACTTTTTAATGAGCTGTTTTGATGTATCTAATAAATCTTTACTACGGTCATAAAAATTTTCTCTTGTTTCCTTCTAGACATTGTATAATCTAAGGTATTATATTTAACTCTATGATTCATTTTTAGTTTTGAATATGCTACAAGGTATGGGGGTAGAAGGAGGTACTTTTTTCTTTTCCCTGTCTTCCTGCTTCCCTCCTTCCTTTTTCTGACATGGATATGTAATAGTTCTAGTAGCACTCTTTGAAAAGACCATTCTTTCTCCCTTGAATTGCCCTTGCACTTTTGTAAAAACTCACCAACAATATATTTGTGGGTCTATTTTGAACCCTCTATTATTTTTGGTTGAGCTATGTGGCTGTCCTTTGGCCAATACAACACTGTCTTCACTTGATTAGCTTAAAGCAACTCTTGAAACTATGTACTAAACTATCAACTTTGATTTTCATAAAAAATATCTTGGTAATCCTAAATTCACTGTATTCCCATATAAATTTTGTAATTAACTTGTTAATTGCTAGAAAAAAAGTCTTTTGGAACTTTATTTTGAACCTATAGATAAATTGGAAGAGAATTGACTTAACATGAAATCTTTTAATCTACCAACAATGTATATTTCTCTATATATTTATCTCTTCTTTAATTTCTCCCAGAAGTATTCTATAGTTTTCAATGTATAGGTCTTGCACATCTTTTGTTAACTTTATTCCTAAGTATTTTTTGCTATTCTTCTAAATTAACATTTTTCATTTTCTAATTGTTTGCTGTAAGTCTACAAAAATAAAATTATTTTTTATATTAATTTTGTAACATGTGGCCTTGCTAAATTCATTTATTAGTTTCAATAATTGTTTCATAAATTTTAAAACTTTCTATGTAAGAAATCATGTCATCTACAAACAGAGACAGTTTTAATTCTGCTTTCTGATCTTTAAATTTTTTATTTATTTTATTGTTGACTACAACCACCAATAAAATATTGAATAGAAATGACTAAAGTGAACATCCTTGTTCCCAAACTTATCAGGAAGATGTTCAGCATTTTATCATTAAGAATAACCTTGATGGAGCCTTCCTGGTGGCCTAGAGGTTAAGTCTCAGCACTATAATCGCTATTACCACTGTGACTTAAGTTCAATCGCTGCCCAAGAATTAAACCCACACATGGCGCAGCAGACCTCTCCTGTCTCACTCGCTGCTCCCCTCAGCAGTGTATTTCAGTAAATTCACCTGCTTTGCTTCCCACTCTGTCTTTGGTGAATCCTCACACACACACACACACACACACACACACACACACACACACCCAAACCTCTGGCCTGCACCCCAGTTCTTCTACTAAATAAATAAATATTAAGAAAATATACCCTGGATCAATTTGAGGTAATTTCTTTCTGGTTCTAGATTACTGAGTTTTTCTCATAAATGCATGTTAAATTGTGTCAACTGATTTTTCTCCATCTGTCAAAATGATTATATGGTTTTTCTCCTCAACTCTGCTGATGTGGTGAATTATATTGAGTGATTTTTGAATATTAAATCAACTTTGCATTCTTGGGATAAACCCTTTACTGATCATGATATATATATATTTTTTATATATTGTTTGGCTTAGCCTGCTAACATTTTATTAAAAGTTCTTATGTCTATGTTCATGAAGGATATTAGCCAATAATGATTCTTTTTAATATGTATTTTTCAGGTTCTGGTATTAGAGATTACCAGTACCATAAAACAAGTTGGATAATGTGTTCCACTGTCCTGTATATGTAAAAAAAATTTTAAGTTAGTTGTTAGTTGTTATTTCTTCTTTGAATATTTGGTAGAATTTGCCAGTGAAACAAGCTAAGCCTAGAATTCAAGTTTTCTGTTTCATCTTGTGTATTATTTTTATATTTTTCAAGAATTTTTCCTTAAACCTATGTTATAGAAATTGTGGTTAATTTGGTTATTATGGTTAATTATAGGCTTTTTTTTCATTTTAATGTTTGTAAGATAAATTGTGATAACCCCTCTTCCATTCTTGACATTGGTATTTCATATTATCAAATTTTCTCCAGCAGTCTAACAAAATTTGTCAATTTTTTCTTTACGAAGAAACAACTTTGTTTTTGTTTATTTTCTTTATTGTTTGCCTGTTTCTCACTACATTGATATCTGCTCTTAAATTTATTATGTTATTCATTCTACTTTGGGTTTGAGATGGAATCTTTATCTTTTCACTGATTTTAAAATTTTCTTCAAACTTTTCTATACAATCACTTAAAGCTATAACAATTCCTCTGAGCACTGCTTTAACTGCATTCCACAAATTTGATTATAGTTTCATTATTGTTAAGTTTTACCTGTTTTCTAGTTCTTTGTGATTTCTTCTTTCACCTGTGGTGTATTTGGAAATGTGTATTTCCTTTCCTAATATTTGATTTTTTACTCAGTATTGTCTTTTTATCAATTCCTAATTTAATTACATTGTACTTAGAGAATATATATGACTATTATTTCAATTCTTTTACTTTAGAATTGTTTTATAACCCAGGATGTTATCTCTCTTGGTGAATGTGTGCAGCTGCAAAGAATGTGTGTCTTTTAATTATTGGGTATAGTGTTCTACAAATACCAATTATGTTTAGAAGTTGATAAAGTTGTTCAGAGCTTCTATGTCTTTATTGAACTTTTTGTCTAATGCTTCCACCAGTTGCAGAAAGCAATGTTAAAATATCTTATGTATAATCATAGAATTTTCTATCTCTTCTTCTATTCTGCCAATTTTGCTTCCTGTAGTTTCATGTGCTATTCTTAGCCATATGCATATTTAAAATTGCTCTCTTCCCTGTTTGTTGATCCTTTATTCTTAAAGTCCATCTCTCTTATTAAATTTATTTTTAACTTTATTGAGGAATGATTGACAAATGTAAGTATATATTTAAAGTGTGCAAGGTGATTATTTAATATACAAATACTTTGTGGTATGATTACCAAAATCATAAGATCTATTAATCTTAGCTCCCAAGAAGGACCTTCCCTATGTCAAGTATCTCTCCTATTAAAATGTGTCACAGTGCCCAATTTATTCCACTCAAATCACTAATAGCATTTGTCCTCCTTTAGCTTGCCTATCTGATTAAATTCCACCTCCCTCCTGGGATGTAAACTACATTGCAAGGATTTTGACTGTCTTATTCTTCATTAAATCCCCAGCACCCAGTATAGGGCCAAACACATATTAGGTGCTCAAAATGTATGTGTGGCTATAACTAGTGCTGTAACTAGTGCTAAAGGTCATGTTATCAACTCTGTATGTGTCACACAGGCGGAGATGGGTGGGGATGAAAGATCAAAGGAGAGTAGAGAAAGTCCTATTTGAGTGAGGAAGCCCCAGTTGCCACTAACTTAGCTGAAAGGAGGACCATGACCTTGCTGTGGATTCTGCAGGTTCTTTAGGGAGAACCAGTAGCTTTGCCCATGAAAACGATACTTTGGGTAGATATCCATCTCTCCTGTTCTCTGGGCACACTCTAGCATGCACACTCCCCAGAAGGCTACTATAGATGGCAGCTCACTCACTTTCCCCAGTTCTTGCTTCTAAGCCACTGGATGATTTTGAGGCGCTTGCTTGCTCTATCCTTTTTGCCCACCCAACTCCTCAGAGAGGCAACCTTTCTGTTTCCCAGGAGTTTACTTTTTATTCCTCAAGACAAGGAGAATAAAAGGAAAGACGTCTTTCTTGAATAATCTATTGAATTGCTTTATTTTAAAAACCAATTCTATTTTTAAAATTAGGATGCATTTTGGAGGCGCACCTGCCTGAAACCCAGGCTGGGGAATATCAATTAATTAGAAACTACACACTTCACAAGAGTTGGAAGCAGCAGAAGTGCCTCCATCCATTCCAAGCTCTGCATGGAGACACAAGCAGAAGTGCGTGACATTGATGTGTGCTTTTATTGAGTACGATGTGATTTTCAGACCGTCTATAGCGTGTATCCCAAGTGGAGATTCTTTAAGTAACAGTGCATTAGCCAATCCGGTCCTGTCTTCCCACCATCCTCCTTGCCCCAAGTTCTTTCTTACACACAAGCATGGAATAAAGACGTTCCTCCTTGGCTGGGTCAGGATGGGGCATCACTTTCTTGGCCCTCTCAGAGAAGGTTTGTAGTGTTCTGCTATTTCCTCTGCTGGATGCACTTGTGATAACAAGATAGAGGCCTGTTCTGTTCTGGGACTTTCTTGGTTTACAGGGTTCAACTTAGATATCAATCCTCTTACTATAAGACACAAACACCCTGCCCTCACCTCCAGCTTGCTCATCCTATTTCCTTCTATCCTTCCTCTTCCCTGAACAGGTGATTATCTCAAATCTATTGATAAAAGTTTTGCTACCTGGAGTGGTGGTTTTCTCTGCTCTTGAAAGTGTTATTCTGTGTAGGGCTCTGGCATGGAGAACACATATGTTGAGAGCAAACTGTCTGGGTCAATGGCAGGGGTGTCAGTCCAGGTGGGGATGTCGCCTGGACAGCAAGGCTGCTCAGGGTTTCTTCCAACAGGCCCCAGGGCAGTTTGAATATTGATGAATATGCCCCCCACACAGCATTAGCAGTGGTTCTACAGGAAGCAACAGAGAACTGAGGGCCCTTCTGGAACAGACCAGGATTTCCTCCTTACATCCCACCCTGGAAAATAATGACACAGGCAAACCCATCTCTGTTCATGTCACAGGACCTGCTGCTGTGTGTGCACTTGGTTACAAGAGCTGAGAACGAACTTGGAGTGAGGAGTCCCCTCCGTGCCTATCTGCCTCCTCCTTCCTGCCCAACAAACGATGCCTGCCTGAAATTTTAGAGATTTGTATTCTCACTGGGGAAATTTTAAAAAAGGGGAAAAGATCTTCCCTTTCCAGATGCCTCCTGAGTGGACCGCATGAGGAGAGGTCTGTAAGAAATTGTGGCTAGATATCTCAGACAGAAAAAAAAAAAGCACTTTAAGTTGACAAATCAGTCCAAACCACTAAGGTTATAGGTTTTTTTCCCTCTCCAGCAGAATAGTAAAACAGACGCGTTATTGGCAGCTCATTAGCGCAAAGGAGAGGCCGTCTCCAGCATGACATCAACCCACCGCTTGACCCAAATCTTTTATTTCACCAGAGAGCCTCAGCTGCCGGCTTTCCAACCCTATAGAAGATGCACACGGGGGAAAAGGCATAAATAAGACACAGATTGGAGACTTTTTGATGTGTTTAGCACATTTTTGCGACTTCCTTTAATGCCACAGACCTTGTGTTCTTCCACCATTAGGAGAACAAAAGACAAGTCAGAGATGGGGGCTGGGGGCAGACCCATTCAATAAAAAGTTCTGTTCACCTAATTAGCATTTTTAATTCCAGCACTTAGAAGGGGAGGTAAAAATGCGAAGAGAAGAATGAATACCACAGCTGAGTAACTTCAGATATAAAAAGTCCCTTCATTAAATCAGTTGTTTTTTAATTCATAATTGAACTTAAATAAAGAGCGACCTATAGGCAGCTGTTTCCAATATCGAGTCCCCACCGCACATGAAAGACGCATTTATTCCTGTAGCAGCCTCCCTACCCTTGGGTGTTATCAGCTGAACATGTTTTGAACCTACCTAATGCATTTGAGGTAGCTTGGGTTTATTTTTCTTTCAATAAAATAAATGGTTTTGTAATTAAATTTCTGCACTGCCTGTGCTTAATGGTTACATTGACAAGTGCTAATGTATGGCAAGAGAATGAGTTTGAAATGAAACATGCTGTTTTCGAATCTGCAAGCAATTTTGCAGTGGGGCAATCAAACCCCTTGTGCCAGCCAAACATTTTCATTAATCTGCTTGCTGCACCCCTGCCCACTGGCTGGCCAGCCCAGGCCGAGAGCGCGAGGACACTTTTTAGCTCCCTCTTTGCCCACCCCCACCTTTGCCTTTTTCTCAAACACACACACACACACACACACACAAATATGAAGCTAGCCGTTGTTTGAAACCATTTTGTGGTCTCTGGCAGGCAGGCCGGTGGAAATTCGCTGACTTTACACCGTGAAATGTTGCAGCTGTCTCCTCCAAAGGGGCTGGCTGCCTCAATGTTTCAAACCCTGGCAGCCAGTCAACAAGAAAGTCTGTCCCTCTGTTTTCCTTTTTTTTTTTTTTTTAACTTTTCCCCCTTAGCTAAATTTATTTTTGAATAAATCTTCTCATAGAAAATAGAGAACGGCTATTATATATCTGGACTCAGTCTGTGCAAACCACTTCAAGCCACAGCAAAGGAGGAGGCCTTCTAGCCTTGTGCCTGTAGAAGGTTCATGAATGGTGGGTGGTGGCCTTGTTGGCTCCACTTCTGCCTGCTGCTCTCCCAGGAGGGGAGCCTGCCTCTCACGTCCAGGCCCACACAGGTACATAGACCGGTGGACACGCCACCTTTGGCCCTGCCGTTCCCGGAAGGCCTATGTTTCATCTACCCTTCCCGGAAGGTCTGGCCACTAGAGGGATGGTTTCCCAAGGCAGCAGCCTCCTAGGGCCCCTCATCAAAGGGTCACGAAGTGTGTACAAAGCCCACAAGCTGGCTGAGGTATGGGGAGATGGAGAGCAATGGAGTGTCTGGCTTAGTGGCTGCCCACAGGTGTGCGACTCAGCATTTTCCCTCCAGGCTGGGAAGAGAAGCCCACTGGCATGAATGCTGACTCACCTAGTCTCAGCAGGCCAGAATTACAAGCTGTCCTATCCCGGCATGGCTTTCTCTTGCTGTGTGCTAGGACTGTGTCTGCGGAAGGGCTTCTGTATAGTCCTGGCTCCCCTGGATGTATGCTATGGAAGATATATTGATACTTCTTATTGAGTTTCAAGGGGCAAGATCTCCTCAGAAATCTCCTGTTGTTTCCTCAGGACTGAATTGACTTTAATAGGGAACAAATCCTTTATTTCATAAGAGGCTTGACTTTCAAAGTCCTTGGGAAGAAGACCTGGGGCTCTAGATCTCTAGTAAAGTATAAATGAAGGACAAGAGAAAACCCATCTGGAGAAGGGGAAAGAAAAAGAACTAGACTAACTAGTTTCTGGATGGCAGGAGGGGAACTCTTGTAGTCCCTGAAGTAGAAAGTTCCCTTGGTAGCAGATGTATAGAAGAGGTGGAGGCTCAGTCTTATCCAGGGTAAAGAGGCAGAGCAGAGGCCCATGCTCCAGAAGGAAGAAAGATAGTGAGAAAGAGAAGCTGGAGCTACTCACCTGAGTCTTGCCTCATTCTGAGCTGGGGTCCTGATAGAAATAAGCTAGAACTGTTGATGTTGTGGGAATGCTGTCATCTGCACTGAGTCTCCCACTAAATGTGATTATAGTTATTACCTCACACACAATAGCCAAACACTTTAGTCATCCATTCACTCATGCGTTCAGCAAATTATAAGTTCTACCATGTGCAAATCATGTTACTAGGTCTTTCAGGCATAACAAAGACATGGTCTGCTCTCTTAAAGACCAAGGAATGGAGATAAAAGCCAAATGCCCTGTGATTTCAGAGAAGCAGTGGACAGTTCCAGAAGGAAGAAAAGAAATCTTCATGGAAGAGACACTTAACAGATGAGCTTTCAGAAGGGGCAAAAAATGTTCCAAGACCAGGACTGAGCATCCCATGGAGGTAAAAGTTGTACCTGGAGAATGATGAGTGATCCCAAGTGAAAAGAGGATAAAGTAAGTGGCCTGTGGATTGTGGGTGCGTTGGGTGCGTTGCTGTGGTAGGAAAGGTTGTGGGAAGTGGAATTAAGATGGGACCCTCCCGAGAGCCTTGATCAGCAGGTGACAAGCCAGACTTTCTTTTGCAAACCATAGGTACTCCTTGAGGATGGGGGTGAGTGTTGAGATGCAGACCAGGGGAGCAAGGGCAGCCTCTTGGCAAAGGAGCCCATGGGATCATGTGCTGAGAGTGAAGGTGAGAATGGAGGTGCTAGTAAGAGTGGGGTGGCTTGCAAGTTTAAGGTAGGCAGGTCATAGTGAATACATGACCTTGAGCAGCATTGAGAATGAGCTGAAGATGGAAACCAGGCTCTGCAGAGGACTGTGTGACCATGACGTGTGTTCCAGCATTTCTGGAAGCTTTGTGGGAGCAGAAGCAGAAGCATTGGTAGCAATACCCCAGCTAGAGATGGCACCACAGTTACAGCGGGGAAGGCAAAGACACTAAGTTCAACCAGGGAGGCGGAGCACTCGCATCTCAGCGGGAAGCCTTTTGGTTGACATGGGTGAGCTTCACCTCCTGTACTGGCATAACCTTATCTTGAACCAAAATACAGAGGCAAAATTTGAAAATGTTTTAAATAAAAAGTCACTGTCAGAGAGAATATAAACTAGAGATTAGACAACTAACTCCCAGTGCAAATTTCTTCTCCCTTCTGCTTTGCTGTGCAATTGGGCAGATCACTTAAACTTTTCACATCGTTCCCATTCACCTACCTCTAGGACACATTCTGTTGATTTACTAGCTTCTGGGAAAAACAAGGCAGTATTTAATAAAAGTTACCTTGTTAGGGAGGCGGTTTAGTTATAAAAATTTCTATAGTTCTTGTCTTGTTGCAGTGGCAAAGCAAAACAAAACAAAACAAGCAAAACCAGTTTCACTGAAACCTCAATGGTCTTTTGACTTGCTCTTGATGTTCAATGTGGTTGCCAAAGCTAAACAAATACCAAATAAATTCTACCCAGTTGAGTTTTGGAAAGTAAATCCCGTCTTCACCCTCCAAGCCAATGTAGGATCCTGGTGTCAGTTACAATCAAGTGCTTACTCCTCCCTGAAAGGCAGCATCTTAACCTCAACCAGAGTGGAGAAAGTGTCAGAAGAGTTGAGGCCCGCTGACCTGGGTCAGAAAGTCTCAAACTGGGGACAAGCCCACCTTGGGTGCCACCCACCATAACCCCCTTACTGCCAAGAGATAGTAACCCCATGGGGGTCTGTTCTTTCTGTGCCCCTTTGTGCATCTCCAGATCCCTCCCCAGAGCTCTAAGGAGACTCTTGATGTCATTCTTTCTCTCCTGTTAACTCTAAGCTCAAGCAGCAGGCCAGAGTGAGACAATGAATGTCAAAGCTCTGGAAAGGCCTCTGCAGTGTCAGCACCCCAGGATCTGTTCAGTCTAGACTCTCAGGACCGCTGAGACACCAGGCATTATCCACACTTCACAGGCAAGGAGTTGAATTTGAACTGTATCCAGATTAAGACCCAAGCCTGTTCTTATGTTTCACCTTACAGCCAAATCTGTAATATCATTATATGCTGTCCTGTATGTCCCCTAGAGACAAGCCATCCCGTTTTTGCAAATCAAAGAGTCCTCCTATTCTGGTGCTCCATGTTGGTTTCTGGAGCATCTAGAGGGCTAGATATCTAAACATGGTGGCTGGAAACCAAGAAATCTTCCAGCAAGTGTGGCCTAAGAGTGTTCAGCAATAGAAGAGAGCAATCTCAGCCTGCAAGGGTGGAATACAGAAAGCACCTCTCCTTGCCTTGTCTTCCATGCAGCCAGGCCCAGAGGCATGGGCTGTCATTTCAACATACAGAACAAACATCACAAAATAGCTCTAAGGACCCAGTGGACTCCAGGGCCTCCTTGCTACAGGACCATCCTTCGCCAGCGAGTCCCAAAGCAGCCTCCTCCAGGCCACCTTCAATGGTGGAGAATGTGGGGGTAGGCGTCCTTAATCTCACCACTGAACGTCCTCTGCTTTGCTTCCTGGGTAACTCCACTCCAGCCTGGAGGAAGATGGCTCACATCGCAAAAGAAAAATGGGAGAGTTGTGGTGATAAAGAGCAAGTGAGCTCAGCGTGCTGAGGCAGCTCACGCTTCACATCGCAAAACAGATGGAGCATCATGATTCACCCTGCCCTTGGCCTTCAGCTCTTACTAAGACTTCCAGGAAGGAAGCTGTACAGAGGAAGAAGGGAAGAGGGCAGGAAGTAAGGACAATTCCCTGAGTGAGGAGGTTTCTGCCTGGTTGGGGGAGGGTGGAGTTGAAAGCTGTCTGCTGAGAGGGGCAGGAAGGCTAGGTGCTTTGGGGCCAAAGTGCTCATTATGAGAAATTTCTTAATGACCACAGGTCCTGAGGGAGGCACATGAGCAATGCCTGGCGCCAGCCATGCTTGCACTGAGCCTCCTGTCCAGATGGAAAATGTGCAGGGAGTGAGGCAGGAGAGTGAGAAGAGACCGTGTGGCTGTTGAAGGTGACTGATGACCTGGGGACGGCAAATCTGGCTCGATGAGATCAGGTTTTACCGGAATAAGACACAAAGATTAGTGACTTTCAGGTGAGAAAGAACCCCAATTCCCAGTTTCTGGAACAATGTGCTTTTGTGGTTCTTGGACAGTTTCATTTGTGTTCACCACCTTTGCTCATGGTCTCTCTTCCTACTGTCCAGGTGTCCAGATGCTACTTGGCTAGCTCGGACCTTCCCGAAGGCGTCAGGGTAAAGTCATCCCTGATGATCTGACCTGGACCCCACCCTCCACCCCTGGCCTGCTGACCTGCTGTAGGCAAAGATGATGTTGGCTTGAGATTTTCCAACAGGAACCTGTGCGGGATAAATGCTTGTCTTCTCGGATGCTCAAGGATAGAGATTCTAGAGGAGCACATTTATAAGATTTAATATATGAAGACATTTTATCAAGTAAAATGCAATCTTGACAGGAATGTGCAAATTACAGCTGAGACTTGAAAGAAATCTCATGAAGGGGGATGGCCATCTGGGGCCATACCCAGCACGATGCCAGCTTGCTCTCCCCTCCACTGGGACTTTGGCAGAAGAGCTGGAGAACAGGGCAGTGTGATGTCAGGAGACATGCCAGGCCCCCTTCTCTTCATAGAGGCTAGGCAATGGGGAGGTGAAATTGTGCTGCTTAAGAGCAAATGGCAATAGTTTCATTAAACTCCCGTTTAAAAGTAACCACAGTTAATGCTGTTTATCACATACTCCCTCAATGCCAGGGACTGTACTAGGGGTTACACATCTTTCAGTCAACCCTCACAAAACAGGGAGGCAAATAACACTCTCGCTTCACAGCTGATGAAATCAAACCATCGTGAGGTAAAGTTACTAACCCCGAGTCAAAAAGCTGTTGACATCGAGGTTCAGGATCTAATCCAGGTCTGCCCACTCTCCCCTGCTAGGCCATGCCCCTGCGGGTATGTTAAGGAAGAAAAACAAGTTCTGTCCACACAGCTCCTTACAGACCCACCCTGAAGTCGTGATCTTCCTTTGGCCTCAAATGTTGACCACCATTGCAAACACAGATCCCAGCTCCAACAGGGAGTCCAGTTTGTGGGAGGCACACTGCCTGTTTTCTGTGACCCACAAACTTAGAATGGTATTTAAATATTTACGGGCTTATTTCTCCCCCATCCTGGGGCTCTCTGGCTAGATGTGTGGGGACCTTACCCTCTGCACCAAGATGCAGAAGGTCTCACGGGGCCCCAGATTGCTTTATCTAACCAGAGATGAAGTGACTGATTCGGTCCATCTCTTTACAAGCTTGGTAATCACCAAGTCAGATCTAAACGTCCACAGCAAGAGATGATAAGGGTTCCTTTTGAGGGCAGCCAGGGGCCAGCTGGTTGCTAATCCGCTCTGCACATGGAGATCTGAGGGTGAGAAAGCAAGGCTGGCGCGCCTGTGCACATCTCCAAGGACTTTCCATCCAGGGAGTGTCCTGCTTGATATTTTCTACCGTGGCCACAGTGAGGAACCCTGGCTATTTTTAATAACACACACCATAGCAGTTGTGTTCATTCAGTCCTAAGGCATGTTATAACATGTCTGACCTAGGAAAATGTGTAGCTGCTGGGGGCTTGGTGGGGCAGCAGGGAGGGGAAAGGTCTTCGTTTTCTCCATTCTTTCGGTCTTCCTTTACCTTGGGCATTCCCCGCAGAGGGCACATCCCATGCACGCTCTCCCACTGTTCAGATTCACCCCATCTCCCAAAGACCCGCAAACTCGAGTCCCGAGAACTTGCCAAATCTGTCAAGTTCCAATGTTTTTGTTGGCAGGGAACACACCACTCCACTGCAGTGGGTCGGGTGATCCGTGGTGCCTCAGTGCCGCTTCTCCAGGTGCCAAGTGGCGGCGCTGGACCTTTCCTGACACCCTTGCCAGGCTCCGTGGGCTCTGGCATGCCCTGTGTCCAAGGCCGCTGGCTCCCTGGGGCATCAGCAGACTTCAGCACCTCCCAAGTCCAAGACTTGCAGGAGCTTGGCTGCATGTTAAGCTTGGTCTTCATCATCTCTACCCAACTCACCCATTGTCCCTTGCTGTCACTGTTCTGTCCCAGCTGCCCCTCTGCTGGCTCCCATCTTTCAGAACAGAGGGGGAAAGATCATTGTCCACTCAAGCGGTATTTGTACAGAGGATCTCTACAACGCTGTTCTTGTCCCAGGCACTTTACAACAAACTAAGCGATGAACAAATCAGAGTAAAAAACCTGGCCCTCGTGGTGCTTACATTCTAGCTCACCTAATAAACTTTTAAAATGAAGTTGTGAATGACTTAATATGCTACTCTCCGGAGAGGCCTGCTTCTTAAAAGAAGAGTCTTGGAGAAGTATTATTTTACCCAGGATGGAATGAAATAGTGCTGGTAGCATCTCAGCTGTGTGTTGGGGGGAGTTTGGGGACTGCAGGACCTCTCCTGTCCTCTGGAACTGGGCTTGGCAATCTAAGGCCCATGGGAGGCACTCTGCCTACTTTTTATGGCCCACGAATGAAGAATGGTGCTTACATTTTTTTAAATGGTTGGGAAAAAAAACAATATAAGAATAAAATTATGTGACGTGTGAACATTATCTGACAGTCATATTTCAGTGTCCAAAAGTTTTCTGGAGTGCAGCCATGTCCATTCATTTACACACTGTCTCTGGCTGCTTTCGCACTGCAATGGCAGAATTAAGTAGTTGTGACAGAGATTGCACGTGGCCCCCCCAAACCTAAAACATTTACTATCTTGTTCCTTACAGAAAGTTTGCTGACCCCTGCTGTAGATCATACAGTGGAGACAGCTATTTATTTTCCGAGTGCATAGAGCTGACCCAGTCAGGCAAGCAGGAATCTCTCTTTCTCAACCTGCCTGGGGACAAGAATCATACAGTGGACTTAGTGTTGGAGGCCGAGAACCTGTCCCTGACATCTGTTTTCTCTTCAACACACGCGGAGACAAGCCCTTGTGGGAAGTGTCCAACAAGTGCAAGATTCCTTCTGGCAGAATCTTCAATTTTATTTGCTGAGTTCAGGAGCAAATCTTCACTTTGGAGGGTTCTGGGATCTTTGGTGTGGGAGTATAGCCATGGTCTCCATTCTGCCAGATTAAATAATAATAAGGCTGTGGAAAGAACACAGGACAGAGCAGACGGGTTCAAATTCCCTCTTCAGTTACCACTTAATTAGTGGTATGGTATTGGGTAGATTATGAACCCATAGAAAGAAGCCTCAATATTCCCATCTGTGAACTGGGCTACCTTGCCTACGTGAAAAGACTGTTAAGTGAATATGATCACACATGAAGGTGCTTTTTTAAGCTGGACAGCAGGTGCAAATAAAAGCATCGTCTGTTCTCTTTTCACAAGTGGGGAGCAAAATTAACTGAAATCTCATCATTCTTTTTGTCTTTGGAGACCCTATCAGAGCATGAAGGTGAGAGACACCTAAAACAGTGTTTCATTTGACATCATTCAGGGTCTCTCTGACCTCTCGACCCCAGATTCTTCCTACTCTCCTGAGTCAGTTTTGAGGATTCTCAACCATGCGGGGGCACAGCCTTCACACAAAGCCACATCCATGAGATTCTTTCTACCAAATCATGCTTCTTGGTATGGAGGATGCCATAGCCACCCTCCATCACGTACTACAGGCCCCAAACCACATCTGATGGAACTACCAGCTGTAGCCTCAGGGCCTGTTTGTGCATGTCCACCTTGGTCTGTAGCAGTACGATGAACTGATTTTCCACTAGGTGCCCCTGATCGTCCTAAGCTTGACAGATATCTTTTTCAGGTCATGTAGGACTAGGGAAAGGGTAAAATATGCAGAGAGTAATTTTTAAAAATTAAGCGCCTCCTCCCTGACTGGACATTGGAGCATCTTGAGGGCAGAGATTTTCTGTTCTGCTGCTTCCATTGTGTCACAGACATCTGGTGGGTGCTGGGCATGTGGTAGAGGCTCAGGAAATTCTTTGAAAGACAGTATACAGGATTTAGTGACAAGCCTCAAGTCATTCTGTGGATTCCTCTATGAGTTTATACATATCCCTTCTATGACACACATGCAGTCTGCACACAGTAGGGCCTCATACACATCAGCGGATGTTGACAACAGTGAACATAGGGTTGAAAAGAAGCTAGCTTGAAGTCTCAATGCCAAATGAACAGAACCAGACATGTGATTAGGGCTTAAGTTTAATAGTACCTTTAAAAAAAGACTTTCTTTTGCGAGAGGGCTAGTATTTTGTACTTCATATTTTGTTGAGGGATAAGATAATGCAGTCTCAGAACTTGGACATGTGACCTGGGAGCCTGGGGTTGCTGTTTGAATGGTTGCATCGCCTGAGAAAATTCTCACAGTAGGAAAAAAGTACTCTGACAGTGACACACAAAGGCTGGTGCTACTTATAACTACTGTCCTCAGCATTTAGGGGAAAGAAGTTTTAATTATGGGCAGAACAGATGTCAAATCCCCAGCCACCCTCCTGCCATTTGCTGTTTGTTATGAGTCACCCTGGAGCCCATCCACCCTCGCACCAGTTTTCATGGGAAGCACCAATGAGTGGCCAGAAGTATGTGCTGATGGACAGGCTGTGAGGAGAGCTGGAGGACTGACCTTGGCTTCTGTTGGCCTTGACCTTCTTGGCTGGTTTGGTCACTTTCCCTTCTCCTACAGCCCTCCATCACCTATCCCTCCCTTCTTGAATTGGATGTTCAAAGTGAATGTGATTCTCATTTCCGTTTCTACAGCACTGACTCATCAAATACAGTAGGGAGGGCTGCAGAAATATCCCTGCTCAGGATGTACGCATTGTTCTTGCCACCCATGGGTAGTGGGAGTTCTGAGAAGGGAGAGGGCCACCTCCTGGACACAGTGGGAAGAGGTGAGTTGCTCTCTCATCTTTTCACTTGGTGCCGCAGGAGAGAACCATCAGCCACCCTGACTTGCCCACTCACGCCAAACCTTCTGGGATTCTCCCCTGAGTTTTCGGGCTGGCTCAGCCATTTCCACCAGTGGACCTGATCTCTTTTCTCCCTTACTAAGCAAGGACAATTTTCACCATTAAATTAAACCAAGATAATGTTGGGATTTTGCATAAGGAAGTTTGCTAACAACCTCAGGGAAAACCTGACCTGGAGTAGGGTAGGAGTAGGGTTTCCTAAGCTTTGTAGATGTCATCAGCCAAGATCCCTGGTCCTTCTCTTGTTCTCATTTAACTCAATTCCTTACCAGCCACACAAAGCGCTAACCCGCTAGGAACATATTTAGCTTTACCAGACACAGCTGTCTTTCTAAAATGGCCATATATACCATTTTGTTCACCCAGCAGCAGTGTGGGGGCATTCCATTGCTCGAGACATTGGCCCAGTTTTGAAATGCCAGTCTTTTAAATTTCATTTTGGTAGGTGTGAATTAATATCAAGTTATGGTTTTAATTTACATTTCCCTGAAGACTAATGATATTGACCCCCCCTTTCCTGTATTTCTCGAGCATTTGGTTACCCTCCTTTGTAAAGTGCATTTCAAGTCTTTTGCACATTTTGAATCACCACAGCCCTTTGTCAGGTGTATCTATTGTAAACATCTTCGCCAGTCTGCAGGTCTTTGCACTCTCTTCATGCTCATCGAAATCTTTTTGTAATATAACACCCCAGAGTTAGAAGAACTGAACCTACAGTATGGTGGGCTTTTTTTACTTGATTGCATTTCCAAATTACTTTTCAAAAAGTCAATAATATTTATAATTCAGCACCAGAGAAGGTGCCCTTGTGCCCTCTCCCAATCAATATCCTCCTGAAAGAGTAAATTCTATCCTGACTCTATCACAATAGATTTGTTTTGCCTGTTCTTGTCCTTCACGTAAATGGAATCAAACAGCGTGTACATGCGCTGGCTTTCTTTTTGTTCTATGTTAACGTTGTGATATTCATCCACTTTGTGTATAACATTAGTTTGGTTTTTTTTCCATTGCTCTATGATATTCCATTGTATGCAGTCATGTGATGGGGATACTTTCTGAGAAGCGCATTGTTAGGCAATTTCATCATGATACAAATGTCCTGGAGTGGAATCACACAAACTTAGATGGTATCGTCTGCTACCTACTGAGCAGTACAGGTATAACCTGGTAGACCACGGTGCTACATTCTCCTGAGTCAGTTGGCTGAAGTGTAAGCTGTGCACGACTGTACCTGGGCTGCGATTTGTGTTGCTTCCTAATTGGTGCTGTAATGAATAAAGTTGATTTAAAATTTTATATAATATTCATTTGTAAACACACAAGATATATAAAGCTTTATTCTTATACATCTTTTGATGGACAAATGCAATCTTGGCATGGAATTGCTGGGTCTTAGGGTATAGATTGGGGCTTTATTTTATTGGATATTGCAAATTTTCCAAAGTGGTTGAACCCACCCACGGTGTATGAAATCTTTGGTTGCTTCACATTTTCTCCAACACCTAATATTTTCGTTGTTGGTTGTTTTTTTTTAATTTTGGCCCTTTTGCAGTGTGGTATCTCAGCTAAGGTTTCATTTGCATTTCCTGATAGCTAATCAAACACCCTTTTGTATGCTCATTGCCTATTGGGTTATCCTCTCTTGTAAGTGCCTGTTGAATCTTTTGTACATTTATAAACTTCGATTTGTTTAGTGTTTTCCTTACTTGTTTATAGGAATTCTTTATATATCCTAGATATAATTCCCTTGTCAGATACATGTGTTGTGAATATTTTTCTCATATTCTGTGATTTGTCTTTTCTTTTTTTTTTTAAAGATTTATTTTTATTTATGCATACAAGAACTGGGGTCTAGGCCAGAGGTGCAGGGGGTGAGAGGATTCACCAGAGACAGAACAGGAGAGCAGAACAGGCGGATTGGCTGAAATACACTACTGAGGGTAGCAGCAGGTGAGCTAGGAGAGCTCTGCTGTGCCATATGTGGATTAGCAACCTGGCTGGGGATCCAACTCAAGCCGCAGTGGCTGGCTATAGCTTGATAGCACTGAGACTTAACACCTGCACCATCAGGGAGGCCCATGTGACCTGTCTTTTCATTTTCTTAGTGATGTCTTTTTGATGAATGGACATTTTTAATTTGAATGAAATGCAAATTATCAATGGTTTCCTTGCCTTCAGGAAGACAGTCTGCTCTGGGTTCTCTCTGCTCTTGGCTCCCAGGTTGCAGACCTGCATGTCTCTCCCCTCCCCTCCCCACTCACCTCTACTGCCCCACTGACTTGCCACAGGCCCCCTCATTGGAGGCTGAAGCTTTTCTCCTCTTGGATAAACAGAGTTCTTCTCTTTTTATCTCACTCATGCCTGGACTTATTTCCTCTGTGGCCCCAGGACTCGATGGCTGAAACGATGTCATCCTCTTGGGGGGTCTCACTGCAAACCATCAATAGCCACTCCTCCCTCTGAACTTCATGTTCCAGACTGAGCCCCACCCAGGACTCATCCACCCAGCAGAAGTGACTCAGACTTCCTCACCAGTCCTTTCTGGCTCTGGCTAAGCGCTGTTACTTTGAGAAATGATCTTGGACATTTCTGTCAGGGTTCTCTCCACATGGGAGCACTTTCCAGGAGCTCCACTCTTATTCATTGCATGACTCCAAAGGGCCACTCAGACTGTTCCCCTTCCTCCTTCTAAGTGGTTCTTCGCTTGGAAGTGGAGTAATTTGGAAATGCAATCAAGTGGAAGTCCATAAACTTGAACAAAATGCATCTTCATTTCCACAGACCTCTATTTAAAAATTAGCATTTCCTTTCATTGTGAATGTAGGACACAAACTGCGCCCTTAGCAGCCCCTGTGACTTCGTCACCAACTAAAATCACAGACACCTTCATATCACATTGTAGTTGTTGGTAATTTGAATTATTATTCATACAACTATTTCAGTATCGTGGAAGGCCTTAGACCCACCACTAGATCTTGTATTTAATGGCTTAATAAAGAAACAAATATAATATTAGCTCATAAATGTTTGATAGTTCTATTTTAATATAATTTATGCACGTAAACACATTCAGAATCCATAGAGACTTCACAAAAACTGACAAAAGTGTCCCAGGCAAACACACAGCAACCTGAAGTCACACAGTGACCTACGCTGATGAATCAGCATTATGCTTTGGTGACGGTAGCACTGAAAGTCGGTTGCATCTTTGTTTACACAATCCTGTGGTGCAGGGGTGAGGGTGGGAGAATCTCAAGAGGCCTAGGCATGTGGCTCCAGTTTTCTCTAGATTCAGGCTAACCAAGGATTCTGAAAGAATAGGGCATCTTTTTTGTAGGTCAGAGGAAATGGGTAGCTATCCAGCTAAATAGATTTCATGCTTGACTTCAGTGGAATAGCCCAAATGATGATCTGTTTGGGAGAGTAAAAGAGGTAAGCGGGCATACTGGCTATACTTGCTTTAACTTATGCTGGTTTAGTTGATCCCCTAAGCATTCCAGAAGGAAGAACATAGTTGTCAGACCTCTTCTCCCAGCACAGCTATCTACCCCCACTCAAATTCTGGCCAGATCCTGCTTGTCTAGGGCACTGACCTTGGATTAGCTTGAAGGGAATACCTTACCAGGATCTCTTCTCTCTCCAGGCTAATTGAAACATGACTGTTTCTTTTCCCACAACTCCAAATACTGAGTCTAGGTTTTACTCCCTCCTCCCAGCCCTGTCTCCCCTAATGGCTATCCTTCCTTGCAGTTCTTAGACCATGATGTTCACAGATTAGTTGTCTTCCCTTCCTAGAAGCTTCTATGTTCTCATTTGGTGTTGAATAAAATACAAAAGGGAGGAGATTTAGCGACATTACCTCTGAGACCATTTCCTTGGCTCATGCCATAAAGAACTAGATTCCTAGGTCCTTAAAACTGGTGACCTAGGCTTCCTATTGCTACCTGAATGTGCTACAACAGTGAATTTCCCTTTGCTCTCATACCATCCTCCACCCTTTACCTTTCCATTGCATCCTAAACTTCCAATTTGTCATACAAGCCACTGAACAGTGAGTTGAGATGGTTGTGAGTTGGGTGAAAGGCACTTCCATTGACATCTTTGTCTAGTGTTAAGAATACTGTTGACATGGCTACAATGAATCGCCTCCTCCTCTCTCCCCATTGAAGTCACTTACATTGAATGTTTGAATGAGATCTTTACAAAGAAAAGAGACTGTAGCAGATTCTGTACATAGTATTCTTCCAAGGTGCTGAGAGCTCCCTGTAAAAAGTTGAGCTGTTATTTGTTTTATCAGGACCACTAGCCAAACCGTTGAAGTTGACAAGAATTTTATTAGTTCTGTTTTTGCAATAGTCTGTCTTACTATGGAGACAAATGGGGGAACTCTGCCTTCACACAGGCTTTATTTTATAGTTCTTAGCTGTGTAATACAAATGAATAGTTTTGAGCTGTTTCCAATCTGTGGTGATGGGTGTCAGTTTCTTGGACACCCCTCAGAAATCTGTGGCTCTGAGCAGGGCTGCAGTGATTTGCAGGCTGCTGTCCTAGAAGGAGCACTGGACTTTGTGAGTCAGGGCTGAACTTGTTGATTCCAGTACTAGCCCTTCTTCCAGTTAACGTGTGGCCTTGGGTAGGTCCTTTAATGTGTTTGGTTCCTAGTTTACCTGTCTATAAAAGGAGAGAGGAGCCCGGGATGAGACCTAAGGCCCTTCCAGCTCTGCCTTATTATTACTTTAATCAATAACTCACAAAAAAGTTGTGAAAATATCCCAATGATAACAATCAAGAAAAATAATTGTGATTCTGTTTTATAGGATGTTTAAGATTCCCTTTTCACTTTTGAGTCTCTTAACTACTCAACATGTATACCCCTGAAAGTCTACTAGATCCTTGTATACTATTATTTAAAACTGATTTTGGGTCAGTATAAAATCCTGTGTCTTATTAACTCAGTCTCACATTCTGAGCTTAAGAAGGTCTATTTAAAATAGTATATTTTTGTTGCAGAGATTGTTAAGTGGTCAGATTTTATGATGTTTTAACATTCATTGCCATTCATTATCTAAACACTCTTGTATAATCCAGTGAGTGTGTGAGGTTAATAAGTAGAATGGAATTCATGTTGGTTTGATTTCATCTGCTGATTCTAGTGGAAGGCCTCTGTTAGATCTGTTCCTGCTTTCTCAACATGGTTATAGCTAAGGGACTTGGAAAAGCTCAAACTGCTCATGACCTTCCATCTGTGTCTTAGGGGAAGGAAAACATGTTGTTTTGTGTCTTTATTCCCAAGTGTAATGACTATAAACTGTGATGACATTTCACAGGAAGAGAAATCTATTCATTGTAACTATTTTGAGTGATTAAAATATTTACCATATTGCTTTCTTTTCAAACAGAATTTTCCCACCTCTATAATGATAAATGTTAATCATCTTTTAATGTTATATTACTTTTATTTGTTTTATTTTATAAGGAAATATGGGCTTCAGAGAGTACAGTGACTTTTCACAGTGCAATTGCATCTCAAGCTAAAGGCTGCCCTGTCCCAGCTCCTGCTGAATGCTACACTTTTTTTTGCTTAGTTAAGATTATGGGATGCCACAGACACACTTTTGGAAGGCTGTGTTCTTTTCATTCTCCCATTAAAAAGGCTCTCTCTCCTACCTTCACATTTCAGGGTCCACCATCACCACTCCCTCCTAAGCATACACAATGCTTCGACTTGGACTTTATCAAAATATGTACTTGGAGCTTCATTTACCCATAGCTTTGCTCCACTCCAAAGAGCCCAGCATTTTGTCAATGAAAGAGCATAAATCATGCCTTACATGAGATACGGTAGGATGTGATGTTTAGAGAAAGGAAAATATGCTTCCTTGTAGAAGCACCAGGCACTAAACCATCTGGATTGGAGAGAAAAATTTCAGTCATTTGTCCTGATGTTTTGTCTATGTAGTACCAAACATCTGGAACCTGGGTGACAGACCCAATTTTTCACTTCCCATCCAGATGTTTTTGCATGATGCTGAAACAACTTAAAGAAGCTATCTTTTTAAGGATTTAAAGAGTACAAGCATAAAAGTTATACTAATTTCATTTATTTAACTTTTGAGATAGAAAAAGATAACTGGAATAGAAAATATTTGGTTGGTACTTTATGCAATATGCTAGTTGTTTTGTTTTTTTTTTTTAATAAATCTTTGGGGGAAAAAGGCCAGACATTTGACAATTCAACATGAATTAAAAGAATTATGAAGAAATATCTCCAGAAATACCATCTGTCACAAAAAAATACAATTTAAGCTGCTGTTCAACAGTTGCAATGTTTAGATTCTGCAAATTGGGGTAAGACTTGGACAGTTAAAAGATAAGAAATCATTCTCAAAAACAGTTATATAACAGCTTAAGAAGTGCTGCATTCCATCGTGTATTTATTCCTCACATACAGATGAGACAGTAGGATCAATAAATCATCATGATTCTAACAGGACTTGTAAGACTTGCAGGTCTTTTAAAAGTCCATTTTAAAGAAATGCTTCTGATGATTCAAAATGAAAAATAGGATAGCATTCAATGGAGCCCCTCAGAACATGCACAGAAAGGTAAGTTTAAACATTCTCCAACGCACTTTTTTTTTTAAGTGTTGTTTCAAGAATCGTGTTTCTCTCTCACATTCAATGGAGCTGGGACTAACACTTGTTTAGGAGACACAGTCGGAATGTATTTCTTGTATCTGAAGACGCAGTGTTCAATCTGACTCTCAACTTCCAACAGACTTCATGGGCATTTCTATGCCATGAAAATTTCAATATATTTTTCATTATTTCCACAACGACATATAGAATGTGTCCATTACACACTGTATTATTGAGTTGAACTGGCCTGGTGCAGTGTTTCTGCTGACTAAGCACATGGTTTCTCTTTTCCAGATTACTAAAACAACTTTCCTCTGGGGTAAAGGGCTTCACGGAAAGCAAAGGGGGAGCAGAAAAACAGAGGGGCCTTATTTTCACCCTTAATTATACCAAGTCCAAAGGCAAGTGCAAAATCAGACCAAATTGTTCCAGGTTTATGGACTAAAAAATTGTTCCCCTTTGCCTTTCCCCTACTCCCACCCCTTTGCCAGTCACATTCATTGGAACGCACGCAATTCGTTTCTCACCCGTAACTCTGCACTAGGTCTCTTCTGCTTGGTATGGTGACTACGATGCCGGTTGCCCTGGCCTTTTTCATGCTTGTGCACAGTGGTTTAAACAAGGCAGGTCAATTTCCTTTTTTACAGACTTGCACTAGCAAACGTTTTTTAAGAGTTGTGCATTGAGGAGGCTGCCTACACACTTGTAAGGCCTGGAGTAACCCCTGAGCACAGTGCTTGTCCACCTTTTCTGTCTGATTCAGCCTTGTGGCCTGCAGAGATTTGGGGTTGTGTATGCAAGAGGACCACAATATATAGGGTAAGGGGCCAATGGCAGGTTCCTATATACATCAAAGGTTCTGAAAGTTCATCTCTGCCACACTACACAATCTGGTGCTTTGGAATTGCTGGGCTCCAGGCTTGCTGGTAGAACGAGGTAAGGCAGAATATTGTGAACCTCCTGTCTCCCCAAACCCCCCACCTACCCACTCATCCACCTTCCCTGGCCTCCTCCATGACCTGGCTCGCTAATCAATGCAAATGTCGTAGCAGGCCAGGCCCGCAATTGGCATTCCAGAGACATGGACCACCAGCCGAGCTTTAAATAAGTGCAGATGTGACGGCCCGAGACCCAAGGCGGGTCGCCTCTCCGCTCCGCACTTCCCTCCAGGCTCTGATCGGCGCACACTGCCGCAGGCCTTCGCTGTGCGCCCAGGGTGCATTCGGTGGCAGTCGGCAGAATGTACGCGAGGAATGGAGTGCGCGCGGTGAGGCACATCAACTAACTTCCTTGCACTGGCTGCTTCTTCCCCCGGAGTAGCTTGGGGTAACCCACCTTCGCTGTCAGCCACCACCTCTAAGGGCGCAACTGCCCAGCCTTCTTCGGGAAAATCCCGAGCCTGGCTAGCCGGGACTGCTGAGGAGGCTTCGCTCTTCCAACGCAGGACCCAAGCGCTCAAGAGGCGCGCTCAGGGCCTGATCAGCCAGAGATACCCGAGCCTGGATGTGCTCCCCTGATTACCCCACCCCACGGGGAGATACATCTTCCCGCTCCAACCCCAGCCTGCGCTTGGTAGCCCGAGCTCGGGACTGGGCGCCGACACAAACGAGCACAGTTGGACACGTCTCGGCCTGCGGGCCGCAGTGTCCGGTCCTGAGAGTGCAGGCGGAGGCGAGAGGAAGGTCACCCCCGGGTCAGCCCGAGGCTGGGGTTAAAGTTGAGCAGCATTTCCCTGGGACAAGAAGCGGCGCGGCAGCCCAAGGCGCGGAGCACAGATCAGCCCCATTCCCGCAAATCGCTGGCGGCCCCCGCTCTCCGCTTGCCCTGCTGCAGCTGCCACTGCAGGTTCTTAGGCTAAAGGACTGGGGGGCGGGGGGTGAGGAGGAACTTGCGCATTCTTTGGTATTTCCTCTGCTCTAACCCTGATTCCTAATTTATTTACAACCATGTGCCCTATCTCGGGGAGGCTCCACTAACCCCGTCGGGTCCCGGGGCGACCAGCCCGCACCGCCATCCTCCTAGGGTTTCGCCCCGCGACCCTGGCCGTTCGGATCAGAACAATCCCCCTTTCGACTCTCCAGGCCTGTCTCCCCGGATGCGCCCCCGTAGCACACGAGGGTGATGAAGATCGGAGCTGCAAACCACTTGGCGGCAGCCCATCGCCAACGCCTGACCAGGCGCCCAGGTCGGAGGCTCGCTCACTTCCACCCCAGGGATCCCTGGCTCCGAGCTCCCCCGTCTCTCCTGGCGCCAGCCCCTGCGCCCAGCAGCCGCGGGAGCCGCTCGGCTCGTAAACCTGCAGCCCAGAGGCGGGCCGGCCGCGGCGCGCGGTGCTGGGCCTTCTCCACCGAGAGCCCCCGCCGCCCAGGGCCTGCCCATGCGCCCACAACGCATCGGAGACACCCATGGAGGCGACGACTCTCTGACTGGTGCCCGGCTCCTCTGGACAACCCCCGGCTGCCGGGCAGGCTCGGCGAGACCCCGCCCGGAGACCGCCCGCCGGCCGGCCGGAGCCGGGGGCCGCGAGCTGGCGTTAGCCGCGCGCCTGCCCACCCCGGCCGGCCTCCCTCCCGGCCCCCGCGCAGCGAGAAGGTGCCCAGGCGGGACCCGCCTGCACCCGCGAACACCCCAGCTCTGCCCTCTGGCCCCACTGCCATGCCCAGAGCCACGTGGCGGAACCTGCGCAGCACCCGGTCCGCGTCCCGGCCGCCCCCGGCGCTGGAAGGAGCCGCCGCCCGGGGCGCGCACAGCCGCAGCCGCCAGCAGCTCGCACCCGCCGCAGCGGTCCGCAGGCACCTGCATCGTCTCCCACTCTTTCCTTACGCGCAGAGACAGGCCTCGACTTTAAAAAAAAAATGTCTTTCTGAGACGGGAAAGAAAAAGAGGAGGGAGATACAGGAATCTGAGCGCTGAGGTACAGAAACGCAAACTTGCCCAGAGCGACCTTACTTGGTGCGCGGCTCTCTCGCCCTACCCGAGAGGCGGCAGCAATGGGCGTGCAGGAGGGAGAGTGGGTCCTGAGACAGGGTTCAACAGCGTCAAATTATATCGGAAAAACTGTCCAAACCCTTATTTTCTTCCTGTGGACCTGGGCGCATTGAAATGTCCATTGTCAATAAAACGAAAAACTTGAATTAATGGTTTAAGTTCTTTTAAAAAGAGGTCAACCCAGGAGTACGAGGCACAAGGCAATAAAATTGCTAGATGATGCAACCACTCTGCTTGTTATCCGAAGACGGTCTAATGAGTTTTCCTGTTGTTGGTTGTTTTTTGTTGTTGTTGTTGTTGTTGTTTGAATGAAAAATTTAGCTAACCATCTTTCCCTGCACATCAAACAATCCCAGGTAATATGGTTCCTTTCTTAGTATAAAAATTCTTGGTGATGTATCATCTAACACAGCATTTACAAGATTTTCGATTGTGTACAACAAGCAACAGAACATAACCAGACTAAAGAACTGTTAAATCCCCGTATGCAAATACCTGACTCTGTCATTCAAAAATAGTTGTTAGTTTTGTATAGTAAATCTAAACCAGGCATCAGTATTAGCTGCCCCTTCATAAATAATTTCTCAACTTTCTTCCCACCCCAAAGCAGATGAACTGCAATGTCAGTGTTTTGTTCTTTCCAGGGAATCAATTGTCCTTTTCAGCTGCCTGAGGTCTCAGGAATAAAATGTGCGAAGCATTCATATGAGAATATTTTGGAGATGGTGCAGGTGTGGGCTGACTTAAATTACTTGCTTTTGTGTTTTCCTAAAAGGTCAAATGTAGAATCTGGTTTTAGGGAAGGCAGAGAGAATAGGATTTCCTGACTAGTTAAAATGCCCATGTTCCCAGCTTCAGATGGAGGAGATAATACAAACCTGATAAGGCATTTAGCCAATACATCCTAAAAATTGCTGTGCCCACCAGCGTGCATGTCATCCATCAAAAATTATTTAATATTTGCATTCAATTAGCCAAATGACTCCACCATTTTGAGAATTCTCACAAATAAGCAATTAGTAAAACGATTGGTAAAATCTTCCATGATCTCTCACTTAATGGTAAATTATTGAGCAGTACTTTAATTTGTAGGAATATTTAATAAATTAGGAATTAGTAGCGCGGTTAACACTGGAATGGGAGAATTTCACAGTTAAATTTTGTAAATGGGTAGAAAATACTAACAGAATTACTGAATTTTTTTCAATTACTTTGGAACAAAGACAGAATTTAGAAAACTAATCAGAACAGCCCTAACATCTGAAGACATAATGAAATGAGTATATGGTTTCTTGAATGATTTTTATGTAAAATAACCTGGTGGCCTTAAAAAAAAAATCTGTTTAATTAAACATATAAAATGGGCTATATTATGATATGCTTTTGTTTTATTTAACTAGAATTACTTGCATGCCAACATATGAAACAGCTAAGTTGGTTATATTCCCCAAGTATCAGTAATTTAAATTCCGTGAATATAATTGACCTCATTAAGTTGAATCATAGGACATAAAAGCTACTGGGGAAACTCTTTTTATACAATTATGCAGATCAGTAGTAGTTTTAAGTCACTAATAACTAGACATATAAATTTTCTGGGCTGAAGGAGAGACTGTAAATCTATCTTGTATAATTTTCTAGCCATCTTTTAATATGAGATAAATTATAGCATATAAACATCCCTGGGATCTGTTTCATTATAAGGAAATAATTTTCTTTGCTGTCAGAGGTACCCATGAGGGCAAGATTTTATTATATATTTGAAAGCTGTTAAATTTTTTGATGATTAAACAAATAAGTTCAAACCATTTCTCAGAAAAGTTATCCAAATATTAATAGTGTTTTAGTTTTGAGAAAGGGATTTAAAAACAAAATTATTGGCATTATTATTGAGTGTTCATAGCTAAGAATCTGTCCATAGGACAGGAAATATGTGCAAATAAAAACTAAAGACCCTGATCTGGGTAAGGAATGACATTAAAATTTATGCCTGACAGAAAAACAATCTGTTTTATCAACAGTTTGTGTAGTATTTTCTCTCTTAAGTTCTGCCCTTTATAATGACCAAACCACACAGGATACACTCACAACCTTATACAGTGCAACTGTGTGTATGTGATTTGTACGTGTTGTGTTTTGTGTGTATGTGTGTTTCAATCTCTATTGGCCTTTTGGGGGGAAAAATTAGGAAGAATGAAAATCTTGAGCTACCCTGACACACATAAGGACTTATAGTTTATTAATCGAAGAATTTAGCTTATCCCCTCTGCTATTCATCTGAAATTAATTAAGTGTGTAGAATTACAAGGTGGGTGTATCTGAGACAGCAGGCCCTGCTCGGACTAATCAAAAGGGCACATGTTGAATGAGCACAATTTAGTTAAGGTTAATCCAGTGAAGATGATACCTCCCTGGTCTTAATTACTCTAGGTGATAGATTGTGGAATGAGAAAGTAGGAAGGAAGGGAAATTCAGTCCTACTGAATACCAGGATTTTCTAATTTAATTTAGCTCTCTGTTTTCACAGAAGCAAACAGTTTCCATTCAGAGAACAGGACCACACTCCCTGGGTTCTTGTTTAAGGTGGGTAAAAGAAAAAATAATTGCATGTGTATTTTTAAGAAAATAAATGGAAAACAAATATGAAGGTTCCAAAGGTGTTGGTGATAATGTGCCTTTCATTACAGACATGTCAACTAAGAATTTCATCACAGCTCTGTGGATTCTTTGTGATTTCTGCAGAGGGATGGGTTACTTTTTTGAACTTTCTTTTGAATGCCGAAACTGGTCGATGTGCTGAAATAAGTAGAGACAATTGCATACCTATAAGACAACATTCATGAAATGAATGTGTGTGGGCTATTAAGAACAGTATAGCTTAAAATATTAATAAACACACAACAAATCGCCATGGATGAAGCACACAAACATTATTGAACAAAAGAAGCAGGCGTAAGAAGAAAGAAGATGCACTTTATGATTCCCTTTATAGTAAGATCTATAAGAGATAACACACATCTCTGGGACTGCAAGTCAGGAGAGTGATTACTTTTAGGGTGCAGTTTGCCACTGAAATAGAATAGAGACTTCAGGAGGCTCTGGAATATCTGGGTCTTAACCTGGGTGCTGACTACTCAGGTGTGACCACTTTGGGAAAATTCATTGAATTTATGAATGTGTGAGTTTATGATTTGTATATTTTTCTATATATCCTTTTTATTTCAACACAGTATTGAAATTTTGTTTACATTTTATTTCCTTTACAAGATCAGAAGAACAAGAAAAAAAATGATTAGAAGTCAGGGGATGGGATTTTTAGACAAAATCTAAAAATTTTTAAAAGGCAGAGGGATAGGAACCGATGAGGGCTGAGGATATAATTCCAAAGGAAAGAAAATGCGTTAAGTTAAGCAGTAAAACACTATTAACAAGATCTCAATGTGTTCACTTGCCGTTTTAGTATCTGCATGTGCACAAATACTTAAGTTACTTGTCCATATCCAGACTTCAAATAGCTAGATCTTCTTTCTTTTGCACCTTAGAGTTGATGGCTAGTCAAGAATCTTACCCTTTGTTGCTGTTTAGAACATGGCCCTCTGCTCCCCAAAAGCTCGTTTTCTCTTTGTGCATGCTTTTAAAAATCATCAGATGATTTCCTTGTTTTTACTTTTGTGATATATTTTCTGCTCAAGAGGGGGGAGTGTCTGTTTCTGATTTATTAGCATTTGATCCCCTAGTTTCCTGTCATTGATCAAGCCTAATACTTAGCTCAACTGATGAGTTTTATATGAAAGCTGATATTTCAGGAAGACGAAAGGTTGAACCCATTTTTAATATTTTTCCCCTTCATCTCTTTCAGAGTTTGACATGCATGGGAGACACCTAGCAAAACCCAAAACTATATTTATTTTTCACTGTATCTCCCTGGCATAAAACTTTTCGGAAGTAAAACACATATTTATCAATAGAAGAGGTGTTTGTCCAGTGTCATCCACATCCTGTCAACTGTATATACATTTACACCCTCTCACCAAAACAAGCCTTCACCCCACTGCTGACCGGCTGTCCGCCATTCAATCTCCAGCGAAGTCACGGTGAATAAGGTCAACTCCTTGGAAACATCTGTATTTGATCAGTTTGCACAAAACAGGGCCCTTCCTAATGCAGGACTTCCCTAAAGTCTGCTACGACAATAGTTGATTCACCACCACTGCCCGAGACTCCTCAGGAAACCTTTTTTTTTCCCCTCTGAGACTAGCCAATGCCCAGACTAAATTCTACTCTAGAGAGCCAAGAGACATTTGTAGTTCTGTGCCTTCCAAACTGGCATCGCCATGGGGGAAATTCTCATCTTAGCTGAGAAGATGTGGTTCTAGTTGTCGCTAAGATAACTTGCGGTCCTTTATCCACTTGGGTCCTGGGAAAGAGTCCCAAAGGGAATTGGATCAGAAAGTCCTAACAAGGGGACCATTCCAACCATTCCAGACCCTAGTATAGGTCAGTTCCATGCCCCAGGTGCACAGTAGCCTGTGTGTGCATTTTCTCTTTTTTTTTCATTCCAACCATATTTTTAGCATCACATAATCAGCTTGCTATTCCAACAGAAAATCTAAACAACTAGAGACTTCTTTTTTCTTAAAGCAAAAAAATGACTCTTAGGACATTCTGATAGACCCCAGATGAAGTTTTCATAGGCAGAATATATGTTTTATTCACCTCAATAAAATGAGGATTTAAAGGCAAAAGAAAAAATGATTAAAAGGCTAGTATAAACTTTTAAATTATACATTAACCTGAAGATAGCATGAAAGGAGTTTTATTAAAATTTGGGACATCTTTGAATTCATTTTACTAGCAGAACATTTAGAAAATCCCCAGTCCATTGTTGACAAAATTTGTTTATTGTATTTTAAAAATAAACAGATCTAATATTATGTATATATTATATACATGTAGGTCTGATATATATTATATATATCATCTATGTATGGTATATATATATGGGGGGGTTGGGGCAGTTTACTGAACTGCTCTGTCCCTTAGGTTCCTCATCAGCAACAGTAGCGCTGCATACACAGTATATGTAGAGATATGAATTATACATATATATTATACACACACATACATACACCTGTCTGTTGTTCCCTCATTTATAAAGAGGATCGAGCAAGAGCCCCAAAGATTACTTAATCAGTTCCATTTTCACCGAAGGATTTCTGTAAGTCACAGGTTCTAAGTGGGAGGCAAGAGACCCATACACACAAAAAAAGACCCTTTTTGGGAGCCATCAGTCCACTTCAGAGGACAAAAAACAAAAACAAAAATACCACACACACATGAAAATGTAACAGAAAAAAAGCAAGGAGTCTCAGGTAGTTGGTAAGTGGTACAGCCACTAAGGAACAGATTGTCCAACCTTTCCCATGTTAAACACATCAAAATTGTTTGGTTTAAAACTGATGCTGCAGTTTATGGTTCCCTCTTAGATCTCCATACAAGCTGCCATTGCTGCTTCCCCATCACCCCCTCATTGACTATTCTCGGGCCACACAGACCTGGAATATAATCCCAGCACTCTGGGGCCAAGGCAAGTTACTGAAGTCTCTTCCCTTAGGCTCCTCACGTGTGGTAACAGCACTACATCAGAGGGCAGGGTGTTAAATAAGAAAGCGTATGCAAAATGCGTAATGCAATGGCAGGCCCGTGGGCTCTGCTCAGCATAGTCAGCTATGACTGGTATTCATATTCCTGCTGTTGCCCATGCCGCCCACAGCAGCCAGTTGTGTTTAATCTACTCATTCACATTGGATGAGTTGAAAGGGATTGTTTCAAAATACTTTAGTAAGCTACTTTTTTAATGTTTCTGCTTTCAAGTCTACTGTCTCTCCCAAGCTCAACCCAACTCAACATGGATGGAAATTTAGGATGATTCATGTCACTGTGTTTTCCCCTAAGTGCAAAATAATGCACTGTACAAATAAAGGAATTTTTTTTTCCACCACAAAGAGGTTACATTTTAAAGATCTTGCAACGGATGTAGAAACCCTCTTGCATAGTTTTAACTGGCTTTATTGCAAGTGACTCAAATCCTTTTTCTCAACTCAGTTTAGTCCTACATGCTGGGCAGTTTCCTCACCCACCTCTGCTTCTGAATCACCTTCACCATCTTTCTCAGGTGGTCTCCCTTCCTGCTACTCAGGCAGGGCCGCCTCCCTCAGCTCTTCTATGTCTGTGACTTCTTGGTCTGCCCCTGGCTCTTTCAGGCACTTCAAGGGCATCTCCCATGGCCTCCGGCCATTGCCCTGCATCACCCAGCTCACAAAGTCCAAGCCCCAAGCTTTCCTTCCCTATTGGCCCATATAGGCCTTAGTGCAGCGTCAGTCAGTTGGCTTCCACCAACTTTGGAGTAAAACCCTAGGTGTCACCTTCAGGCTTGTGACATCAGCCTCCACCCCCCAACTCTGCCCCTAGCTCTTCTTTCAAAACCAGACTTTCCCAATTTTCTCCCTTTGTTTTACTCCCCAAAACAAGCTCACTGTACCCCTGCCCTTTGTTCCATGTCTCTTCTCTGACTTTCCTCATAGAGGCTACTTACCTGTCCCTGAATGAAGAGGTGAGGGCAACCGGCTGAGGAAGCAAAGTGGAGCTAAGACTCCTGGTCCCCCTTGGCTCATCGTGTCTTCCTTTCACTGGCCCACTAAGACAGTTCTGCCATATCCTCCTCCAAATCCTACTCCTGGGAAATCTGGTTAACCCCACATACCCAGCCACTGGTACCATCCAAAAGCAGAGTGCGCTGCTCCAGGTGAGTATGTGAACACTGTTACTTAACAGTGGAAGCCCCTTCCCCTTTGTGTCATGTCCTCTGGGTTGTTTCTTGACAAGAGCTGTGCTTAATTTAGTTCCTCACAGAACCAGGCATGTTGCTGTCATTGGATTAAATGCCCCATTCAATTCTGTTAAATCCAATTAATTTAAAATGTAAAGATGATTTGGGGTTGCTCCAAGCAGTGAAATGAAGAAAGGAGGCCACATCCTCTCTTGATAGAAAATGTTCACACATGAAAGAAATACAAGGCCTCTCTGCTCCAGAGAGAGGCGCTGGGGGAGCTGGTCTTGAAGGTAAGAACTCCTCTGGGAGAAGTCAGGCTTGTCTGCATCGAGGGGTTAGACATGATCACAATGATTCCTACTTAATTTAGTGTCCAATTTATAAATTTCAAAGAATGAGCATTTGAAAATATTCACTATAACTAATAAGTCAAAAATAACTAGCTTCCCCTTAACAAACATTTTTGGATACTTCAGCAACTAAAGTCTTCACAATTCTAATATATTATTTGCCTAGCTGCTTTTTTTAAATGCCTTAAAAAATAAGTTAATGATGATGTGATATAAAACAGTTTACTACACTAAAATCTGTTACAACAGGGTAAGCACCATACACTTAAATATGATTCTCCTTTCTCTTTGTTTTTAATTCTAATTATTTACTTTTTAGTTCACCTTGGACTTCACCTTGGATCAGAGTTCCTTTCTCAGCCAAGTTAAGGTTGCAAATACAGGTGCATGGTCTTGATCAAGACAGGGACAGGTGACTTGGGTGTGCTTTCCAAGGCAATACCTGACTGACCAGGCACTTTAATATGCAGAGATTTTGTTCACTCCCTCAGAACTGTACAAACACAAATTCTGACCAGATACCATTTTGATCTTAATCTTTCCTCCCGCACCATGATACTTGTTCTGACTATTTTACCTTATGAAGAGTATCAATTCTGCATCACTTAGTGATTGGGATACATCATTAGTGCATTTCTAATATAAATTTCTAATACATGGGCTGTATGAGATCGCTACAGTAGATGTGGTCTCTTGTTGATGGAAACATCTTTAAGCATCACATGACTTTGCCACTGACCCCTCTAAGTGTCTCCTCTTCATTTTACAGCACAATTTACCTTTGCTCTTTCTCTGTGGTCTTAGTCTGACTCCATTTTAACTCAGAAGTTTGATAAAACTAGTCAGGTGCAGTATTGATACTCCAAGCTCTACAAACTACCAATGAAATCTTGAGCAAGTCCCTCCCGAGCTCTAGGTTCCTGACCTGGCCTCTGCCCAGTCAGCTCTAACCATCTGTGACGCTTGGATTCTAAGTGGCTAAATATATCTGACATTCAAGTAGTGGGCCTTGGTGAGCTGCATGACCAGTGCGAGCTGGGGAAATCTTGCAGTGGAGTTGAATGGTCAAGCGAGAGGATTTCATTGAAAGAGAAGGGTATGAAAAAAAAGAAAGAAAGTTAACTAGCGTAACTCACCACAATATGGAATTATTTTCACATGTACTTGAGGAAAAAATAGATTTAGAGATTGAAATATATATTTTAATGCTCAGTTGATCCTTAATAAACTATCAATTCCAGGATCTCTGGGATTCTACTGTTAAAGAGAAAAAGGAAAATGGCAGCCTAGAAAGTGGGGAAAACATAAGCAAAGGCCTGGCAGAGGATTCAGGTGGGCCCAGCAGAAGGTGAATGCAAAGGGAAAATTGAAGAGAAACCACTGTAGTGTCAATTGCCACCAGAGAGGATATGCTCGTTTATTAATGGTGGCCTTTGGGGTGTTCATCCCAACAGCTCTGTAATCTGTTACCTGGACATTTTTCCCATTTAACAGTTATCCCATTTAACAGTGGAACTTCCTTTGAGAATATAAATTTAAATTCAGACACAGTTAGCAAAATTTGGTTTAGTCTATCTGCTCAGTGCGGAGAGGTTGGAGGTGAAGGGTAAGGTCTATGAGTGTGGTTACTCTGCCACTTTTTCCTCTGCTTGCTCAGCTCCTGCCTTCCATTTCCTTTTTTTTTTTTTTAAGTTTGTATTTATTTATTTATACAAGCACTGGGTACAGTCAGAAGCGCGGGAGGGTGAGAGAATTCACCAGAGCCAGAGAGGGGAACAGAACAGGCAGACTGACAAATACATTGCTGAGAGGCACAGTGGGTGGCAGGAGAGGTCTGCGCGCCATGTGGGACCCTCCTCCGGTGGCCGGGGAGCAGCCGGGTATCGAACCAGAGCCGCAGAGGCTGCGGGCAGCTTCGCAACCCAGCGCTCAACTGCTGCACCACCGGGGAGGCCCCCATTTCCATTTTCTATTGCTATGTAACCAACCGCTCCAAAACATGACTCAAGACAAAAATTTATCCTCTCTCCTGATTCTATGGCTTAACTGTGTTCAGCCAGATAGCTCTGCTCCACACTGGGTTGGCGGCATTCAGCTGGGCTCTGCTGGTAGGTCAAGGCAGGCTGCATGCATATTCTGGTGCCTCAGTGCTTTTTCGAGTGACCCTTCCTCCTGTTGCACTTTCTCCCAGCAGGGGGGTTCTAGAACTTCTTACATGGTCACTTACATCCAAGAGGGAGGAAGCCGAAGCTGCCTTAAGAAGGTCTGCTGTGGGGACTTCCACAATATCCTCTCCATGCCATTCTTCAAAGCAAGTCACAAGGCCAGCCAAGGTCATTAACTTGACCTCTTAATGGGAGGAGACGTGTGCACAGAAGAGAACTTGGTGGTAGCCACCTCTGCTCCATCTCGTGTCCACTGCATGGCTGTACATGCAGACTGCTGCAGGGATCCCAGCAATAACAGCAGCAGCAGCAGCAGGATGGGTAAACAGACCTCAGAGCCAACACTGATCCCTGTGTCAGGTGTTCAAAGTGCCCCCTGTGAACAACTGCTGGCAGCTCTGTGCACTCAGACTCTTCATCACACACCTTTGGTTACTGCTGTTCTCAAGCATGGATCTTTCTCCCTTTAATTACACCCAAATCTCGCCACCTGTTCTTCCAAATGCCTACCTCTACCTTCAGTCAGCCAACAGGTTCTGAAGGAAGTTGGATTTGCATAAAATCCCATGAATTCATATTTCTCAAGCACTAATTAGAGATCTGGAGTGAGAGCAGTGAGCAATGTCTGAACACTCACGGAGCTACGCTAATACAGAGCGAGACTACGGATGACGACAATCACATCTACTCTCTGCCAGATGCCACACCTGTTGCTTTACATTCATCGTATTCTCCGGTCATTCCGAGTGGACAACCATCTCGTCCAATTATGTAAGTAAAAGTTTGGGTCCATTTTATCTGGCTGCACTATTTGCTTGTCAGCTAAAATGACATCTGATGAGTTATCTTCTCCAACCGAGAGCCGTAGGACCTGGAAGTTTACATTAGTAAGCCGTTTTTTAAAAACTGGAGCTTTGCTCCAGCAAATGGTCACCGCCAAATTCCTCAGGCCCCATGCCCGAGAATGAGTCATCTGGGTGTCTTGACTCCATGAGCAGAGGGACATAGCAGTATTCATTCATTCATGTATTCATTCATTCACAACAAATATTTAATACAGGAGGGGAAGGAAGAAAGGCTATAAGGAAAGGATAACCAGTTTCTCAGGGGAGTTACCAGCTCAGTTAGAAGTGAGCCTCTGGGCCCATAGGACCAGCTTTGTAACTGCAGGCAGGGTCTTTGAGAGAGGCCTCTCTGCCTCAGGCCAAAGACGCAATTCCCAGGAGGGAGGGGGGAGGTGGGGAGGCTGTGCATCCCATGGTGTCAGCTTACCCCTCAGAATGGCACCTCAAGCAATATTTGCCCTTCCTGGCTTGCCCTCTAGAATTTGGCAGGAAAGAGCCCTGGGGAGCTCTTTGCATGAGCACACCTCATTTCTCCATTGAACAGGTCAAGTGGGGGCCGTCTGCTCTGAGATCTGCTTGGAAGGGAGTCAGAGAGGCCCTCCCAGGCTCTCCCCACAGCCTCTCTGCACTGCTGACATATTCTCTGGTATATGCTGGGTCTTAAATACAAACCCACCTGGGAAACGTAACAGATTAAGTCTTGAGCAGCCATTAACCCTTGGCAGGGCAGTGGTGAGATCAGCCTCTGGTAAAGGAAGGAGGGCCAGGTATTTGGGGTCAGAAGACTGGGATTCAAATTCCAGCACTTTTTAGTGGCGTGCTATGGGGTAGGTCACTCAATGTGTTTGAGAGCTAGGTCTTTATTTCCTCCATCACTAGTGAAACAAAAAAGAATATCACAGGCTGCTGTGAGAGTTAAGAAAGAGTATTTGTGCATATGTTTTTCAAATATAGACCACAAGAGTGTTAGTTGCTAATATTCGATTTTATCAGAACTTTTGGTGAGAGACAGCTAGCTGGGAAGTTTGGCAAGAGGCCTGGTGGTGAGGGAAGGGGGTTAGAGGAGGGGAGAAAGAGACCCAGCATGGGAGCTGGGAGACTAGCCTGGAAGGGGGGCTGGGTGCCTGTGAGGCACCAGAAGGTGAGGGGGAGTAGGGGAGGGGTCTTGAGCAAAGAAGGGGTGTGGAAGAAAAGTAAGACCGATGACCACATCAGTCAGTTTGATGATTTTTCTGAGCCTGGGGCTCAGTTTCCATTGCTGAATCACAGGCTGTGGAAAATCCATGAGAACTGATGTGTGGAGTCTGGGCCCACTCAGTGGGGCCAGGGGCACATTGGAAAAGGGCAGGGAAGTCATAGGACTCCGGTTTCCAATGTAGAGTGACTTCTGGAGAAAGACTTAGGTTTCCTCACTGTTGTTTCCTGGGCTGGAGTAAGGGTCTGCCCTGTCTTGGGGCTGGAAGGCAGTTGGCAGTGGGTGCTCACCTGAGACATTTAGAACTGGTACTTTTGCCTCCTCACTTGGAAACTGTGACCAGGCTGACGCAAGCCACAGGACCCCCATCTTTAGCTCACAGACTGATTAAAAAACAACTTCCAATGGAGACCAACCTTCCATTTCTAAAATGCTGGGCATCTCTGTTCATCTGAACTTCTAAAGTATTCAATGTTTTACCCAGGGCAACATCCGGTTGCATGGGGAGGGGGGTGAACTCAAGAAAACCACTTCAAATTAACTCTGGATGGCTCCTTATGAGAGGGGCGCTCCGCAGGCCCCAGCTATGTTAATGCAGCCTTGAGGTTTGAAGGGCAAATCCCCCCCAAACGCCAGCACCGCCACAATAACCACTCTCAGAGCTGGCTTCTGGGCCACAAAGCTCTTACCACATTGTAAACTATACATTTGCAAATCTCACAGCTAATCCACAGTACCTCGTATGTGCAATCTAATATGGGCCCAAGGGCCCGGAGGCACCCTCATGGCACAGACAGGCCCTGTCTTAAGTCCCACACTGAAAAGTACAACTGGTTAGCCAGACTGCAAAATATGTAACTTGAAGTCCCCTTGCCATGAGAACCACGTCTCTGGAATTTCCTGGCTTCGGGAGGGGTGGCGTTCAGTTTCTAACCTTTGCTTTATGTTGGTCGAGCTCTGGCATTTTACTCCTGGGGTCGTTTCTGTATTTTGGTGGGGAGGTGAGGGGGCAGGGGAAAGGAATGAAAGAATCTCAACAGAAAACTGAGGAGCCTGAGGCTGCCAAGCAACGCTGTGGAGCCCCATCTGGGCCTGCTGCAGAGAGCCACAGAGCCATGCAGATGAGGCCCCGATGGCCCTTGCACCCCCTCCCCACGCACACATTGCTGCAGGTTTTCCCACAGCCTGGTAATTGTGGCCAAGTGAGAACAGCTGTCGTATCAGGGCGAGCACGCCGGACCTGGGGTCAGAAAACCTCATTTCCAGCCCTGCTTTACCACTTGCTAGCTACTGGGGGACAGCGGTGAGTCCTCCACCTCTCTGAGTTTCAATGTCCTCCTTTGTCCGTGGAGCTAACGGTATTTCACACAGAATTATGTGGCTTGGATGCATTAAATGGGGAGATGGAGGGCATCCAGGAGCCCATCAAGGGAGCTCTCTGGAATATCTGGGGTCAGAAACACTTCCTCTGCAGCTTAGCACAGGAACAAATAAAACATCCCATGAGCAACTACTGAGCACTGGCTGCTCTGCTTGGCCCTGAGGGGGGACACCGGGGAGAGATACCGAGGAGAATAAGAAGAATAAGATGGAGGGCTGAGGACAAGCCTTAATGCCCTCAAGAGATGACTAATAGACAAGGAAACTTTTGCTAAAGATCAGTGTTGAAAAGACCTCAGAGGTGAGAAGAAGAAACATTAAAAAATGGGTAATAGATTCTTTCTGAGGGAAAACAGGCTTTTGCAATGCTTCCTCTTGTCCTCGTTGACATGCTGGGACTAATTCTTGCCCCCAAAAGTGTGGCCAAATGTGCCCACACGCTGTCGGTCATAGGGTCCTTCAACTAACTCTGCCTACGTGTTTTGAGTAAACATCTCCAGATTAAATTGGCTTCAGGGCAACCTCCCATCTGCAAACCCAGCAATTTTGTCTTTCATGCCCCAAGTCTGTGGCCCAGACACCATGCAGAGGGGGGCAAGCTCCTGCCTGGAAGTGCGCAAGCCCTTGAATATTAGCCTTTGGATGGGCTTCATTTAAAAAAATATTATCAAATGTCATCCTATGATTCAATTTCTAGGCTCCCGCCTGAAAAAAAACACTGGGATCTCCTGTGAAGGTATTTCTGGTGGATAACGAGGCCTCCAGACTGGACCACGCCACACTTCCCGTCTCTCTTGCAGCCCTGAGGTTCAAGCTGCAGCCACCAGGGAGGATTTGACTTAGAGATCATGACGTAATGCATACAGGTGACATTTTAAAAATATCCATGCATTACTGGTATTGTCTGAAAAACTCCTCCAGGCATTTCCTTGTGTGCATGTTACACAACAGAGGCCCTGCCTGTGGCCCCTTCATCTGAACATCTCAGAAGGTCACACTAAGGCTGGAAGCTTAGATGAAGCTGTTTTGATCATCAGGGTGCATGGAAGCTGGGTTAGCATTGCTGGGGAGAGCTAGGTGAAGCAAGCTATTAAAGCAAAACCAGGGTCAAATATAACGACCTATATAAAGAACAAATATATAGGCCTACAGAGGGAGACCAAGACCATTAGGCATACCAGCAACCAATTCAGACTGGCTGTCTTTGTGAAAATGGTATGATGGATGATGTCTAATTTTTTTTCATCATCTTTTTCTGCAGTGAAAATGTATCATTATAAAACATTAACATTAGAACTTGATCACCAGGTAAGTTTCCACTAATTTAAAAATAAAACAAAAATGCCAAGATTCTTTTGAGTTTAAACCATTGAGACCCTGGTTCTGCATTATCTTAGGCAAGTTACTTAACCTTTTCAAATTTCAGTTTTCTCATGTGAAAATTGAAAACAATAATACTGCCAACCTCAAAGTGGAGTTGTGAGGATTAAATGATGAGCCAGTAACACTGTTAGAGAAACACCTGGTACAGCTCATGAAGTTTTGGTTGCTTATGGTCATTCCTCATTTCTTGGAATTAAATACACACATATAAAATAAGGGGTTGTGTCAACTCCTGGAGAGTAATCCAGGAGGTGCAGGTGGGATAGGGGAAAACGCCCTGCACAATGATAATGAGGCCTGTTGCTGCCAAACAGGCAGAGCCGAAGCACCTAATATGAGAAACGGTCTTCCCAGAGTGTGAGAAACAGCTGTCATGACTTTAAATGTTGAGTTGCCTTTTTTAGTAAGAAAAATAGCCATGTCATTCCAGTTGTGAGGACTGAAACTTCAGAATCCAAGGCTACCCTGAGCATGATCTACCCCTTTGCAATGTGTGTGACAGAGCAGGGGGAAAAAGCCACGTTGAGCAACTAGCAACCAACAAGGTACAGAAGGGCAGAACCTCCTCCCTCTATTGGGAGGGGGAGCTGTTGAAGGAAGAGCAGAGGCACCTGACTCAGGAAACTTAGGAAGAAGGTGGGCATAGACTGCTGGTTGGACCCCAATAGCTATCTTTTCTTCTTGCTTTGGTAGCAGATCCTTGCATGTTACTAGGCATTGGGGGTCCAGAATAAAGACCCATTTCCCATTCTCCCTGTATGTCAGGGGTAGCCATGCAACTAGAGTTTGGACGATAGGATATGAACGAAGTGAAATGTACAACTTCTGGGCTTTGGCCCTACAGGGAAGGAGTGTGGTCTCCTCCTCTGCCCACTGGCAAACCCTGCCCCCAGGCATGACGGCAGGATCCAGGCTGGCTCCCAGGTCACTGAGGGAAGCTGTGTGTTGAGAAGAGTAGAGCCACAAAAGAGGGATCCATTTGACACACTGTAAATCTGTCATAACAGTCAGGAACCATTCATACATGATCAGAGAGAGAAGAATGAACGCCTCTCTTATTTAAGCTGCCATTATTTTGGTTTGCATTATAGGATCCAGACCTGTGTTCTACTTAATACAGGAAACAAGATGAATAATAGACAAGGAACTGGATTTGAAAGAGAAACGTTGCGGTTGGGGAGGTGAGGATATCTGTGGGGTTCATTGCCGAAGGCTAAGTCTGGAAGGACTAGAGTTTCAGAATAAAGAGCTGATTGAGCCATTTGGAGGGCAACCTTCATCCTTCCCATACTTTAAATTACAGAAAACTATCCAAAACTAAAGAACTTTGTATATCTGCACGTGAATGGCCTGGTAGGAGTTTTGTAGGGCAAGTCTTTTCCGCCCTTCCAATAAGGTAATATTCATCAAAGCATGGGCTACAGATGCGTGCCAGCCCTCAAACTGTTTGTAACCCACCCCCATAATGAGTATAAAACTTCAGGGTGTCATCAGCTTTTATAGTGATATGACATTGCAATATCTGAGCATGTGGTTGTATTCCTAGTAATTTACTTTTTCGTATTTCACAAAATATTACCCTGTCGCGGATTGGAAACAAAAATAGTGGTTCTTTAGCACAGTGGTTTGAGAGGGTGGAAAGAGGCAGACAATGTAACGAGGAGGTGCGCCAGGTATGCGAATTCCTTGCCCTTACCCATACGTTATTGAGCTATGACAATGGAAAGAGAAAAATAAAGGACCCTGCCATTCTGACTACCATTTGTTAAGCTCAGGACTCAGCCATCTATGTGGAAGAGGAGGTGGCTTTATTGTTCAACACTCTTAGCTAAGTAAGCACTTGGAGAAAATGTAAAATATATATAATTTTCAAAAAGATAAAATCATGAACTTCATCCAAATGCAAAATGAAGAAAGCATCAAGGATTTTAACTCATTAAATGAAAGAATCAGAAAAAGGTTACATAGATTCAAAGGAGAATTTAAATAATAGGCATTCATGTATATAGGAAATCAGAAATCTGAAATGAATTTCCAATTACTTACAAAACTGATCAATATGCTGTAACACCACAACTGATGTTTAGGGTCATTTTTTCAACAGAGTTCAAATAACTTTATCTCAGTTGGACAGAATGAACTTGATGCCCACAAGTTAGAGTCATTTGTATCCGAAAGTTTTTTTTCTCTTTACTAGCACCCCAGAAGCATCGATACTTAGCCTAGTTACACACCATCAAAGGTGTGTCCCCCAGTGAGTCAGGTAATCCCTAGAGGCCCACCGGACAACAGACAGTGCTCCACAGAAAGTGTACCCACTAAGCTCTTTTGCCCGTTTTCAAGAGGAAGATGATTTTTCCTGAAGCCTTCACATATATGTGCATATAAAACTTCATAAAAGCATGAAGCAGTTTGCAGTCAATCTTGCTATATACACAATACATGTGTATATATGTATATGAAACCAATTAAGAACAAGCAAACAACACTTCTTTTTCAAGTAGAATTCTCACCCAGGCTGCAGGGTGTGGGACTTCAGGAGCAGCCTCTGCCTATTCAACCAATCCCTGCGATCTTCAGTGGCTGTGAGGATTCAATTAGAATCACCAAGTCCTGTGATCTTGACTACTGGGCATGGGCAGCCCAGTACTTATCACAAGGGAATGAAACCATTATGTCACGGATCCTCTTCACCTGAACCCCGAGCCCGCTAGTCCCTGGGTGTACAGCCACTTTCCAGGCTCTGGTAAACATTATCAGCTTTGCACTGCCATCTCATTCCATTCTGAGTGGGTTGGGGCATTTCCTTTCTAGAGGTAGAACATCTATAAAACTGTAGGAGTATCATTTTGCAAAGAGCTATAATTATCAAATTCCTTGAATTACCAAATGCCCTTTCATAGTGTCTATCATGTCCGAAGGCAGGGAGGGCTGGAGAGTAAAGAAACCCTTCCACCACAGTGGACTTGCACATCCCGAATGCACCTCCCGACGCCAACTGCCACCATAGCACAGTGTTCTTCTGGGGCTTAGGGGCAGTTTGCACTGAGAGGCTAAAATTCAATTTATTCTCTCTCCAAGCAAGCAAAGCTGTTTGGGCAGGAGGCACTGAAGCCGGTGACATTAGGCAGGGCACAGGAACAGGAACAGTTAGGGCCAGACAGACATTGTACTTGTGTAGTTTTGGGAAGTCACTTAAAACTTCTTAGGACCTCAATTTCCTCAAATGACCTAACTTCATGGGGTACTGCAAGGATGAGCAGAAGTGAGTGTAAGTTCCCTGGCACCCCTTATATGCCCAATACTTGGTAATTCATTATGACTACAAGGAGAGCTCACTGAGGGCTGGGTTAGTCCTGAAAGAGAAGGGGCGTGAACTAGGCAGCCAAGAACAGGTGAAGAAGAGAGACATACAAGACAACAGGAGGAGGTTCAAGCAGTGGGCATTCCATGAGCAAGATGGGAAAGCGGGAGATAGCAAGGAGACCAATGAGTGTGGGAGAGACCAAAGAGAGGGCAGAGGAGCTGGAGAGCTAGGTGAGGAACTTGAATTTGCAGCAACGAAAAGAAGGGACCTAAGGAAGTTTCTGGAATTCATGCAGGTCTTGTGTGCTGCAGTTGTGTCCTTCTATCACAATGCAACAGAACCCTCCCCACCTCTCACTTCCTCCTCAACCTGACAGGGGTCCAGTCAAGTCCCAATGTATGGGGCTTCAGCTGCAGGTCAACCCCCCAGCTTTCAGACCCCTACCAGTCTTCTAGAGGCATTAGACTGTGGTCTTATGTCATGGTATTTCTGAGACAACGTGAAGGCCAACCAAATAGTTTCTCTTTCAAATGAGGCTCACTGCACCAAACTGAAAGTTTGAGTCAGAGCTGCCACCATAATTACTGCCTTGTAACACAAATTTACAAGTACACTCTGTTACCATCTTCAGAACATGCCTAATGGAAGTGGCTTCCAGAAAGACTGAAAGCTACTAAATTGTTATTATTGACCATCTAATTGGCATTGGCTAAGTGCTCAGCCACAGACAGAATTTAAAAAACCATGAAAGCGTCTATGATTGACTCTGTATGTCAGGTGAGGCTATTACACAGCTGGCAATAAATTCTTAGAGGGGAAATTCCTTGTTCAGAATTGGATGTAGGCAGCAGTGCATGGGTTCACCAGGCTCTACAGGTGACTTCCTATTTATGAGAAATATTTTATGTCTCATTGCTTTCCAAAACAAAATAAGCATCTGAGTCTTTCAAAGGTAGCAATGCCAACTTCCAGGCGGCTTCACAAGGAGGCAAGTTTTAGATTCAACTTTTCTTCAGTTCTCTCTTAATAGTGTGAAAATCTTGTTGAAAACCAATGAAGCAAATCTTGTAGACATTTTTGCAATTTGCATTTAGCTTAGATCAAATACCATAGTATTTTGCACATGAGCATGAAGTGCTGGGCAGAAACCCTCAGTTTACACTTATATGTGGGTTTTATTTCTGTCAAATAGATTATAGTTTCATTGAAGGAAATAAACACATTTTCTGTTTCTTTTGAATTTCCCACTAGTGTCTGATACAGAGTTCATCCTTTATTATGTGAATTGCTAATTAGTAAATGTTATTGGTTGGGAGGGACACTCTCAGCAGCTTAAAACAAGTGAAAAACTAAAAGTGGCTAAAAAAGATGGGCATTTCTTACTTCACATAGTAAGAAGTTGAATACAGGGCCAGAGGAGGACAGGTTGATGCAGAGACTCAGTCACGAAGCCACCACCCAGGCTCTTTGTCTTTCTACCCCATCCTCCTCCACATGTGGATGTTCTTACTTGCCACTCTCCACACCCCAACTCAGGAATTGCCTTTTCTCTTTGCTCTTCTCTTGTGGAGGAAAACCTTTGCTACAATCTTTAGGTTCCATTGGTAAGGACTGGGTCACATGACCGGGTATAAGCAGCCATTTTGAACCTCCATGATGGGATATTGCCCCTGTGAACTAAGAAGCAAAGCTAGTTGATATTGGAAAGTCTACCAAGAATCTTTCTCTTTATCTGTGTATAGAGAATATCTGTAATATAAGGTGAGTAATAACTGTGGGGAAGAATAAGTTTCAGAAGTCATGCAGTGGGGAGGTGGGTGGATAGTTTGCTAATCATGAGCACTCAGTGCCCCCCACATCTGAAAACTTAGAAGTTACTATAGAAAGGAGTACAGTATTGTGTTGCCTCTGTAGCAAGTTCTGTTTACTATTCTGCTCTGGAAATTAGCTGAAACAGTTGGGAAAAGCTGCAATCATCAGGGTCACCATGAGACACAGGCAGCTGGACAGATGTGTTCCATTAGCTGCCCAATGTCATAAAACCATGAAGCAGTTTGCAGTTAATCTTGCTTGTAAATGAAATGTGTAAAAGTAAGTTATCTGCAAAGATACAAAGCAAATGATAATTTGTTGACATTTGATACGATGCAATTGTGTCAATTGGCAGAATAACTAATAGTCTGATCAACCAGCTTCTAAAGGAAAAATCCTCTCTCTTCAGTAGATCATGTGACAACATGAAGAATCTGGCTGGAGAGAAAGATCTGAGTATTTGCAAATCTGGAAAAAGGAGTTCTAAATTACCTCTAAGTAACTAAAATCTACAGAAACAAAATATAAATGAGCATATAATAAACAGCATATAACATTATAATATATGTAACACATAAGTATACATTACATAGAATTAAGTAGTGCTATTTCAATTTATGAGCAATTGTTTTCCTTTAGGTTAGTTTATCAGCTTATGTTACTAAGATAAATGAGAAAACCTGTGCATGATTCTAACAATGTAGGTTGATAGATTTGATCTTGCCAGAGGAAATTTGTTTCCACTAATGTGAAGCAATTAGAAGAACTATCGGTCGGAAGCAAAATGATGTTTTATGTACTAGGCCCCTGCAGACAGGAGGCTCATCTCCTCAGTATTATCTGGCTTTTCTGGGACATCTCCCTCAAAAAAGCAGTTTTTTTAGGTATTACATGCTCGCGACAGGGTAAATCCTTAGGAAAACCTTGGTGCTTCTGTGGAGGAACATCACAAAGCTGTTAAGTTTTCATGGCTCTTAAAGTATTTGGCAAGGTCAACACCTGAATTCCAGTTCACTTGGTCTGCGTTGTGTGGCGAAGGATGAGGCACTCTTGGAAGAGCAGATTCTTCCTCCTGCCCCACCACTGGCCCCCATTCTTTTTTTTTTTTTTAAAGATTTATTTATTTATTTATACAAGCACTGGGTACAGTCAGAAGTGTGGGAGGGTGAGAGAATTCACCAGAGCCAGAGCGGGAACAGAACAGACAAACCGACGAAATACACTGCTGAGGGGAGCAGCGGGCACGGCAGGAGAGGTCTGTGCGCCATGTGGGACCCTCGCCGGTAGCCAGGGATCGAACCAGCACTGCAGAGCCTGCAGGCCAGCACTCAACCACTGCGCCACCAGGGGAAGCCCTGGCCCCATTCTTGAGCACCCTTCCACCCTTCCTCCTTCTGTGAAAGGAATGCCTGCACAAAGGCTCTGAGGTGCACTGAAGCAGAGATGAAAGAAGAAGGCCTGGGCCCTGCTGTCATCTCAAAGAGTTCAGAGAACACAACAGAAATCACTCACGAGCTAAATGGCGGACAAACTGAACTTCGCAAGCATCTTCTTCCCTCCCCACCCTTGGCCATGGTAAGAGGCTGAAGGTCTTGGGTCTCCCCCGGGTCACCTCCCAGAGGTGACTTATGCCCCACTCCAGATGCAAACTAGAACACTCTCAGTGGGCAAAAGAAGCTGCTCCTCAGAATGGAGATGTAGAAAAAACTACCGCCACTCTGAATTTAGAGCTCCCCCGGGCAACAGTGAAGTAAATATTGTCATAGAGGCTGCAATTCCTCCTGCGCACACCCAGTGTAGAGTTGCAGGCAGGCCTTAGTCATGCTACATGACGACGGGGTGAGATAAACACAGAGACTCTGTGTTTAACATTTCCGTCTATGGGGCCGCTGGGGCCTCTCCTGAGGGCAAAACACGCTAGTCTTGCCAGCATTCCTTTTTTCCCATCCCTGCTGAGGAAGGAGGCAGACGCTACTTCCTCCTTTATCCCTAAACCCCAGGGTCACTGAGTGGAGAGAAGTAGGCTGGAGTTCATGTGGCAAGCCCACCCTGGCCAGTGCTGCTGGACTTTGCCTCGGGACCAGCTTCATGGACCCGAGTCTGAGGCAGTGCCCTGGGGTGGGCCTCCTGCTTAGATGAGCCTATGCTTGCTTTAATGCTCTCCTGTCACCACTGAAAATTCATAACCATTTTTGAACAAAGAGCGCCCCCATTTCATTTTGCTCAGGGCCTCACAAAGTATGCAGCTAATCCTAAATACTTTATGGTCCTTAAAGAGATGGGGTCCTTCCTTCCCATGGTGAGTAGAGATCACAGCTGAGCCATTTCAACTTTCATTTTCCTAGGACCATTCAATTGCCTGAGAAACACTTCCTGGGGGAGGTGGGAGATGTCCTGATTGCCCATTGAGAGATTAAAATTGAGACAGAGGTGGGTTCTAGGTGTGCACTGCTCCCCGGCCTAACACAGCCCAAGAGCTTCCATCCCACCTCCCCATCAGGACGCAGCTCACAGCTGGTCAGCATGCTCTTATTGTTGACAGCTGTCGCGAGCTCCCGGAGAGGTCAGACCGAGAGGACGGCTCTTTACACCACGGGAATGTAATGTCCATCTGGGTAGACAGCAGTTGGCAAACAAAGTTGTGGTCTATACCAGGTGCCAGTGAGGACGAGTGGAATAATCTAATAATAGAGATTAGAGAATGGAGAGCTCAGTGTGTGCTGCGGTAGGCAGAGCTTCATGTACCAGGTCATGCTCCTCATCTCCACCTCTTTCCACAGACCACCCCTCAACCCTAGCCCACCCTCTTACAAACAGGCCACCAATAAGAAGAAGGAGGGGTGATGAGAGTTGGGGGAGGATCTGAATGCCCCCACTTCTAGAGAATTAGTAACTGCCAGCATAGTCTCTGTTGGTGCAGGTAGATGAGGGGAAGCTTCTTCTGTTATTAATAATTGACTCTATTGTGTCTCATTCAGAGAACAATCAATTTTCTGTACTGCATAACAGGATAGAGTAAATTTGTTTGGATAATGGTAAAAATCTGAGGCTCTGGAACTTTTTGCCTAAATGTGAATCTTCCATTTTTTTTTTCCTTTTAACTAACTACCTTCTAGTATACATTTATAGAGCAGTCACAAATTAATGGAATGTGCAAGGGGATCAAATCCAGCTGATCATTAGCAGATCTCATATTGCATCATGGATGCTGTTTCTTATGGACTAAATGTTGTGTTCCCCCCAAAATTCATATGCTGAACCCTAATCCCCAATGTAATGATATTTGGTTATTTGGTGGTAGGGAACTCTGGGAAATGATTAGGTCATGAGGCTGGTGCCCTCACGAATGGAATTAGAGTCTCATGAAAAGATACCCCAGAGAACTCCTCACCCCTTTCTGCCATGTAAGGACACAGCAAGAAAATGGCTGTGTCTGTAAACTACAAAATCTATAACCAGGAAAGGGGCCCTCATCAGCTATCAAATCTGCTAACACCTTGATCTTCAACTTTTCAGCCTTCAGAACTATGAAAAATAGACAGTTGTTGTTTAGCTTCCTGAACTAAGACATTACTATTATCTTTAATTTACAAATGAGTAAAATGAGGCATAGAGTGTATGGGTAACTGAGGGTAGGTCCCTCAGAATCAAGCTTGTAGATCCAAGATTTGAACACTGGTAATTTGATAGACCTTGTCTTCTAAATTACCTTCCAACCCCGGCTTCTCCATCTCCATTTTCCCTGGAGCTAAGCATAAAAGAAGTGCTTTAGATCAACTGGTTCACCAAAGAAATGAGAGACAATTGGAAATTCAGAATCAGGCTATGCCCTGGACCTCTGACCACTTTCTACAGACCTCTTCCTCTCTCAAGAGTTGGGTGAAGCATTCTTGAACCGACCCAAAAGGTTCTATCTATTCTAACATTAGTTAAATGACATACAAGATTTGAAGATTCTCCCAAATGTAAAGTATCTTAGAAGATGCTAGGAAGCCTTTGCACTTTCCATGAACTGCATTGTTTGTGGTTGCCAATCAGCCATTTGTTCTAAGTAGAAAGTTCTCTGGGTAAATCTCACCAACTCAGAACCCTTCCTTCTCTTGGTGGTTATAAACTCTTCTTGTCTCAGAGTTTCCGCAGCCAATCTTCTTATGTGATCGGTGAGTAAAAAGGGCAATGGAGGAGTCAGTGTGCTTGTCGCCTGGGTCAGTGTGCTGATGTGGAGCCAGCACTGACTTTTATATGCAGGTTGTTCCTCTTTGCACAGCAGTGCTGCGCTGCAGTAACTGTGCAAGCTGAAACTCTGCAAAGTGATCTTTGCAGAGCGATAATTGTACTAAGACCTTCAAATTTTTTGTCAAATATTAAGAATGTTCTTACTATCGGGTATAAATGGAAAAACCAGCAAAGTCAATACTTAGTGCACTATAATTTTTTAATTAATATTTTATATAATTCTTACATCATTTTTCATTTTTGCACAATGTATGCATCTTCATTTTGGTTATATTCCCCACACAATTGCACACCCCCCCCTTATTTTGACCCCATTCCTTCCTCTCCCCTTCCCTGCCCCCCCCATAGTGTGTCTCTGGTTTATAGTTGCTTGTTGATTTTGATTTTTACTTTGTGTTAATTAGTCTTTTTTCTGGTCCCTTATTTAGGTTTTCTAAATTCCTGCTATGAGTGAGACCATCCGATATTTTTCTTTTTCTTTCTGACTTATTTCGCTAGCATGATCCCTTCTAGCTCCATCCATGTTGCTGCAAACTGCATGTGTTTATCTTTCGTGATTGCTGAGTAATATTCCATTGCAGTGCACTATAATTTAAAACATTAGAAGTATTGAGAATTAATATGTTTTGTTTCTTGGTAAAAACCTATCAAGAATAATCTGAATAGTGTTTGACTTCTCATCACAGAACACGCGATAAAGAGCAAGCAAGTCTTTTCTATCCTTTGGCAAATGGTCCAACTTCTTAGTCTGGATCAGCTTCCAATGTTCTTTGCACTTTCAACACTGTGAAGTATCTCTGAGTGTCCACGGGGAGATTTTTGCTGGCATCTCTTCCTCAGGGCAATTTTATTATTCTCATTAGAGCCACTCTCCTCACTGAAGTCATTGGACTTGTCTTCACTGAGCTCCTGCTGTTGGTGTCAGTATTCCCACATCACCTATTTTTCTACAACTCCATTTATATTGGGTTTGAATTTTACCTCCAGCATTTTCTCTTCTCTATCTTTGTTGCACTTTCATCTTTCTTAGCCAACTCCTGGTTTTGATTATCACATGGTTTTATCACTGCACATAAGGAAGCAGCACAGTGACACGCTTTGCTGTCTGCATAAATTGACTAACAGAAGCACAATAACTAGTGAGTCATCATCAGGCTTGGAAAGGGGCACAATTGGTCACTGAGCCACATGACTTGCCTCTGTTGTTTATGCAGAGATGTGTAGTTTGGAGGGTCACATTTTATGCAGCTACTGACAATTACATACACGATAACTGAAATAAAAGTATATTGTTGTGGGCTGGTGTCATTGAACTAAACTGTGATAACTGAAATTCGTGCTTATTTGAACTCTGCAAAGTGAGGCCTGCCTATGCATCAACCCACCTCTTTTATTCTCACTGTAGCTTTATGAAGGACAAAGATGATACCTATTCAAAGACAAAGAGGCTTCAGGAGGCCAGCTGACTACCACCCTTGGGCACACAGCAAGGCAGGAACCCCCATCCATTAGCCTAGGAGCCAACACTCCCACCACCACCACCACATCACAGGGCCTTGATTTAGAAAGAGGACAGTAGTTGTGCCTTTCCCTGGAGGGCATCTCATCATGCAAAAGAGTTTTATAGGCTCATCACATTCCTTGTCTTGGGTTGCATAGGATCTGAGACCTAGATCTAATTTAAACTTCCCACTCCCCTTCCCCAACAATTTCGTGCTGCTGACAGATGACTTAGCTTATTACCCCTGAGACAAGTGCGTAAGGATTATCATGTCCATTTGAAACAGGAAGAAGTGGAATCCCAGAGAAAGAAATGCACAGTACAGGGCAGCACCACAGGCTCCCAGGGCACATTTTGCAGCGTCACACCCTCTGATGGCTGCAGCTGAGCTGAGCAGGGGCCTGCAGGGCTGAGGAGAGCTGCTGCTATGCCTTGAGGTGCCCCCTATCCTCCCCACCCCATTCTGACCGCAATGTTGGAGACCCCCCACCACCACCATCAATAGCAGGGAAACCTGCGCTCCCTCACTTGGCCCAGCCCAGAAATAAAGAATGTTTCTCATTAATAGGATCAAAAAAGGCATCTTTCTAAGAACGAAAGAAAACGTGGCTTTATTTGCCAAGGTCACTCCCTTCGAAAGCCCTCCAGAAAGCATACAAAATTGTTAAATTGTCAAAACATTAATTAGATTGTTAAATAAGACCGACACTAATCCTCAAAGCATGTGAGGCAGGCCCTTTGATGGATCTGGCCTGATGGCCTGATGGCTTTAGGGTCCGGTTGGCACTTCCATTCCAGAAAGTTGCAGTCTTGGAAGGAACAGCTGGAGAAAAAGTGGGTGATTATGTAGAGATACCATTTGTCCCAGCAAAGTCAGACTTGGCAAGGTCGGCTAGGGGCTCTCTGACGTGACGGCTGTGACAGAGGCCTCCCCACCTCCGGCTTCCCCTGCTCTGTGTAGACACGGGGGTGTCTGTACCTTCCTCCTGACATTGAAACAAAACATTGATTATATCCTGTAACTTCAACACATCGGTTCAAAGGTTTGAGTCTGGCCCCTTCAAATATGTTGTAAGCTTTCCAAAGTCAGGCCCCAGCTGTTATATGTTCTATTCTCTGTAGAGCAGACTTTAAAAATTAAATTAAAGGAAACCTTTTATTACCATTTTATTTTCTCTGCACTTCCTGTCTGACGTAGCTGATAGAAAGGGCAATATTACCTTGAAATCTCCCTCACTTGCCAGTCCATATTCTGGGACAGCATTCCCAGATTAGGCCCCCAAATCAAATGACCTGCTTCGAGGAACTTCTGCACTGATAATATGGATGAGAAAATACTGGAAGTCAGACAATGCAGCTTTGATTGAAGTAAGACTGGGGGAAATGGACTCTTCTGCTTTCCTGCTTCCAAAATTTCCTTCTTTACTTTTTAGATTAAAATTCTGTTGGAATAGAACTGGTGAAACAAAAAGCTTCAAAAAACTATTTGGGGGTCTCCCTGGTGGTACAAGGGGTTAAGATACAACCTGTGAAGCTATCCACAGCCACTGCAGCACAAGATCAATCCCCAGCCAGGGAACTACCCACATGGCGAGCAGACCTCTCCTGTCTCCCCGCTGCTCCCCTCAGCAGTGTATTGCAGTCATTCCTCCTATTCTGTTCCCCACTCTGTCTCTGGTGAATCCTCTCACCACCACCCCCCTCCCCACACCCCCGGCTTGTGCCCCAGCTCTTGTATGCATAAAAATAAAATTAATCTTTTTTTAAAAAAAAAAAACCTATTTGGATCATTGGAATCAACTAATTGTTCTTTTGGATTTGTCTAGCTTTTTTTTGTTGTTATTGTTGTTTTTGTTTAATCATTTATTGGATGGCTACTTGTTACATTGTGGTAGGAATTTACTCAAGCCTGAAGAGGAATTTTCATCCTGTAAATGAGAAAACATGTTCAGAGAGATGACATGATTTCTCCAAGTTTAACTAGTAAGTGCAAGAAGGAAGAATTGAATCAGTTCTACATGATTCACCATAAGGTTCGTCCACTCTTAACCTCATATTTCACTTTTGAACCTCTCTGTGGGACACGTGTGCAGTTCTCATCACACAGAAGCCTTCTCCTCCTCCATCTGGAATTCCTCCTCAACCTTCAGAGTCACTTCAGTCTCCTCAGTCTGCACTGCCTCCCTCATCTCGCTTCACAGGTATCACTGCTGATTCTGTAACAGCGTCTAGAGCATGGGGTTTTCATGCGTGGAGTCGCCTGTCTATCTCCCTGCTAGTCCATAAACTTCTTGAACTCGGGAACTATTTTTTATTCATCTTTATCTCAGCACTTCAAGTAGTATTTGTCTCTTGGTAGGGTTAGGTTGGAAAAAACAATATAGTCTCTCTCTCTCTCTCTCTCTCTCTCTCTCTCTCCACTTTGCCTTAGAGAGCCATCATATTGTGAGGAAATTTGGGGCACAATGGAGATGTTCTGGCCACAGCCCCAGCTGAGGTTACCATAATAAATCAGGTGAAATGTTCTGGTGACTTGGACCTTGGCGGTGGTAGTGGAGAGGATAAAAAGTAGCTGGATTTTGGATCAGTTTTGAAGGGGAGCTGATGCGCTTGGGTAATTCGTAGCTGGAAAGAGGAAAAAAGATGTCAAGGATGTCCAGGTACTGGAAGGGTGGAGTTGCTGTTTTTTGAGATGGGGAGGGCTGGAGGAGGTGAGGGTGAGGGGATGTAGAATCAGGAGCTGTTCTTCAGACTTGGGAAGCTGGACTCCCCTACTGAAGCACTGATACTGTGTTTGAAGCTGAAAATTCGAATCTAGAGCTCCGGGGACTGGAGATAGAAATGTGGGCATCATCTGTATACAAGTGATAATGACAGCTGTGAGAGAAAATGAGCTCAGTGAGCCAATGAGTGTGGACAGAGAAGACACGCGCCTGAGGCCAGCATCTGCGTCAGCACTAAGAGCTCAAGCGGACAAGCAGCAGCCAGCTCAAAGCAGGAAGGGGGAAACAAAGGAGCCTGCAAGGGAGCAGCTAGCCAGTGAACAGGAGCCACAACAGAGTGGGGTCCTGGAAACCAAGGAAAAACACAAATTTCAAGAAAGAGGAGGTTACCTGTTGTGTCCAAAGTAGCTGCAGGGCAAGTAAGAGGAGGCCTGAGAATTGACCAGTGGATTCGGCAACATGGCAGGCACTGGGAAGAAAGGTTTTGGTGGGGTGGTGAGGTCCAGAGCCTGCCAGTGAATTCTGGAAGACCCGGGGAGCCAGCCGCAGGTACAGCCTCTTTTGAGAGATGTGTTGTTGAGGGGAACAGAGAAATGGTGTCGTGTAGGTAGAGAAGGCTATAGGAGGAAGAGGGTTGTTTTTTATTTTTTTAATGCAGGAGTTTGTGTAAACGATCCAGTAAAGGGAGCGAAAAAAAGTGGTGTTGATGTGGGATGAAGAGAAAGAATTATTACAGGAAGTCCTTGTAGAGCTGGCATGTGGCGCACAGTGGCGGGGCTGGCTTGGGGTTGAGCAAGCACTGTCCATCACAGAAGCAGCAGAGAAGGCAGAGTAGACGGCACAGATGCAGCGATGAGTGACAGAAGCAGATGGGAGTTCTCTTTCAATTGTGACCTCACAGAGAAATGGGGAGCAGGGCTCTCAAATGGGTATAGATGGCAGATTGCTATCTGACAGAGTGGGAGAGTGACTAGGCTAGGAGGACCAGGCAGAACGAAGGGTCCACTGGAAGTCAGTGCTCGCAATGTGAATGTGACCTGGGTGTGTTTTACCCCAGGCATATTCAGCTGCTTGGGTGCAGGCATGAAAGGTTTCATTTTATAAAGACTGGACTTTTGCCAGAGAGACAGTGAGGGGTGAGAGGGGCCAGGGAGTTGAGAGAAGGGGATTATAACCATAGAATGTGGACTCTAAGCTGGGATAGAAGGAAGGGCACCGGGGCATTGGAATAACAGTGAGAGCATAAGTTATAGGTCCTAGTGGGGTAAATCAGGTTGGTGCTAGTCCAAGGAGTGACTTCAGTGATTTAGATAAATGCTTCCCTTCTAGCTGATACAATCCCACAATTATGCAAAGAAAAAACTGCCTTTTCCCCTGGGTGGTTGGAGCCATGAGCCAGGGTACACTCTATCATTTCTGGAGTTTGGGTTGGATTTCAAGGCCAACTTGTCCTCTTGGTCAAGAAATTTTGTGCAGTACACAAAATGCGCAACTGTACATGGAAGTCCTGGGTCAAAGAATAATTGGAAGAAAGTACTAGAGGGATAGATAAAAGGCAACAGGTGGTGATCTTAGAGTGGGAGGATGAATCTGAGATTGTGAGAGTGCGGTGGAAGATTGTAAGGTGTGAGTGTCCATGATAGAGTAGAGGAAAAGATACTGGAAATGAGGTTATCAAGAAACCAAGTCCAGATGTTGGAAGGATCATCTTCCTATATATTGAAATCACCAAAAATTGTAAACTGGTGGGAAGCAGAACAGTGAGCTGGGACTCTGAAACTCTTAGGAGGCCTGCAAGTTGATGGTATGTGCTTCACAGCAAGCATCTAAGAGAGGAGGGAGATGGTGGTCCCAGTGGCACTAAGGATCAGGGAAGACCCTTAGCCCAGCTCCAGACCCAGTGGCATGAGGAATGAGAGAGAGAAAACCATTTCCAAGAGCTGTGTTTTTATCAAAAATAAATAAATAAATAAATAAATAAATAAATAAATAAATAAATAAATACATAAATAAATAAGCACATTTGGTTAGAACAAGAAGGCAAGGAAGGTTTTCACGGAGAACAGGATGGAGGGGATTTTATCTAGAATGGACTACAGGATCCAGAGGGTTTGGGGAAGTGGGGGAGCACAAGGTAGTTTAAGATTCATGGAACTTTTTGGAGATGAGAGATAAGGGATAAAGGGTAATCTGTAATTCCTGGGTTTCTTGGGGTGATTGACATAAACAGGGGTAAAGAGGTTGGTGGAATAAACCTGATGGTCTACAGGGCACATGGTGGTCATAAGGCTGTGAGTGTTGGGGGCGAGGAATGTTTTGCAAAAGTCCATAGGACTCTGGGGCCCCTCTTGGAGCCTGCTAATGGAGGTGAGGAGGCCAGGGGAGAGACTGTATTACCCTGGTCTGCATTTGATTAACTTATCAGAAAAATCAGTGCCTTCCAATTAGTCCAAGTTTGGTGTTGCTATGACTCCATATGTCTCTATTTTCATGAAACTATTATTCGCTGTCTTGGGCTGAATGTAACAAGTCAGTAATGTCCGAGAAGGCCAGGCCTCCACTGGACTAAATTTCTGGAATCCCCATCCAGGCAGCTGCTCCCGACTCAAAATTCCAACTGAAATGTCCAGCCTGACAGGCCCTCCGAGGGCCCTCATCCTTGCTGCCTTCTAATGTACTGGCTTGGGCTGTTCTGTAAACTGTTGAAGCCATCTTCAGCTCCCTCCAGACCGGAAGGACTAGATGTGTATCGGGAGAAACCAAAACACTGGTTGATTAATCGCTACCTTGCGAGCTGGAGAGTGACGGGTGGGTGCGAAATGTGGTCGTTATCTAAATGGAGTGCCGGCCAGTCCCCGGGATCCCGAACAAATGGACTCCCCTCTATTTATAAACAACCCTGAGGGATGAGCAGCTCGGTTTACGTTGGGAATGGGCCATCATTCATTTTTATCCATCATACCTGCTTTTAGTGATATTACGCACACCCAGCTTGAGCTAGAATCTCAACAACCCAAGAGGTTTATGTGCTTTTAACACCAATTCTGAGTGTCTATGTGTACATTTCATCGTGCGGGGGTAACAGAGGGCCTGAAATGCAGTGGGTGAGCTGCTTTCTTCCTTAGGATTTCATGCAGGGTTTGTAATGACGATGAAACTGGGTAAACTACTGTTGGCCCCAAGGGTGTGTCTGGGAATTGCAGGTGATTACAGGAGGTGAGAGGACTTGAGGACTCTACCCTCAAGAAAGGGGGTGGAGTGGAACCTGGTAAGGGAGATCCTCTGTGATGTGCAGGTGATCCTAGTGCAGCCCTGGCCTGAAGCAGGCACTTGGCCTTGAGATTCTGCCAAAGAGGTAGAAGGAAAGGGAAGGGAGGGCTGGAAAGAGCTTCTACTTGGTGAACACAAATTATTTAACATTATAATAACACTTTTATTTTACCAGCCTACCTCAAACAGAATTCTTATGTTTAATAGCACAAGGAATATTATTCCTATTTTAGAGGCAAGGAATCAGAACCCCAGGGCAGGGAGCAACCCCAGTGGCTTGCTTGAATTCACCTCATGTTAACTGTAAGGTAGGATCTAAGTTCCAGTGTTCGAAATCCTAGCTTAGGAGTCTTGCAACTCAGTCCTTAGTGTGCTCCGATTCTGCGCAAAACTGTACTAAGAATGTCCAAGTCCTTCCTTCTACTTCCATCAAACAACAAGGGAGGAAAGAAAGATGGTTTCCTGGAACAACCAGAAACCAGGAGGCTGCCTCTGCAGGCGCGGAGAGAGGGCATGAAGGGTGCAATCAGGGCATCCCTGAGGGTGTGGGGCTCGAAACCTTCCAGCAGTGCTGCCCATAATCCAGCATTTTACATCTTCTAGTAGCCAGTCTAAAAAATGTAAAAAGGAACATGTGAAATTAAATTTAATAATATAGTTCACACAAAATATTATCAATCTTTTCAACATAGGGTTAATATATAAAATTGTTATTTATTTTTTTGCAAGTCCTCAATTACTTTTTTAAGGTATTTTAAGTTCCTTTGTTTTGCATTCAAGCTTTGAGATTCCATGTGGTATTTTATTTCTATTTATTTTTTAACCATTTCATTGAGGTATAATGGATATACGAAAAACTGCACATACTTAATATATACAATTTGATGAATTTGGACAGGAAACCTTCACCACCCATGTTCCAAGTTTCCATTAGAAATATTTGATCTGCATTTAGCTTTCATAAAATATCCAGTTGAAAAATTAGGTACATATACAGGTTGTTTTAGATATAAAAGTTTACTAATTTAATATTTAACAGTTACTAACTTAAGTATCAGGTTTTTTACTTAAATTCAAATGAACTAAAATTAAATATATATTTAAAACATGGTTCTTCAGACACACTAGCCACATTTCATGTATTCAGTAGCTACACATGCATGGCCCATGGCTGCCATATTAGAAAACTCAGCCACACAGTGACTGAAGACCCCAAGGGCAGAGACTTGGCTTTTCATAGAGTATTTTCAAGTATTCTTACAAATGTTGAAGAGCAGAGGTAACTTTCTGGAGAGATACATGTAAAACTTGAAGGAATAAAATCTACCATCTTATTGCTTGGACAGGACTCTCTAAATAGCTCTTAACGTCTGGGCTTCTTCAGAGTTAGAGGTCCTCTCTGAGGGAAACCCCAAGAAATAATCAAAGATAAAAAGGAGCTATCTTCCACTGAATTTAATCTTAAAAATGGGGGTTCAGACTTTAAACATCCCAACTTCTTCCACCTCCCTTTGGCTGAATAAGACCAAACTTTGCTGGTTGGTCAGAGTTAAACAAGGCAATGCTTCTTGAACTCTGCCTCACCAACCCCCTTGCACCCTAAGGCTACCTTAGAAATGAAAGACCCAGAAATGGAGGTCTGTGTATAGAAACAGTTTTGGGGCCTCATGGAAACCCAACCCCCAGCCCAGCCAGGCGGCATGAGCTCATTCTGCCCCAACTGGGAGAATGAGAAAATGGTCTGTGAATGTCACTTCCATTCTGTCAAAATAAGAACAGAAAAAATACACCTCTGCAAAAGTGTTTTCTTTCAGCTTTTATTTGCACATATTCTGTATAATTATGGTCAGCAAGAGGGCATTTTCCATAGCCACACTGGCAGTATTTTCCACACAAAGATTTATGCTGGCGGGCAGCCTGCCCTTGAGCTATTTACTTGTGTGGTGGATAGAAAACCTTCGGACCTATTGCCAGTTAGACCCCAGCAAAATGTTTTCATTTGGACCTCTCTGGTAACAGGGTATACTATTTTAATTTCCCCTCCAGCTCTTGTCTCTCTTCTCTAGGTAAAGTGATTCATTATGGTACAACCACCTTTATACAACCAACTCTATGGTATGTCTTCCATCTAAATACTAATGTTTACATTTTATGGTGCTTCTTCCTAACATTCAATATCTTAGAAGTTCTGATCTAACTTTTTACCTCATGACTCCATTCCCTTGCTAGCCAATGGAGACTTGCTTCACTGTCTCCTCACACACAAGCCTATTTCCTCCTTCAGTCTGTGTCTATCATCCCAAAGTTGAATACCTGCTTCCTTCCTCCAACTTCTGAGTCCTGCCAATCTCTCAACCCCCAATTCTGGCACCATCCTTGTAAAACCCTCACTGACTGAGGTGCTTTCCAGATTCTTCTCCTTCCATGTATGGGCTGGTCACAACCTTCCCATTTTGTAATTAATAAGTAACTAGAGAAATTGATCAAAATGTTGACAGTGGTTTAGGCATAGAGCCTAACATGAGTTAAGTAATTCATTTTGCAAACCTCTGCTGAGCACCTACCTTATACCCAGTCCTGTGAAGAACATTTCATGGCAAAAAATGTGTGACGATTCAAGGGTGAATTTGACCCATTTTTGTCCTTGAGGAATTTGCATAGAACTTTGAGGTGAGAAAAGCAACACACCTGAAAGAACATTTCCAGATCTGGGACCCCAAGCATGGTGGTTTCAAGGTAACATGAAGTAGATAAGTTGGGAAAGAGTAACCAACTTCATCCACTAGAGTGGGAGAGGGGTTGGGAGGCATTTCCAGCTGCCAGCTGAGTTAACTTTCTGCTGTCCATTGGATGGATGGATGGATGGATGGATGGATGGATGGATGGATGGCTATTTGGATGGAAGTATAAATGAACCAACAAATGGATCATTCAAAAGGCATCCATCCATCCATCCATCCATCCATCCATCCATTCATTCAAGAACTATTTATTAGACATTTAGCCATGTGCTAGACATTGAGGTTTCTTAGATGGATAAGACAACCGTCAATGAAATTTTACTCCAGTCTGTTGGCATGGCAATTCAGCCATAAGTCAGTCAGCAGTCACTTTAAAAGTTCAAAGAGAAGTAATAATAGATAATATTTTTTAAGCACCTGCAATAAGTAGGTGTTTTTTCAAACATCACTACAGTTCCCACTCCAGGGTGCTACAGCAAGATCAGAGGGGCTTTATAAGTTATTTTAAATTTTGAATGAAACTTAATGATACTCAACATCTGTTAAATGCTGTGTAAACTACTAGTTTGAGGTAGTTTACAGTTTTAACATGAGATCACACCACATTCCTTTTGATGATGTCATATCTCCTGGTGCTGGGTCTTTAGTAGTGGTGGCAATAAATAAACAAAAAACATATGAAAATCGACATGGAACATGAGATGAGGGCTACAGGATCCAACTTGGTTACAAAGTTTGAGAAGTTGTACAGTGCCCAAGAGATGTAAACCTCTCAACAATTGTTGCTACTTTTTAAACCCCCCCCCTTTTTTTTTTTCCAAAATATACGCGTTAATTATTCAGGACACTAACTCCTTAATAAGTGATACTCTTAGGTTTTGTTTTTTTTTTTAAAGATTTATTTATTTATTTATGCAAGCACTGGGTACAGTCAGAAGCGTGGGAGGGTGAGAGAATTCACCAGAGCCAGAGCGGGGAGCAGAGCAGGCAGAAGAACTGAAGTACACTGCTGAGGGGAGCAGTGAGCGGCAGGAGAGGTCTGCGCGCCATGCGGGACCCTCCTCTGGTGGCCGGGGAGCAGCCCGGGATAGAACCACCGCTGCAGAGGCCACAGGCAGCTTTGCAACCCAGCGCTCAACCGCTGGGCCACCGGGGAGGCCCAGGTTTTGTTTTTTTTTAAGATTTATTTATTTGTGCGTACAAGAGCTGGGGAGTAGGCTGGGGGGTTGAGGGGTGAGTGGATTCACCAGAGACACAGTGGGGTATCTTAGGTGTTTCTTAAGGCCTAAAGGCATTGAAAAAATTACGGAGATACTAAGGATACAACAAACTGAGGAAACTTGGGAACCTCTGTTATTGCCAATCCCCCAGCTTACTAACTTGACAAAGATCACACAGATAGTAAATTCTAGAGTCCTGACTCAAACCCAGATCTCTTATAGTAACCTCTGAAACAAACTGCTTGTGTTTGCACTAATGATGGGAGTTCCGGGGACCAGTAGGGGGTCGAAGTGGGGGAACTATGAGGACTTGAGTGGAAACTTGAGGGGTTGATGGCAATGTCACCCTGCTCTTTGTCACCCTTTTCTATGAGACCCTGGGCTGGTGGGAGGAAGATGAGACACCTAGGAAGTATGCGACAAGCAGACCCTGTGATTTTCTGGGTGTTAGTCACAGAGGAGGAAAGGGTGAGGATGTGAGACCATGATGAAGTGAAAATTGGGGAGTAACTTTTTTTGCAACTGGTTGATTTTTGAAAACTTCTGTGGCTGCTCTCATAGTGATATCCCTAAATGACCACTGTCTGTCATTTCAGGTACACAGAGTCCTGTCAAGATTGTAAGGAAAGTGGTAGAGCCAAGTTCCCCTAAGAGAGAAACTCTAAAATAGGGCAAAATGGAGGCCAATAGCACTTGAACCTTGACCCCCTGCTCTTTTGCCCCAGGCAGATATTTCCTTGACCTCCAGAAATTCCTCCCCCTCAAGGGAAGACTCCTCCCCCACCCACCTCCAGAGGCCTCCAAAGTGTGTTGAGAACAGACTCAAGGCAGGACTCTGAGGAAGCATGAAGCCTTTGGGAGAGTGGAGAGATTTCCCTAAAATAGCAAAGATCTTCAAAGGCAAAGCCTAAGGCACTGAGCACCCCAGGAGGGCATGCTCCACAGAGGAGAGCCTGAGGGGAGAGCCTGCCCATGGAGGGGGCCTGGACAGAGAGACCCCCTACTGTGGCAATGCGCCTGCTTGTAGGAGCCCTGAAAAGCCTAATTCAATTACCCTTATCAGAATGCCTCTGAACTTAACAAAGCAGATAATCAGTTCCAGAGACAGATACTGTGTGGGGGGCCAAAATTATTTTGCTTCCCAAAATTGGAGGCTGAAATTGGAGATGTTTGAGTAATGGAAAACATAATCCCTCTCTGAGCCCAGTCCCCCAGTCCCAGGACCCATACCTGAGTCACCCCTACTATTTAAGCCAAGGAGGCTGAGACCCAATTTCTCTTCAAGGTACCTTAACAGTGCACTTGATCTCTTTCCTCCACCTTCTTTTTAGCCAGAAAGCAGCTATATAGGAACTAGAAGCAGGAAGGATTAACATTTACTGAGCCCCTACCCCGATATGTGTCCGGTTCATCATACACATTATTAAATTTAAACTGTCCAACACAAAGAAAAATATGTTTGAATAAAAATGTTAGTAGCACCACATTGCAAAAGAAAATGGAGATTTGGAAAAGTTAACTCACTGCCAGAGTACCTATCAAACACCAGTATCAGACTTTACAACTCATGGTGGTACTTGAACTCTGCTCAACATTGGCAAGCAAATAGACACTCAGCTATACATGGGTGTAGGGTAAACCTCAAGGTAGGGTTGTCTCCTTTATGGGGGAGGAAGTAGACTCAGAGAGGCTAACTAATTCTCCCAAGTTCACACAGTTAGGGAGTATCTCAGTGGGGATTTGGGACCAAGTCATTCTGGACTCAAAACTAGGGCTCTCTGTACTATCTAATGGCTGCAAACCAAATTATTTTTTTCTGGAGATTTCTCATAGCCCTACAGGCAAGCAGCATTTCTTCTCATTTTACCTACAGGAACTGTAATGGGGTGGTCCTCAGGAAAGGGGGAGGTTCCAGGTTCCCTGACCCACCCAAATGGAGGGTGGAACTGAGCAGGAAGAGAAGAGGCTGCAGAGGAGGCTGAGGAAGGAAGGAAGCAGGATAGAGCCAAAAGGAGACCTGGAGGAGGCACATGGAGCCTAGAGACACTTGAAGAAACTGTGCTTGTCTTTTGGTCGTGGACTGGGTGACACAGATGTGGGTGAGACCTGTGGGGAGGTGACAATGGCAGCTTTTATCTTGATTTTGATTTTGCTCTTTTCCTTCCGGGCTTGTCTGGTTGTTTCTGACTCTTTTCTGTGGGTCCCCACTGGAAGATGCTTTAGACTTGTGGCAGGCTTTGGGGCCTTGTTCTGGGCCGATCCCATATGGATGGAGTTTTACCCACGAGGGGACGGGTAACTTTGGGTGCTTCATTTAGAAACTAGACTCTTTGCCTTTCCTGTATTGTTTCCTAGTTTTATTAAAGTTCCTTTTCATTAAAGTCTCATATGTTTTGTGTCGATGCGGCGGATGGCAGAACCCATTTAGAGCAGGCAGGTTTGCGGGGTTTGGGCTGCCCCTCTCCCTGCCCTGTAACAGAACTACTTCAGGACTATGCCTGAAGAGGACTGTCATGGGTGGATTTCATTTTCTTTTTTCTTTGTGTGTGTGTATGTTTACCAAGTTTTTTTTTTTGTTTGTTTGTTTTTCATTGAGCTTACATTGGTGCACATTGTTACTTGTGTTTCAGAGGTACAGGATCTCCCCCTTCAGGTGTTGTTACTACACCGCTCCCGTCACCTGTGCACCCGCAGTTCATCCCCATAGACTTTTGTGCTTCTTCACCACTTTGTTCTCACCCCTCCTCTCCACCTTCCCCTTCTGGTAGTCCCAGTTCTATAATCAATTTTCGAGGTTTTGTTGTTAGTTTGATTTATCTCATCCCGTGCTTGGTTTCTCTATATTCCACATATAAGTGACACTATCTGGTATTTGTCTTTCTCCTTCTGACTTATTTTGCTTAGCATAATCCTTTCCAGTTCCATCCACCACAAATGGCAAGAATTTATCTCTTTTGATAGCTGAGTACTATTCCATTGTATATTTCTTAACCAGGGCACCAGATAGCCAGGATAACTGTTGAATGTTCAGATGCTTTCCATGACCAGAGGAGAGTTCTCAGCAACTGTTTACCTTGACTTGTAGAACACACAGTGTTAGTGCTGGATAGAAGCTCTCACACCAGTGGATTACATCCCTTATCTATTTATTGAAACTTGCTATTTGACATGTACCATGTAATATCTAAGTAAATTATAAAATTGTAAAACAGTAATCAGAAAACCTGTAAACCCACCCACACCATCTTACAACTAAGCCACTGCTGGTGCTTCTCCCATTTTCTTTCACCTCCTCCACAGACCTAAACACCACCGTGAATTTTGTGTTTTGAAATCAATTAATGAAACAATCAATCATTCCCCCATATTATTTTTATAGTTCTGCCAACTATGTTGCTGTGGCAGATTGTATTATTGTTCTGAGTTCTTTTGATACCCTTTGACATGTGACTTTGTGGTTCATCCCATTAGAGGTGAAATAAATTCCCTGCCCAGTGATGTTTGATTTTACTTGGCCAGTAGAACCCTGTTGGCATTGGGCATCACCAATTCTGAGCCCAGCCCTTATGAGTCATCGTGTGTTTCCACTTTCTCCTCTAATATTCCTGCCTTTGCCACAAGAGGAATGTGTGCTGGGTCCCAACTTCAGTTCCAAGGAAAATGAGGCACCTGTGGAGCAGGCCAGGTTGAAACTGAGTCCAAACTAGAACAGTCAGCCCCCAGCCAATCCACGGACGCATGAGTAGGAACATGAATGTTGTTGAGCTCTGAAATTTGGAGTCATTTGTTCTGCAGTGTTACTATGGCAAGAGTTGACATAATAGGTGGCTTACCTCTTGACATCATCTTGTTTGTTTTTGAGCTTTGGAAAAATGATAATATTGTATGTCATCATCAGCTACTTGCTTTTCTTTCCTTCCCATTCAACATTTGGTTTCTGAAATTTAGCAAATATAATATGGTAAATGGACTAAGCCATTACATTGCCCTCTCTGTTTAGAGATGAAGAAAGACTCACAGAGCTCTTGAAGGGCTGAAGTAGTATCAGAGCCCCAGGCATTCCTTCAGCAAATATTGACTGACCACAAGCAAAGCTCTTCCCTCAATGCTGGGCATATGAAGGTGATCTGGGCACATAAGATGCTGGCCCTTGAGGGCCTTGTGTCATAAGGGCCAATTCATAGAAAGAGGGCAATACTCATCTGTGCCTCCTAGTGTATCACTGCCAGCCTTTCCTCATCACCTCTGCCCTTCCAGCTATTTCCCCTCATTCCATTCACCAACTCCTGTCCCTGGAGGCAGATGGTGTCGTTGGGGCAAGATGAGGAGAGCACGCAGAAATCATGGCAGGGACAGAGTCTCACAGGCAGCGCCAAAGTAGTTGGTCACATTCAGGAGGTGGGTTACATTTCTGCAGATGGCATGAGTCTGCAGGGAATAGGCAGTTGTCTGGCCAGAGTGGACCCCGAGGTGAGCTCAACAACCCCATGGACTTGACTTCTGGGATGACCACAGTCATCAGCAACATATTTGGGAGACAAAGCAAGGATGAGAAATATTTCCCACCCTGGAGGACTTTGCAGTCAAATGAGGGAAGCAGGACACACAAAAAATACCAGGCCTCCAACCCCTTAACCATCCACAAACGTCATTGATAGAACCGGGGCTAAGCAGGTCTCAGAGGTGTGGAGCCCAGAAGAGGCTGAGATGCCCGGGACTCACCGTCACTCCACAGACAGATGCTTTTTATTCCCCTACAACATGTGGACAGTTCCTGGGTCTTTTATTCCATGCTCTAGGAAAGCACAGGAAGAATTGCTTCACATTAAAACTAGACTCCCTCAGTGATTCAGAAAGCATCCCTGGGGGTTTCAGGGCCTCGGGGACAACATTAAGAAAATCAGTTACCATACAAGATTGAGAGAAATAGCATCCTGATGATAGGAGGTTTCTTGGTGGTGACTGGGTCCTCAAGACAGAAGTTACTTTAGCAATTAAGGACTAGCAACTCCTGCCAGATAGGAAAACGGAAAACCAGGGAGAAAGCTGAGATCCAGGGCCATGTGGTGGGGGAGCTGAGGCTGCTCCCCTTCACCTGAGCTCCCAAAACCACCCCAAGCACCTGAAGGGACAGTCTGGTGGCTGCAGTTACCTCCACCCTGCTCATCCTTCCCCACCTTGAGGAGCTGGAAGTTCCTTGACAAATAAGTTTGCATTCACCCCTGGATGCCAGACAGGGCCCTACAAAGTTCCCAGTAAAACCGGGCAAGAAAAAGCGCACAGCTCTGGCCACAGGAACTTTGCATGAAGCCCGAGCCCAAGGCAACAGCTCTGCCCACAGGACACCCAGGGGTAATGACCCAGCCAGGCCAATCTCATGACTCCCCACTAAATCTAATTTACACTGGAACAAACTTGAAAAGGAAACACCTGGTGTCAATAGATTGCTCATCTTCACCACAACTAAGACCGGAGTATTCCCTCCCATCCATCCGGACAGCTCGGTCTAGGAATACATTTGCCTGCAGCTGGCTCAGGGCCAGGCACTTAGTTCATCCAGGGATATCGGATGTGGATTTGGTCACCTTGCCAGCTTTGCCTCTTGTATTGACCGTGCTTAAGCGCTCCCTTCCTCTCCCTTCTCCCCTCCAGACCTCAACTGGCATCCTCTTCCACCAGCACAGATCTCAGCTCTGGGTCTTTGGGGCCACCAACATTGCACCCTCTGGTCCAGTTCCTCCAGCTCCACTCTCAACCATCATCTCCTACTCCCAAGTCCTTCAAAGAGTTAAATCCTAACAATGAGCAGAGGCCTCTTAGAGCACAGAGGGTTGAGGGTGGCCAAGTCCATGTGTTCATGATCACCCAATACTAATTCAACATAGGCTATCCCAGATGTGGTGCAGGTACGACCCAGCACACACCTAGGCAGGGACTACATTCCTGCAGCTGAAATCTGGCCTGCAAACCACAAGAGGGCTCTGGCTCGTTCATCTCTAACGGCCACACGCACAGTTGTGAGTCACTGCTAGTGTCCCTCCCTTAGGGAGAGCAGAGTAAGATAGAAATTACCACGGGAAGGTATACGTGGGATGCAAGATAACAGGACTATCATAAAAGGTTTATAGCTGCAAGTGTGGGAGAGCTGCACGAGGCAGCCTCTGCTCTGCCACATGTGAGAAAGGCTCTCATCCCACTGTCACCTCCATAAAATCTTTATAGAAGAGAGCACAGACCTCCCACTGTCAAGTACTCAGTGTCACTCACCAAACACTCATGAAGCACGAAGGGCCTTCCCAGCTGCAGGTGTGGGTTTTCAAAATCTTTCAGGAAGGTCAACAGCCATGGCAGAATAATCTCTGTGGTGCCTCTTGGCAGGAGAACGCACTCAAGTTCAAGCTCAAATCTAAATACCTTTTATTCCTTACCTTTAGTAGGAAACATGGGTAGAAGACAGCAAGTGCATTTTCTACCGAGAGCCACTCTTTCCAAAAGGGACAGCCACACATCGCTGAGCCTGAAACCTACGCCTTCCTACATGGAAATGCTACAATACATCCTTTATTCGTTCATGTGTATTTATTCCTGTCTTTGAGCAAAGGATTAAACAAGTGAATAGGTGTTCATGGGCCTGGAGATCCATCTTCTGGATCATTCTTCTTTTTTCATGAAGAGCAGCACATGTTTGCAGTGGAGTTCTTTGACCAGTTTCCTGCCTGCAGAACTGGAGTGGAGGTGGGGAGGGCAAAGCCTTCTTTCATTTTGTTCTGACTCTGTCCCTTTGAGTTCAAGCTGGCAGTGTTTCTGCTGTATACAATTCCCACGAGAATATCATTCGCCATTGAGCAAGAACTCCCCCTAAGACATTTTTCCTAAATAATCCCACCTCTGTTTTTGGCTTCTGCTGCGATGGGTGAGGGGTCTGTCATAAACTTAATCTCTAAGAGCTTTTTAATGTTCTAATATTTTAAATTTTTGAGGTATCAGCAACAGTGTACCTATCTATACCCGCAACTATTTTCCTATAATACATAAACAGCAAATACCTTAATTTTAGAGTTTTTACAATCTGGATGAAAATATTCCCATATCATTAAGTCTAGATTCCTGGGGGGGGGGGGAGTCTTTGCTTCAATTTATCTTTTTTATCTTGCATTTTACCATAAGCAGCAAGAAAAACTAGGTCACACCTTCAACACTTTACTTGGAAATTTCAGCAAAATGTTGAATTTCATCATTTTCTGCTCTGCATTTTCCAAGAATTGCAGGAGAAAATTCTGGTACTTACTGCCACTCTGTAATAAGAATCTCCTCTCCTCCAGTCTCCATTAACATGTTCCTCATTTCCTTCTAATTTGGATATTATTAAAGGGAATTTCGGGTTTCTTGCCCTAGATTCCTATTTCCTTAGCGTACTCATTAGCAGAACTGCAGCAACTATGAGCTACTAGCAGCCTACTAAGGGATATCTAGGCCTTTCTCTCATGCTCCTCAAAACTCTTCCAGCCTTGCTCATTGTCTAATTCCAACTCACTTCCATATTTCAGATATCAGTAACATCTTACTTCCAGAAACCCAAATCTGTATTTGATGTCTATTACTAGTATTTTATCAGGTTAAAGAAGCTCCCTTCCATTCCTGGTTTGTTGAGTGCTTTTAACATGAAAGGGTGTTGGTTATGTCAGATGGCTTTTTGTGCCATGATCATGTGGCTTTGGGTCTGTTGACATAAAAAGACTGTGTAAAGAAAAATGAACCTACTAAAGAGAGAGGAGTAGTCAGACATGGTAGAGAAATCAAGTAATTGTGATGTGATTGAAACCAATAGAGGAGAGGGCTCAAGAAAGAGGGAGTGGCCAAGTGTTATCAATACAGTTAAGCGGTAAGATAAGATGGAACTGAACATGCTCCTTTTGATTGGTTTTCTGAAGGTTGCTGGTGACCTTGGTGGTAGTCACATAGTCTTATCTAGTCTGGGGTGAAAGCAAGAGGATGATCACATCAAAGTGTTCCACATCAGGAGAACCCACTGTGCACTTGGAATACTTGTTGGCCGAAGCAGTAGCCTAGCAGCATGACCTTAGTGTCTGAGATTCTACAATAACATCCTCAGCTTTTTCTGGAGTGAAGAATTGGCATTACCAGACCTCAGCTTCAGGAACTACTGTCTGCCCTTTGTGAGACGTGGGGGACTCCACCTGTCCCCACCCATGTATGAAACCAGCTGTGCTAGGAGATCTCCTGTCTTGATAACAAACTCAAGCTTGGAATGAAACTCATACATGGTATCTAGTTTTTTGGATGACTCTTTAATATGTGAAACTTTATTTTGTGGGGAGGGGTGGATTTCTGGTCTCAGGGAAAGATGTTTCCATCTTCCACACTGGAAGGCTGCTCCACCCAGTTCTCTGGACAGAGCCATCTTACGACATTCTTGGACAGGGCCTCCCACTCAACAGGCCCCTGGAGACCCCACGGCTCTGCTGCAGTGTTCATTTCCCTCTACCTGGCAGCTTTGTTTGATTGAATGTTTCCCTAGGATATTTATGTGGAAACCAAAGAAAATACTCCAGGGTCGTTTTTAATAAGTGCCAATCCCTCCTAGGCTATCTACAGTCATAAACATTTACGTCTAATATCCCAAAGAAAATGTTGATGCAGTCTGATGTGGGGGCGACAGCACACAGATTAGTCTAAACAAAAACATGAGGGTGACAGTTTGCTTTTTTCTGCATGAAGCTGCATTCACTCATTTTTGACATAAAAGTACAATTTGCATATTCTTTCAAGTCTGTTTAGCTGCAAACACATGTGTGTTTGGGGCACAGAAATTTAAAATTTGTAAATTATTCAGAAACTACTGCCAAATTGTAATCAAGTGGTAGGAAAAACATTCTACACTGAATAGTTGTATGTTCAGAGGGGAGACTTTCTCAGGCTCAGGAAACATTTTCAAATATACTGGTGCTTAATCAACTCGGGAAAAACAGGGGGAGAAATGTTTACTTTGTTAGTAACAATTTAATATAGATGTTGGGGTTATTTTTTTGTTTGTTTATTGAACATTGCAGAATGGAATGACTTTAGCATTGTGACATTAAATAAATAAGGTGCCTTCCGAGAGAAAACCAAACATTGTGATTAAGCTAAAGTAGGAATTTCTAATGCTTTTCTAAAAACTATTTTAAGCCCACCATAATTATAAGAAAGCAACCCAGTGTAATTGAATGGATGTCTACTATGTGTGCTGAACATTCAGCATGCAGTAGCTGCATCTCATCTTTGAGGTCTACCTCTCCATCACTTCCCCCCTCATTTTGTGCCTCCAGTGAATGCTGTCCCAACGGTCTGTTTTGCAAAGCAATGTGCTGGGCACCTTAGGGTCTAGGAAAGTTGCATATGAAGACAGACCTATAAATAAGTAAGTGATTACACTATTCATGTAAAACTGTGGAGACATTGGTAGGGGTGTCGAGTATAGAGAGTGGAAGCACTTGGCTCAAGATAGGTGGAGGGACAGTGAGTAGAGGGATCCTTTCCCTTCCCTCTGCCAGACCTGATGGAGGGTGGATGGAAGCTCATCGAACCTGGACAATAATGATGGCATTTCTTCCATGGCCATAGCTACATGATGTAAACACACAGAGATTGGTGCAACAAAATTCAGCTTTTAAAAACATCAATTCAGCCCAGCACCCACTTTTCCTACTTTGCTATTTGGTTCTTTTTTATTATTATTATTATTTAAATTTTACTTTTATATTCCCCTTACAATTACAACTCCCTTATTTTGACCCCGGCAAGCTCTGAGCAGAGACTGAGTGCTGAGAAGAGAGAGGTTGTCGTGGCTCATCACTGAAGACCGTCTAATAGGAATGAGAATAATCTTTTAATGGAACCGAGTTGCCAATGGGAAATCCGATTGTTTGAACATTAAACAGAAACTAGAAAAGAAATGCAAAAAAAGAAAAAAGAAAAGAAATGCAAAGTTCAACAGGGTAGGTTGTCAAAGGTAACTGAAGACTGGAGCTGACCTCTGTCACCCACAGTTCCATTCATTCATTCTTCCATTCATGCCTTCACTCATTCAAGGAATATCTGTGGAACCCTAGTAGGCAAAATACAGAGTTGGACTAGACGATAGAAATTTTTTCTTTATCTTATATTTGCGTAGGTAAATACAGGAAAAATTGCTCTCCAAAATGTCCCAAGTAACCAAAAAGCAAAGTTTGACTAAAACTAACTTTGTTTTGCACTAAGACATTCAAGCTCTTGAACATTTTTGTGGTGATTTAGTAAAATGCACACCTGTGAGAATGGCTTACATCAAAAACAACGTTAACAACAAACACTGGAAAAGAAGTGGAAAAAGAGGACCCTCCTGTCCATGCTGGTGGAGTGTCAATTGATGCAGCCATTTTGGAAAGTGGCAGTGACCTCCCTCAGAAAACTAAAAATGGAACTACCTAATGACCCAGCAACCCTCCTTTGGAATGTCTGTCCAAAGACTATGTAACCAACTTGAAGAGTTCTATGCACCACAGTGCTTATTGCACCATTATTTATAATAGTTAGTATATGCAACAACAACAAAAATAACAAAATAAAATTTTTGCATACCCTGAGGGGGGAAAAAAATGTTATGAAAACAGCCTATGAGCCCACTAAGAGAGGATTAGATAAAGAAGACATGGTATATACACACAATAGACTACTCTTCAGTTATGAGGAAAGATTGCCATTTGCAGCAAAATAGAAGGAACTTGAGAGGATTATGTGAAGCAAATTTCATTAGAAAGAGAGCGACAAATATGGGATCATTTTACTCATATGTGCATTATAAGGACCTATAAGTAGACAAAACAAAATAAAAGTAAACTAGTGGACAATAAAAACTGAAAAAACTATTTCTTCCTGTTTATTTGTGTTTCTATCTGGCACCACTCCCCTTAAGTTTGAAGAACTCTCCTTAAAACACTTCCTGTAGTGAGGACCTACTGGCTATAGATCCTCTTAACATCTGCTTCTCTGAAAATGTCTGTATTTTGCCTTAATTTTTGGAGAATATGCCATTCTTGCAGACAATGCTTCTGGTCCACATGTGGTACAGCAGAGCTCTCCTGTCTCGCCCGCTACTCCCCTCAGCAGTGTATTTCAGTGAATTCACCTATTCTGCTCCCCACTCTGACACTGGTGAATCCTCTCACCCTACCCCAACACCTCTGGCCTACACCCCAGCTCTTCTACACAAAAATAAATAAATAAAATCCTTAAAAAAAAAAGTTTATCTGGAAGAATTAAATAAAATATATTTTTAAAAAATCAATGCATAAATCATTATACCTGTAAGTAAATATTAATTTCTTTTTTTGCATTAGTTTCATTTTCAAGTGTTAGTAATACTTATTACAGCTACAGTGTTTTGTACCCTATATAACTGTGTTTTGTACCCTGTATAACACAATATTGATGTGGGTACTGACACATCTTTGTAATTCATCTTGTAAATCGTCAGTATAAACTCAGTATAGGTAAACATGGCACAGTATCATGAAGTGTTGCTCTTTGTGATTTTCTCAATGACATTTTCTTGTTTCTAAGTTGCTTTATTGTAAGAGTACAATATATAATACCTATAACAGAAAAATATGTGTCAGTCAACTGCGTTATCTGTAAGACTTCTGGTCAAAAAACAGGCTATGAACAAGGTTTTGTTTGGGAAGGGTTGTTCAAAAGAGATACATGATTTTCAATTGGCAGGAGATCGATGTCCCTAATCCTTGTGTTGTTCAAGGATCAACCATCCACACAGCTTCATCCAGGAATATGCTTGCCCCAACCCAGATCAGTAGAGCCACCGTCCTACCCACTTGTCTGCGTTAAGAGAGCAACTTCACCAACAATGTCATTGGGTGTGGCTTCACCCACTGCTCCACATCTAGTGAATGTTTTCTACCCCCAGAGAAGCTGCAGTATTCCTGGCGCCCTGCCCTGTAACCCTCACCTCAGCTGAGCTGCGGGAAGGGGGCAGCCCCAGGCCAGCACGCCACAGACTCCCACCACCCTTACCCTGAGTCCAGCAGTTTTTCAAGCATAAAAGCTTCTCAGATTGTTGTTAAGCCTTTGATCAGTTTCCAGAGTACTGAAATGGTTATTTTTGTCAATTTTGTCTGGCTTCATAGTTGTTTTTTGGGAAGAGAGGTTGCCAATCTCTGCATTAGGCTGTAGCCAGAAGTTCTGCCTGAATATTTTTTTAAGGAATAACTGGAGAGACATTTGAGAATAAATGTATCAGCAATACGATCACAGATAAATGAAGAGAGGTAACCTAGAATTAATGTGTTTTAACCTGATGATCTTACTTGGAAGATAAAATTTGTCAAGTTAAATAAGTATAATAAAAATTTTAGAGCAACTGTTGAAAAAGGGAACATATAACTTCAAACTAATTAAGGAAACCAACAGAGTAATAAAGAAAATTCCTATCCATTAGGGTGACAAAAGGATGGGGAAGGAAATAAGAAAAGAAAGTATAGTAAATAAAATATGTCAGGGAACAAGCCCAGCTGTATTACTAATCATAGCAAATGCAGACTAATTAAGCTTTCTTATCATGGTACAGAAAATATTAGAAAGTCAAAATCTAGATACACAGTTTACTAGTGGCATACCTAAAATAAGGATATGAAAAGACTAAAATTTAGGAGTGGAAAAAATATTTACTATGCAAATACTAATCAAAAGAAGACTAGTTAAGTCATAATAATAAGAATTATTTAACAATAGGGCCTGGGCCTCCCCTGGTGGTGCAGCGGTTCAACGCTGGGCTGCAAAGATGCCCGCAGCCTCTGAAGTGCTGGTTCGATCCCTGGCCGAGAGTCCCACGTGGCGCGCAGACCTCTCCTGCCACGCCTGCTGCTCCCCTCAGCAGTGTACTTCGTCAGTCTGCCTGTTCTGTTCCCTGCTCTGGCTCTGGTGAATTCTCTCACCCTCCCGCTCTTTAAAAAAAAAACAGGGCCTCCCTGGTGGCGCAGCAGTGCTGGGTTGCGAAGCTGCCCCCAGCCTCTGCAGCGCCAGTTCAATCCCCGGCCACCGGGCGAGGGTCCCACATGGCGCGCAGACCCCTCCTGCCGCGCCTGCTGCTCCCCTCAGTAGTGTACTTTGTCACTCTGCCTGTTCTGTTCCCCACTCTGGGTCTGGTAAATTCTCTCACCCTCCCGCACCTCTGACTGTACCCAGTGCTGGTACAAACAAATAAATTAAAAAAAAAAAAAGAAGAAGAACTTAACAAACAAACAAAAAAACAATAGGGCCTTCTTCCTGGTGGCGCAGCGGGTTGAAGGCCACGCTGTGGAGCTGTCCACAGCCTCTGCAGCGCCGGTTCTATTCCTGGCCGGCTAGGGAGCTTCCCATATGGGACGGCAAACCTCTCCTGTCGCGCCCACTGCTCCCCTCAGCAGTGTGTTTCAATTCTTCTGCCTGTTCTGCTCCCTGCTCTGTCTTGGGTGAATTCTCTAGCCTTCCTGCACCTCTGGCCTGTACCCCAGTGCTTATATAAATAAATAAATCTTTAAAAAAATAAAAAGAAAAGAAATGCAACTCAATCATTTCTTTTTAAAAAAACGGAAAGAATTATTTAATAATAAAGGGAATAACCTAACAAGAAAAAAATAGCCATCATAATGCTCATGGCTCTACACTCAACACTCTAGAAAATATTTGTTAAAGTGAATCGAAGGCCTTAAAAAAAAACTTTTAAATCATGAAATTCTATTTCTTGGGATTTATCCTGAAGAAACAGTTGTATGAATGAGATAGGAAACATAAAGTGATGTAGCACAAATAACATTTGTTTAGCGATTCAAATCTTCTCTGTACCCTGGTGTTATGGTCTGTAACTTTGGGATAAGAACAATACCCACTACAGAGGGAGGTCATAAATATTAAAGAAGGAAATACACATCACACGCTTGAAAGAGTAACTGGCACATGATCATAAAAGCTAACACCAACAGTCTTTAATAGGGTCTAAGTGGTCTACACTCACTCATTCACTTGATTCTTACAGGATCTCTTCGGAGGTAGGTGCGACTGTTATCTTCACTTTACAGACACAGAGAATTAGGTAACTTGCCAAGGTTATATGTTTAGTAAATGCCAACATTTATTTTTTTTTTTTAAGATTTATTTATTTATTTATTTATTTATTTATTTATACACGCACTGGGTACAGTCAGAAGCGCAGGAGGGTGAGAGAATTCACCAGAGCCAGAGTGGAGAGCAGAACAGGTAGAAGAACTGAAGTACACTGCTGAGAGGAGCAGTGGACACAGCAGGAGAGGTCTGTCGTGTCATGTGGGATCCTCACCCAGCAGCCGGGGATCGAACCAGTGCTGTAGAGGCTGGGGGCAGCTTTGCAACCCAGCGCTCAACCATTGCGCCACCGGGGAGGCCCGTAAATGCCAACATTTAAACCTAAGTAGTTTATCAGTGAGTCTATGTTCTTAATCATTATGTCATTATTACTAAACTGCAGCACTGGAAACAATCCAAATAAGGATCTGGATAAATAATAAATAACTTACTCATTAAATGGAATGTTCTCTGTCCACTTTAAATACCCATGGAAACGTTGATAATAAAAAATCACTAAATTTTATTAGGTATTTTATTACATAAACGATGCTATCATAAACCTTTATATGTATTGTTAATTAATCTTATAGAACTTAGGAACTATTGTTATTCTGATCCTGTTGGGGTGATGGAAGCTCAGAGTATCGGACACTTCCCCGTGGCAGGCAGGACTAGATCTGGGGCAGTGTGAGTCTTACCTCTACTCTCAGCGCTACCCCAGATTTATATACACGTGACCTCTTCCTCCAACCTCCCTCAGCCACCCTACAAATGGCATCCTCCCTCACCTCACAACTCTGCCCTGCCCACAATAATTCCCAAGTAAAATCCTGGAATTATTCTCTCTTCTCCCCCACTAGATCTGTAATCAAGGCTTGTCTACCTCCAAAATACATCTTAAATCTGCTTACACTTCTCCATCCTCTTATACCTCATCTCCTTGCTGTGAAGATTACAATAATCTCTCTAAAGATCATCTTATTTACCCACTTCTCTGCTCCAATCCACTCTTACACAGCTGCAAAGGAGATCCTTTTGAAATGCAAAGAACTTCTAAAGTATCATTTACTCTCCTTCTTCAAATCATGGAAGGTTTTTGCATTACAGTTTGCATACATTCTACACTCCTTAATACATCCTACAATGTCCCCCACAACTGGCCTCTGCCCAAAACGTCTTTCTGTGAGCACTTCACACCAAACTTTTCCAGCTCCCGGGCCCCCACACTCAAGGATCAGCAGAAATGTTATCTCATGACTGGATCAAGAAGATGTGGTACATATACACCATGGAATATTACTCAGCATTCAAAAAAGTTAAACACATGCAGTTTGCAGCAACATGGATGGCGCTGGAAGGGATCATGCTCAGCGAAATAAGCCAGAAAGAAAAAGAAAAATGCTGGATGGTCTCACTCATAGCAGGAATCTAGAAAACCTAAATAAGGGGCCAGGGTAAAGAATAGCTATAAGAAAGGAAAAAATCAAAATCAACAAACAACTATGAACCAGAGACACACTATGGGGGGAGTGGGGAAAGGGTCAAAATAAGGGGGTTGCAATTGTATGGGGAATATAAAAATAAAATTTTAAAAAAAAGAAATGTCATCTCAGAGAAACTGTTTGCAAGTCTCAGGCCAAAGCCGTCACCGCTGACTCCAGTACTCCCTCTCAGGCATTTCCCCTTTCTTTTTCTGCTTCATACTACATCCTTTCAGCCAACAGAAATTTAAGAGCACCTACGCTATGTCAGGCACTGTTCTAGGTGCCAGGAATATAGCAGTGAACATAACAGGGTTTGCCACAGCTTGCGATTATATTTTAGTTTATTTTTGCAGTGGGTTAACTCATTTACATAAGAATTTTTGCTTTATTCCCAAGCATACAGAAACCTCAGGAAAGAAAATGTGATTCTCCTTCCCCCCAATTCCCAAAACAGCTTAATTTTTGTGGTCCAAAGTCTAGGCTCTTTTGAGGGGGGCGGTGGTTATCCTGTGTCCCAGGTATTAGTGAGTTTCTGAGGAAGCAGCTAGTGCTGAGTTAAGGGGAGAAAGGAATGAAAGTCAGTGTTTTGGAAGGTACATTGAGGGGGTTGTACCAGGAAACTCAGTCAGTTCTCTAGGGCAGAAGGTACTGGAGCAAGGCTTTCCTTTGGGGTAGAAAGTTGTGCTTCCAAGTGAGGCACCCCAGGCTGGTGAGAACCCATTGTGTTTGTGCATGTGTGTATGTGTGGGGGGATGGAGATTGTTGATGGGAACAGCAGGGGCTTCAAGGCAGAACTGGGTGACCACAGGGAGTGTGATGGTGGGCTGAGTATGTGAGAGCTGCCTCCAATTTTCTGGCCACAAAACCCCAGGATTTTGGTACAATCCATGGGAAAGGAAATGACCCCAACAACTAATGTTGAACTTTAATGCAGACCTTGGCATGGGTGGACCGGAGAGCCACAGTTCATGGGACTTAGAGGGAATACTTTTTTCACACCCAAGTATCTTGGAGCAACTGATACCAGTTGCTCCAGCCCTGTGTGCCCCTCCCTCTGGTCTATAAGTCGGCCCTGTTTGGTGTTAGATGCCCAAGGCCTACCGGAACACTTACCACCTACAGTCTCGGTAAGTGAGAGACAGGAAAATTATACATCAAAATGCTAGTGTGACTAGCACTAGAGAAGGGATTATTGGTGGTTTTAAAATGAAACTTAATTCATTGAAGTTACAACTGTCCATATACTTTCACCTTAAAATTCCATTAGGAATTTGCCCTGTAACTCCATGAGCCTATATGAGAAACCGCAGGCTTCTCTGCAGCCTTTTTGTAATGGCAACAGATAGAGAACAATCCAAATTTCTATCCAAAGGAGACTTACTAAATAAATCGTGATGGAATACTATACAGCTGAAAAAGAATGAGAAAGTCTAATGTAATGAAAAGGAATCACGTACAGAGCTATAAACCAATGTTATCTCAATTTTAAAGAAAAGAAGAAAAAGAATGACTCCAGAATATCTTGAAAAAACAACAATACAACAGTGTATGAGTGCGACATGTCAAAAGAAAAAATAACAGGTGGGTGTGTGTTTGTATTTAGGCTTGTGTATGTGTGCTTCTGGGAAGTACACAAAAAGCTGATGATGCTGATTTGGGAGTAAACTGGTGACTGGAGTGAGGCGGTGCTCATTATCTTTTAAAAATTTTAATCCCCCCAAAAAAATTTTTAATCCCACTCATGTTTCCTATTATTAAAAACAGTTCAATACACCAATGAAAACATCATTTACCTTTTTGTTTCTCTTTTTTATTACCTCATAAATCAAAGATTTGAGTTGCATTTTTTTCTTTTTAATTTTTACAAAGGAAAAAGAGGTAACAGGGAGACCCCTTGACAGAAAGCGAGGTCTAATTGAGAAAGGAAAGAAAATCTACATCATTTTTCATCTGGAAATATGTTTTGAGGTGCCCCTTTGCATTAAGGATGTTCAACCAAATGTGCTTGAGCCTTTTCATAGATGGAACTAGTAACAGGAATCATGTAGGGGGTTAGATTTTTTAAAACTTGTCCTATGAATTCCTCTAAGTAGAAGTGATTTAAAAATCCACTTATATGGCAGTCTCTTCAGACTTTATTGTCATCAACATCTGTTTTTAAAAAGAAAACAGCTTTCACCCTGGAACTACCTCTGAGCTCTGTCAAAGCTACTTACAGGAGCCCAAGGAGTCTACAGTCCAAGGGGAGCGACCTGCTGCCCATGTGCACACCAGAGGCTGGGTGGGGGCTGCTCCGGGAACAGGGTGAAGGGATAGGCCTCAGAGTCCACGTGAATATAACCAGTGTGGTCAGTGGGTGGGAAACCAAGGCTGTAGGAACTCGGTGCTTCTAGGCTGTCATTAATCTACTAGCCAAACTGATGAAGACCCCACATCAACTCTACTAGCCCAAGCGTCCTCGAAATACACCAGCACATGATGCTCTTAGGCCGCCTGCCAGAGTGGGTTCGCCAGTCTTCAGAGACACTTCCTGGTTGTTGCCACCATATTGGGTTGGACAGTATATTTGTTTCCCTGATTTGATGGCCAACATATAATACCTTCTTTAAGAGTTATTTCCACCATATAAAGTGTGAGCCTGAAGGGACCTTAGGGACTGTCTCTGTTTTCTCCATTTTGCAAATAAAGAAAGAGTCCCAAGTTGGTAGCTTGTCTAAGGTCACCCATCAAGTTAGGGGCAGAGTCAAGCTCTGGTGAGCATTGCCTTCCTCTGTTTGGCATCATTGCTCTTGTGACATGGCCTCCATCTTTTAGAGGCAGAGACGTTGGTTGGCTTCTTTCAAATCCTGGAAAGACTACTTTAGTAGGGGTACTTAGGGCTAATTCCTGAAATTCTGGGTCTCAGTTTAATTAAAAAGTGAAAATGAAAATGAAAAAAATTCAACCTCCCCAAACAAGGTTCACTTGGATGTGGACAGAGCCAGCAGGCAGGGCCAGACAGAGACTTGGGGAGTCATGGGCGGGCCCATTACTGGCATCCTGTGAAATGGGTAGCCCTCAGACTTGCATTAAACATATGAAGGAACAGGAAGACAGCCCCCACTGCCCTCATTCACAAAACAAAACTTCCCCAGTGATCCCCACACTGACCACATTCACCTCCCTGCCTCCCCAGGAGATAGGGAAGAAATTGTCAGCTTTTGTGGCTCAGCAAATGATTCCTTCTGTGTGCAAATCTCTCCTTGAGAGTCCTGCCTTCATTCCACAAATACTTAGTGAGTGTCTACTAGGGGCTGGGGAGACTGCAGTGAATCAGTACTCCCTGAGGAAATGGACTATCGAGTACAGGTTAAGGGGGCTACTTTTGTGTATAAGAATCCAGTAAATACTTGGATGTGCTGGATCCTTTCTTGCCTACTCACCATCACCATCAGCGTGGCTACCATAACAAAATGCCAGGTGATTGACACACCAGAAATTGACCCCAGGTCTGCAGGCTGGAGGCCTGAGATTAGAATTCAGTGTGGTTAGGTGGTAGAGAGGGTGACCTGGATTGCAGATGGACAGATCCCCGCTCTTGAGCGCCAGTGCCTACACTCAAGGAAGGGGATGGCTCTTTTGTTTCCTGTTCTCATAAGGCCATACCTATTTTTATAAGGCTATCAGTACTATCAGATCAGAACCTCACCCTAATGCGTTCATTTAACCTTAATTACATCCTGTCTCCAAATTCAGTCTCATTGGGGATGGGGGGGTCAACATGAATTGGGGGAACACAATCCGGTCTGGAGCTCACACTGCATCCCTGGCACCAGGACAGCACCTAGTAGGTGGTGGACACTGACCTGCATTCTCAAAAGAATAAATGTAATTCCCAGTAAACTCTGTCCCCACACCATCCTCTCCTGCTCTCATGTCTAGAAACAAGCTCTGGTGGGAATTTTACAGGGACCATAACCAGATGAAAATGCATACATTGTACAAAAATGAAAAATGATGTTAAAAATATATTTTAAAAAAAGATGTTGCAGTGCTTCTGTTCTGGAAGGTTCCTTGTGGCTGAGCTGTCCTCCAGTCAGGCTCTGTTTCTTAGTGCTTAGTTGCTCCCCATAGCACTTTCTGCACCTGTCTCTGGTGAATTCTCTCACCCTCCCGCACATCTGGCCTGTACCCCAGTGCTTATATAAATAAATAAATCTTAAAAAAACAAAAAACAAAGATTAGAATGCAAAAAAAAGGTAAAATATCTCTTTCACAAACTTTTTTGTATTGATTACATGTTGAAAGGAAACTATTTCAGGTGTATCAAGTTGAGTGAAATATGTCAGTAAAAATAATTTCACCTGGAAATAAATCAGAAGGAAAAAGAAAACTATCGGATGGTTCCACTCATAGGAAGAGCATAAGAAAACCGAACAACGGGCCAAAAAAAAAAAAAACAGAACTTGTAGGCAAATTACAAGCGGAAGGGCAGGAGAGGGGTTAAAACAGGGGAGAGAAGGGCACAAGGGACTGTGGTGACAGTTCATGAATGATGTGGTGGGAGATTTATGGGGATTTATTCATTTATGGCACAAAAATGAATAACAATGTAAGTAAATAAGTTAATTTTTTTTAAAGAAAAAAATAATTTCATCTGTTTTTATTTTTTAATGTGACTTCTAGAAATGTTTAAATTTCTCATGTGACATGTATTATTTTTTTCATTTTTTTATTTTATATATTTTTTACATCATTTTTCATTTTTGCACAATGTATACATTTTCATTTATTATTTTTGTACTAGGCAATGGAGGTCTAAACTCTACTTTCCTCTAAAACAAATAAAAATTCCACAGATCTTGGAAAGCAGCAAAAAGAGCTTTAGGAGGGGCCCTCCCTGGTGACGCAAGGGGTTAAGATGCAACCTATGAAGCTATCTGTAGCCACTGCAGCACGAGTTCAATCCCTAGCCAGGGAGCTACCCACAGGGTGCAGCAGACTTCTCCTGACTTAAAAAAAAAAAAAAAAAAGATCTTTAGGAGGAAGGAAGAAAGACCTTGGGAAGGGCATGATATTGACCTTCATTCAATAATAACTGGCTCATATGTACTAAATGCCACGTATGGGTGCATGAACTCAATCACCACCACAGCCCCGCAGAGGAAGTGCTTCATTATTGCCACTTCACAGATGAGGAAGCTGGGGCACAGAGAGGTCAAGTAACTTGCCCAAGGTCTCTCAGCCGGTATATGACGATGCAGAGTTTTTTAACCCAGTCTGTCTCTGGAGTCTGAGCTCTAAATCCCCATGACAGGCTGCTTCTAATTTTAGATGGTTGCTATCACCCCAGTCCTCCTGTTTATCAGTGTCGGGTTGAATTCCACTCTCCCCTCGGTCTAAATATTCATGGCTTCCCTTCCCTCTCCCCAAGTCTCCTGTGAAGTCTCACATTCCCCACCACAGCAGCCCATTGGGTCCTCAAGTTCTCCTGCCCCCTGAAACCCCTCCACCTGGCAGGCCCCGGCCCAGACTTCATAGCATGCTTTGTTTCTGAAGAGAAGCAATGGGACTTTGCTGAATTCAAAATAAAATGTGATTTTGGAAAATGTACAGTCATGACAAATAATATATTGGTTGGACATGGGGCCAAAGGGAGGGACAGCAAGGGGAGATAAGGGGGACAGAAGGGACATATTTCTTTACAATTATAAAGTGCAAGCAGAAACGAGTATAAATGTCAGACTCAGAAGTTGACACTTTGTCCATTTACCAAATGAGGAAGCACAGGCTGGGTCAAGTGAGCGAAGGGGGTTCTATGAACTGTGTGCTCCAGCATGGGGGGTTCCAGACGGGAGACACAGGGCGAGATCTGCATGCTGCTGAGACAAGACAGTGCTGGAATCGCAGCTCACTCAGGCTTAATACTTGCTGGAAGAGCTGTCACTCTGTCTCTGCTTGCCCGAAGGTCTGCTCCCAGGCATCTGGACACCACTCCCTCCCTCCAGGGCCCCACGCCCAGGTTTTGCCACCTGTGTCTTCAGAGAACAAAGCAGGCACACATGATACCCTCGTCCATGGAGAGTCAGATAAGGTCAAGGGATTCGCACTAGCAAGTAATTGGTGGAAACTTATAGCTAGATGAGCAAGAGCTGGCTGAGGTTTTATATATATATATGTGTGTGTGTGTGTATGTATGTATATGTATGTGTATATATATGTATGTATGTATGTATATATATGTGTGTATGTATGTATATATAGGTATGTATGTATGTATATTTTACTCATCTTCTTGTTCTCCCAGCAAGGGTAAAAGGGAGCATTTCCCTGACAGATACCCCCCACCTCCGGCCCATGACAGAGTCTCCAGGAAAAGAATCTGGGCTCACACCAGCCCTCCAAATAGCAATCAGCCTGGTTGGGACCAACATAGGTGTTCAACAGGGAAGGCAGCTATTGGAGAAACATCTGCAGAAACTTGGGCCAGATGAGCTCTAGCTTGGTGGCAAAAGTGGCTTAGAGCTGATCTGGAGCAGCTGCTGGTTGGTTTTCAGAAGCACTCCTGGGTGTTTACTGAACCATGAGGTCCTGAAAACTTTCCTTATCCAGGGACAACTAGCAGTGATTGCCAGGGGCCAACACATATGGTGGCCAGATGAACCTCCCATTCAGCCATCAGCGGGGCCAGGGACCAAGAACTAGGGTTGGAAGATGAAATTCAGTTGAACAAACATGATCGAGCATACACTATAGTCCAAGCTTTATGACTAGGAGCAAGATGTGCCATCATACACACAATTATAAAAAGCAAAATATTGGTGGGGACACTGATAACAGAGGAACAGGTGTCCTCATTTGCTGAGATGGATTTGAGCTGGGTCTTGGTGGGGACAGAGAGGATTGTTTCAACAGATGGAGGTGCGGAGGGAATTCCAAAGGGAACAGCAAAGCAAAGGCAGCGAATGGAAAATCTGGAGGACATTCAGGGAACAGTTGGTGGAGATGAGTGGAGACAGAGCTGGGAGATGGGGAGGCATGCTGGAGGACCCTTTGGGATTTCTTCTGTGGGGAACACGGCCATCAAGTTTCATAGGCAAGGATGGCATGTTTAAGTTGATGGCAGGCAATCATGTGAAAAAAGGTAGTGAAGAGGCCGGAGAAGAATCAAAGAAGAGGCACAAAGTCCCCAGTAGCATTCAGAGTCATTATCCTTCATTCAATAACCACGTTGGATGTAGCCTTGGATTTTAAAGGGACAGGCTATATATCCTTTGTGGCCTCCTAAGTGAGACCTCACTAAAAGTTCAGATCTAGTGGGGCTGAGACTCCAGACCAGGGTTTGGGGACTCAGCTGGGACCAGATGGGCTCCCTTGTGAAGCAGGACCCAACAATCCTGCCAGGTAGACAGCAGGTGATCATCAGCTCTGACCATACCCATCGTTTCTCCAGCAGCAGCATCCAGTTCCCCCAAGCTCCACGCTTCCTGCCTCCACCAATTCTGACAGCAACATTGTGTGAGGCCCAAATATGACCTATTTCAAACGAGGACCTATTTCAAACCAAATAGAGCCGCACATGGCAGAGAATGAACAGGTCGTGTGAAGTACTCTTGCCAGTTTCATGGGCATTCGTTCTAAGGAAGAGGTCAAGGATTTCATGGTTTTATTTACTCACATGTCTCTTAGGAAATCAAAGGTGAGTTCAGTGTTATCGTCCCTCAACTTTTGGGTGATTTATTTGCTTTAGGAATGCTTAAGAGCTTCACTAGTCTTTGGGGAAAAAATAATAATTCTGCATTTTCATTGAGTCAAAACTTCCCAAAGAGGACCATTTTCTTCCTGTCCCCACTCTCTGCTGTATGAGCCAGCAGCAGGCCTGGGGGAGGGACTGGAAGCTTTTGGGCATCTGCTCTTCCCGACCAGCAGCCAGGGTCCTCAGTGCCCCCCTTTCCATCCGCTCACCATGAATGGCAGATTCCTCTGTCTGGGTCGAGTTTCCAATCACCATAGAAACAAACTGGAGGCAGTTTCATTAATCATTTAGAGCACGAGGAGTCTAGGTCAGTCTGATTGCAGCATATAGGGTATCATCTCTGGGCCACAGGGGACTCAGTCGATTTGAATTAAAAAAGATTAAGCTGCCCTGGGCTGCCTGGCCCCATCAGTTTAAGTTCTCATGTATCAGTGGTCTCTGGAGCCATATGGATTAGTGAGTGAAGCTATGCATTTATGTGGCAGGATTCAGTGAAATGTTAGATGGTCGCAGGTGTCTGCGGGGAGAGCGCCGGGATCACATGCAGTTTTTTTATATACTTGTTGCTGTTCTTTTGAAACTGGAAACAATAACTCAGTTTTATTTCTCCAGTGACAGTTACCACTCTTGCTGACCATGAAATGGTACATTTGTTCCCGGAGGTTTATGATTCAGGACGAAATGGTCTGAGAGAAGCCAGGATCACCGCGTCCTCTGCCTGTTCCAGGGTGGTGGGTGAGGACGCTGACTTTTTTCTTTGCTTCCTTTCCTATGGACTGGTGAGAAATGCATCAAATAAATATTGATGACATTTTAGTTTTGCTGGAATCAAGATTTATGAGCCTCAGGAAATTGACTTAGAGGCAGCTACAAATCAACGTGACTCTGAAAGAGTTGTATAGGGACCCCTCAAAATGAACGCTCCCCTCCAAAGTACCTACCTTATTTATGGGCCTCTCCAGAACTTCAAAGCAGTTCAGTAACTTAGGCCAGACTATTTTATTGCTTCATGGAGCTAAGATGTTTCAGGGGGAAGATGCAGGTTATGGTGTATTCGGGAGCCTCTCTTGGGCGGTGGGCAAAAAAGCTTTCTACATGTTGAACTGTTGATCTAAAGCTTATTGCACTCTGGCTTCCTACAGAATCATTCCTAAATCTCAGCCGACGCAGCATTGTCTGCAGTCCCAGATGTTAAGCCCAAAATAGAAGAACTTTTGTATTCTCTTCTCCCCAGCCCTCAGGGGGCCACCACCTTGGACTCGCAGGGAGGCACTGGGAGGCGCCTGGGCCTGGTGGAAATCAGCCTCGCGTTCTCAGGGCTGTTTCCAAGGGCCTGCTGTTCCCAGTCTGAGCCTCTGCTCCTCGATTTGTATACCAGTGATGGTCTTGAGCGTTTTGCTGAGAATTCCAGGGACTATGCTGCTTCTGAGATGAGAAACATGACAGCCTTCCTCCAGTTTTAAGGTTCTGAAATACCTTCCCGATCACTGGGTACTTGAATGCACCAAAAGAGAACATCTCACCCAGCCTCTGGGAGCCCATGATGGCTAGATGGAGCAGAGGACAGTGAGCACAGCTCCCCAGACAGCTCTCAGTTCTCACAGGCAGGACTCACCGGAGGCCTGGGGCCACCCTGTGCCGCCACAGTCACCAACATCTCCGTGGGCAGCAGCCTTGGCTCTCCAGGCAGCCTGCAGCCTGCAGGGGTAGAGCCTGTCTTCAGAATCCTACTTGGCCTGGAGCAGGCTGAGGCCTGGGCTGGCTGAGCCCCGAGCAGCCTTCATTAACAAATCATTGCTTTGACTGGTGACTCAAAGAAGTTCAGCCAGATTTGTAATAACTGCCAGAGTTTGTTCAGAGAGAATGACATAGGTGGTTCTGTGATACATAGGAAATCTGGAGAGAAAGCTCCCAAAAGAAGGTTCTAGCAAAGTGAGAACAGTACAGAGGAGGTGCTTAATGCTGGTCACTGTTCGCTGCCTGACTTTCAGGAAAACCATTACCTATAACAAAGGGCTGTGGGGAACCCAACTGCTGGAGTTTGCCACTAGAGAAAGTTTAGTCAAATCACTTTGTATGGGCATCGCCTATCCCTCCAGAATTCTGTTTCAAGAGTGACGGACTTAGGCCTCCCTGGTGGTGCAAGGGTCAAGTCACAGCACTATGAAGCTATCACCAGCCACTGCAGCACGAGTTCGATCCCTGGCCAGGTTGCTGACTCACATGGCGCAGCAGACCTCTCCTGTCTTACCCGCTGCTCCCCTCAGCAGTGTGTTTCAGTGGGTCTGCCTGTTCTGCTCCCCACTCTGTTGCTGGTGAATCCTTTCGCCTCCTCTCCATACCTCTGGCCTACACCCCAACTCTTGTATGCATAAATAAAATCTTAAAAAAAAAAAAGAATAAGGACTTAAAAAATAAAAGGAACGATGGACTTCCTCTTGTAGTCACTGGGAGTGGCTGTGGCAGGAAACCCTGGGGGAAACTCCTATGTGAGAAATGTTGGGAAACTTGATCATTGGCTCCAAAGTCTTTAGCATATGAGAGACAGAGGGAGTTGGGCGAGTGGTCATGGTCCATGTCATGGGGGCCAGCCCTCTCAGGGATAGCTCAGCTGCAGACAGTGATCAGGCCTCTTCCTGAGGCAGCCTGAGCAACCAGCAGAGGGGCCTTAATCTAACCATGTGTGGCGCTTTCCCATGCGCAAAAGTTGTGCTGGGCAAACACTGACCCACCGTTCCCCCAAATCACCCCTTCTCGTCCTTCCCTGTCCCTTGTCCTCCCTACCTCTGCTCACACCACCCACAGCCCCCCAGGCCTAGAGCCACAGTGCTGTCCTTGATTCCCCTCTCCCAAGGTCCTGCCTTCCTCATCTGAGCCTCACACCCAGGACTTCAGGAGTTCACCATCTCCCTCACCCTCAATCCGCCACAGGCAGTGCCTTCTCAGACTGGGCGTTCAATGCCAAGTAAATTCTACCTCGGCTTCCCTCAGAAAGAAATATGATGCTATGCAGAGTAAGGGTTGTATTTTCCTCATAGATTTAAATCTAGAGTAGTGGGGAGAAGAAAGGGACGGGATAGAGTAAGGGAAACTCGACTGGAGAGCTGGCCCATTTGCCCATAGCTCAAACCTGCCTCTGAGTTTTCATATCAAATCCTCCCACATCTGAGAGCACTCAGTGACCTCGTTTAAAACAGAGTAAAAGGGTATTTTGCTAAGTATAAAGTCATGGAGCTACTTGGTGCTTCCTCAGACAACCACATGCTGCTTTTGTGCTCAATTCTAGGCTGACAAGCAATGTTGCCTCCTCTGAATGGTGGAGGGTTTCTCCTGGGTCTCTCTTACCCACAGAGCAGGATGGTAACTTCTCTTCATCCTCACCCTCTCAAGCACACCACAAACACATATACATATACTCGCACTTGTGCACACTCATGGCTGCGCACACATTTACTAGGCAATAAAAAGAGGTTGGCTGATTTATTACCAAACACCACCATCAACACCAGTGGGCACTGTGAGATAACAGGATGGTGAAAGCTTGAATTTCTCATCCCAGTGTCCTTTTTCAAAGGTCAGGACACTGCCTTGAAAACTCTAAGAGGACTCTAAAGACCTCAGTCAGGCAGTGCCGCCCCAGTCTATCCCACCACCACCAACACACACACACACACACACACACACACACACACACAGACACACACACACACACATTTCAGACCTCCTTGGTCTGGGTTGGTCACATTTACACATCTCAGGAAGTCACAGAAGATAATAAGACTCTTACTCTCCCTTTCCCAAGCCTTTCTCTGAGGCAACACTGTTAATTGGTTAGCATGACCTTTCTCTGGAACATTTCAGTGCCCAAGTTTGCCCAGGAACTCCTATGTGAGAAATATTGGGAAACTTGATCATTGGCTCCAAAGCCTTTAGCATATGAGAGACAGAGGGAGTTGGGCAAGTGGTCATGGTCCATATCCTCTGAAGGACATTTAGAGGGTCACCTGGATAGTGCCCTAACTCCCAGAGGGTGCCCTTGGTCAACTTGGGCTGCAGCAGCAAAATACTAGCAACTATGGGGCTAAAATTTTATTTCTCACAGTTTTAGAGGTTGAAAGACCAAGATGATGGTGCCAGCTTGGTGGGGCTCTTCCTGCTGGGCCTCTTCTGGGATGCAGAAGATATTCTTAAAGGGTAGAGCATGGCAAAGGGAAAGTCAGCTCTCTGGTGACTTGTATAAGGGCACTGATCCCATTCACAAAGGCCCCACCTTCATGACCTCACCTAATCCTGATTATTTCTCAAAGGCTTGATCTTCTAATACCTTCACATTGTAGGGCTTGGGTTTCAACATACAAATTTGGGGGAATACATTTAGTCTGTAATTGGAGTGAAACAGCAGCTCCTGAGTCCTTGGATTCAGGTACCTGGTCAGGGAAATCCCTAGATTTCATCGCCAGGCCAGCACGCCTAGGCTGTAAGGACTACAATCCTCAGAGGTCAGCCAGTGTGAAATGCCCTCTCCAGTGTCCAAGTAAGCTGGTCCCCATCTCATTCTTGATCACTTGTAGGATGCAGGCTTCCTCCCTGTCCAGCGGTTACTAGGAAGTCATTCCTCCTCCTAGCCAGTCACAGCAACCTTCTCTTCTGAGAACACCAAACACAGTTGGCTTGCCTTCCACACAGCCCTCAAAGAACTCTCCTTCAAATACGGTTTCAGAAGTGAACCTGATACCCTGTGCAGGGACTCTCCAAACAGCATTAAAAAGTCAGAACTCTGAAGTTGTCAAGATAGAAAGTTATTTCATTTCTGTGTCTCAATTTCTACCTATGTAAAATGGGAAACCTAGCTCTTAGGGTTAATATGAAGATTGCATGAGATAATACACAGGAAGCCCACAGCATAGAGCAGGGCATGCTGTAACGGCCCAATAAATGTCAGCGACCATTATCCTCTATGTAAGTCTTGGCAACATGCTTTTTAAAGGAATCATATTGAACATAATTTTTGGTAACGTGGGTTTTTTTCCTCATTCATTTAGAAAACACTGCCCTATATTATTCAATATTCTTCAAAGCATTTTTAATGGCTGTCATATTTCATCTCAAGAGTTATGGTAATTTATTTAATCACTCTCAGAGGGATTACTTCTGTAAACTCTTTTTTTATAACGGAGGCTCCCAGGTCTGAGCCACGGGGCAGACGGGTGGAGCTACTGACCCTCCTAGAGGGCCCCCTGCATCCATTACCCGGGGGCCTGTGTCAGCCTCCCTCCCTCCTCAGCTGGAATCAATCGCCCTCCCTTCCGCCAGTCCCTCCTGCCCCACAACATCAATCAAACAAGAAGCCACCACTGGGTGCCCAGCCCAGTGCCAAAAACACAAGGGGCACCTGAGAGAAGAGGCATTCGAGGGAGGTTAACTGCATTCGGTGAGAACCGGAGGTGGCACACGGAAAGAAGGGGTGCTCAGAAAGGCAGGGAGGAGGGCTTGGTGGGAACTGGGTCCCTGGTGCACTGGGAACGAGGATAGGCGGGAGGAGGGGGAGGGACTGTGGGAGGGGGAGCCAGCACATGATGGGAACTTGCACATGATGGGAACTTCCCTTGGTGGGAACTGTGGGAGGGGGAGCCAGCAAGAGTGAGATGCGCCATGACCAGCAGCTCCAGAGTCCAGGAGGAGAAGGGAGGAGAGGCAGCTGGTTGGAGGGGATAGTTGAGCAGGAGCACAGCTGTGAGCTCTGCGGGGTCACGATCCTGTAGGGGTTTGAGCTGACGGAGCGCTCCTCTCCTGCACAGCCAGGCTGGGGCTGCACTGGAGGGCCCTGCTCAGAACTAATGCCCCCGTGGCTAGGGGCAATCATTTCGAAATGAAGGTAATGATCCAATTAGTGGTTATCCATCAAGTTCAGTTATCTTTCCTTGGGCTGGGGAGCAGAGAAGCTGAGTAAACACGTGCCTTAGACTGTGACATAAAACCAGACCCCCTCATGCTGGAAATGAGTTCAAGATGTGGGCTGAGTTGCCTCTTGGGGCCTGCAGGTTAGAGTCTCTGTGGCCCAAAGAAACAGAGGAGCCACCAAGCATAGAAGGAACAGGGACTCTGAGACTGCAGCTCCGGCCCAGGCCCTGTACCCCACTGTGAGGTTGGAGAGAAGCCCCAGCAGCTATAGGTCTGGACAAAAGCTTCACAGTCACAGGCGGTATCTGACCTTGGTCCTAGGCACAGGGTTTCAGTTCAGCTCAGCCCGGCCCCCGGACCCCAGCTCTGAGCTTCCCGAAGCATTAGCCATCCACCCCAGCTCACCCCAACTTTCCACATTTGCTGTCTATGCCATGCATTTCCATCTGATGTGTTCTGCCTCAGTCTCCTTATTGAGACTCTTAGTTCACTGAAAAGAAGGCTTTCCGTGTCTTCTCCCAGAAGGACAGAATTTACAGCTGGAAGGCATACAGGGGAATCATCTATTCCTAGGATCTCATGTTAAAATAAAGAAATTGAAGGGCCTCCCTGGTGGCACAAGTGGTTAAGCACCGCGCTATGAAGCAATCCACAGCCTCTGCAGCACGAGTTTGATTCCCAACCTGCCAGGGAAAAACCCACATGGCACAGCAGACCTCTCCTGTCTCACCCACTGCTCCCCTCAGCAGTGTATTTCAGTCAGTCTGCCTGTTCTGTTCCCCGCTCTGTCTCTGGTGAATCCTCTTCCCCATCTCCCCACATCTCTGGCCTGTACCCCAGCTCTTGTATGCATAAAGACATAAATCTTTAAAAAAAAAAAAAAAAGAAAGAAATTGAGATCCAGGAATGAGTCAACTCTGACTATGAGTGCTCCCTTTTCCCAGATATCCTCTCAAGGCTCTTTTTCTGAGACATAAGCCTGTTTACCCTCATCTTCCCCAGAGAAGTGTACCAGCCATCACGTCAAAGCACCATTTGGAAACTGGCAAACCATTTATCAGTCTTTCCCTCACTCTGCCTCCTCCTTCAGAGCCCTTCAAATTCTGTTAATGTCAGGTCTGGAATCGGCCTCCAGATGATCCACTCTCACCAAAAGTTGCTCAGGCAACTGGAAGAAGGCATGGTAAGAGGTGCAGCTCAGTCATTTCCACCTCAGAGTCTCACCATCATGTGTCCACCCCAGTGCTCATAGCGGTCTGAGGACTTGGTTCAGCTGGGCCTGGTCACCCCAGCTTACCCTTGCTCCTCTTAGTAAATGGACTTTACAGGGACCATTCAATGACACACTCTCCCTGATCTAGAGGTTAGAGAATGACATTTCTAGAACTGGAACACTGCCAGCCCTTCTGCACTCTGATCTCTACAATGAACCATGGAACAAAAGGATCCTTCTTCCTACCTTGGAACCTGCCCATCCAGACATTACCCATTCTCCAAGCTCCCCCAAGGAGACTGCACACAAGCCCAGAGATGACAGCTGCCTCTTCTGTAGCAAGATTGCAGGGATTAAGGCGCAGGGCTCCCTTGTCTGCAGAAGAGTCTTTGTACTTCATTGCTTCATCCTCTTGGCCCAGGTGTGTGCTCTGAGACCATAGGTCTTTGCTCTGGAATGCTCAGGTCTGCTTCAAATGACCACTTTTCCCTGAGCGCACATCTTACATTGATCACATTAGGCACAGATCATCTGCATATTAACTGCAATGTTTATAAACAATTATCCAATTTCCTTTTCCCGAGACTTCTTTTAAACCTTCCCTCAATTCCTACCTATGAGGGTATCAGGGCTGTGCCTAGATTTATTTCTTTGCACGTGGATGTCTAATGGTGATAGCACCATTTGTGGAAAAGTATTTTTGCCCCACTGGATAACTTTTGCTCCTATCTCAGAGAACAGTTGGCTATATTTATGGGGGTTTATTTCTGGGTTCTTTATTCTCTGCCATTGGTCTGTTTGTCTGTTCCTTTGCCAATACCACACTGTCTTGATTACTGTAACTTTATAGTGAGTCTTGAAGTTGGGTAGTCTCAGCCCTCCAACTTTGTTCTTATGTTGGCAATTCCTGTCTTTCACCTTCCCATATAAGCTTTAAATTCTGTCAATTTTCACAAAATAACTATCTGGGATTTTGATCGGGATAACATCAACTCTACAGATGAAGCTGGGAGGAAATGATATGTTGATTATATTAGTCTTCAAGTCCATGAACATGGACTATCTCTCCATCTATTTAATAGAGTTATTTTTCATCAAAGTTTGACTTCTTTGATATTGTTCATCAATTTTGTAGTTTTTCACGTATAGATCTTGTATTTATTCTGTTAGATTTATAGCTAAATATTTCATTTTGGAGGGGCACTAGCGGGACCTCTTGTATCTCCTCCCTTCTATATCTATGAAAATCCTAGCTTTGGGGCCTCCCGGGTGGCGCAGCGGTTGAGTGTTGGGTTGTGAAGCTGCCCGCAGCCTCTGCAGCGCTGGTTTGATTCCCGGCTGCTCCCCGGCCACAGGAGGAGGGTCCCACATGGTGCACAGACCTTGCCTGCTGCCCGCTGCTCCCCTCAGCAGTGCACTTCGGTCATTCTGCTTGCTCTGCTCCCCGCTCTGGCTCTGGTGAATTCTCTCACCCTCCTGTGCTTCTGACTGTACCCAGTGCTTGTATAAATAAATAAATAAATCTTTTGAAAAAAAAATCCTAGCTTTCAAGCGTAAATACCAGCTCTGTCACTTATATGCAGCTGTGACCCTGAACAAGTAATTTAACTTCTCTGAGCCTCAGGTTCCACATATCTGTAAGGTGGGAAAAATAACAAGTATCTCAAAGTATGGTTGTCAGGATTGCTGAGCTCAAGCACAATGTCTTTGACTGGTAAGGTCAATGACTAGATGCCTGTCTATGAGCAGGCCCTCTGCTACATGATAGTGATCATGTTTTCACAATATTTAAAGTGCCACTTCTTGCATGATGCTTCTTCATCCAAAAATCATTTCACCCATTGCATTTTGTATTTTTTTATTGAACTTTGCTCATGATAACAGTCATTGAGAGGGCAAAGGGAATAGAAAAGATGGGAAAATAAAAAAAAATTAGTAGAAAAAGATGGCATAATAACAATAGTTTGATAATTGAATGAGTTAATCTGGAAGGCAAATGAGCTTCATTTCATGTGGTAACATGATTTGGAAAGAGATTGAAGTTCAGAAGAATAAATGATTAATTAATTAATGGTGGTCTGCTATAGGTTGTGAATACTATGTATGCGGAATAAACCGTAGATCTGAAGGATGTTATTAACTGGATGTAACTGCCAGAGACATTTAGTCAAAATTAATTTCATAGGTGAGATTACAGAGTGTGTGAAGATGTACAGGTGCATAAAATTTCTTCTTTTCTTTCATTGTTGACTATTTCTTTAAACATGCAGAGCTATATCCCACTGGAATTAAAATATAGCAATTTTTATAGTTCTGAACTACAGTTCCTTTCTGAACGTAGCTGTTTCTCCCTCAAACAAGATCCTTGAACATTCTAGAACTTGGACCCTAACAAGAAGAAACATATTATTCCAGAACACAATGAATGTTTACAATATTCTTGAGAAAAACAAGTTCATGTATAAAACCTTCAAATGAACAAAGCATGTTTATTAATCCTCCTACACAAAAGGCTTAGAGGAAAGATTAGAGTGATAGTGAACCCCCCAGCCCACTAGAATCGTAAGCTTGCCAGCCCAAGGCCTGGAGGAGTCTGTCTGAGAATTTCAGGAAGAAAGGATTCAGTCAGTAGCCATGACCACTGTTGGGCAAAGTATGGGAGATACAGTTTACCTTGAGATTTGGGTTCCTTATGAGTTCAAGAGCTTCCAGAGAAGAGATTGAATTATAAGTGAGATGATCCACAGGATGAAGCTGCCATACATGCAACTCTTGGAGATTAGCAGGCACCTCAGCTACATTACCATTTGGTCATCTCTACAACCTTCTGAGGTGTAAAATAATATTTCTGTGTTACCTGTAAGAACTGAAGTTTTTATTAGGTGAATTTCCCAGGACAACGCAGAGAAGGGTAGAGCCATACTTGCACCCAGGACTTCTGACTCCAAATCCTTGCATTATACCACACTGTTTGGTAATCTGGGATGCTCTAGGGATGGTGTAGAGCAGTTGGAACAAAGTCCTGCTTCAACTCCAAGCATGGAGTAGTTATGCTCTTAACTCTGACCCTCTTTAATCCTGGTGGAGGTTTGCCTTCACGTGGCTTAGGCCCAGTCACTGAGTAGAATGACCCTTCCCTGATTGCTTCTGGTTAGCACACTGAAGAGTTCCCTGCTTCCTGAGGGAGATGCCCCCAAGAAAGATGAAAAACTGAAAGTCCCATTTTTGGATTGGCCTCCATAGCTCTGGGCAGCTGGCTGTCCATGGGGATGGAGTATTCTGGTCCTCTAGCCAGCCAGTTCTCACTTGTTGAGTTTCTGTTGGTGTGTAACCATATTAAACGTGATGTGGGATCCAACCATTTAAATAACTTCAAGTAGCCTATAAAATAAAGACAATTGCAATGCCATAAGGAATAGCATATCCCCAACCATAAATAAATTAGGGTTCTAATTCCATCAAGGCAAGTGAATGACATCACACGCTGTGAGAGTTGAGCGTAGAAGAACTGCTCACAGAACCACAAATCTGAGATGGAATTACCATCGTCATTTATTTACCTAGCCCCCTACTGGGGGCTAGGCTGTTGTGACAGATGATTTCTGAAAAGTCTGGTCCCTCCAGATTATGACCTCATGCTCCACTCTTCCCCTCCTCTTCCCTACCTTTTTCACCCCCTCAACCCCCTCAGCTCCCCCACCACCCAGCCTTTCCTTTCTAATTTCTCTCTCTCACCCTTAGCATTCATTTCTCTCATTGTATTTTATTCTCTTAGTAAGGAAGGAGGGAAGCATCTAGCAAACTGAGAAGAGATAGCAAATTCCAGATGCCGAGGAGAAGCCTCTGAATAGTGGGGGAGGCACAGGAAGAGTGAGCCTCTCCTACAGCCATGATTTGCTGCACTGCCCCAAGCCATTTATCCACAACCTCTCTGGGGACATATAGCCTTTCCTTGCTTAAAATTTCAATTTAATTAAATCCACTAGGTGTGTTCTTGGATGTCAACCATGTCCTAGGCAGTGTGGGGCAGACAGAACCATATGGAACCAAGGAATTTTAGAGGCAGGCTTTCAGCGGTCTCTGAGTTAGTTCAACTCCTCATTTTACAAATGAGGGACCCAAGTCCCAGAGAAATAAAGTGATTTTTCCAAGATCATGTGGCTAATTAATGGCAGAGCCAAGTCTAGACGGAAGAAAAAGTGGGAAACCTTAGCAACATCCACTAGGGCCTTCCAGCAGAGTCAGAGAAACAAGACATCTTCAAGAGTTAGCTAATAACATGACAGAGAATATAATCAGAGCCAAGTTGGGGGTTACAAAAACTTAGCTCAGGAAAGGAAGGAAACAAAACTGGCTAGTAGGCTTGGGGCATATTTCACAGAGACAGCAGCCATTGAGTTGAGTGCTAAAGGCTAAAGAGATCTCATTTGGCATAGATCAGAAAAGAGTGCGTGAAAGGCAGAGAGACGGCTTGGGCATAGGCCTGAGGGCTGGAAGAAACTCTGTCTGGACATCGAAGGTCAGTGGGCTCCCAATGGGAGAGATCAGCCAATCTAAGTATCAATCAATACCTGATGGAGTCAGAGGACCCTGGATTTAACCTGAGGCGAGCTGAGGGTACTAGAAATTCTTGAACAAGAAGTGATGAATGAAAGCTTGCTTAGAGCTTTTGTGCAAAATGCCATCTGGATCCCACCAGCATCAGCTTTACCCTCCTGGAGCCTGTTTAGAAAAGCCTAATCTCAGTCCCACCCCAGACCTACTGAATCAGAATGGCATTTGAACTTGACCCCCACGTGACTCTCAGGTCATTCACTTTGAGAAGGTCTGCTTTTAAGAAATCCAGCATCATGTGAATGCTGCTTTTCAGTCATTTCAGAGTTGTTTTTTGGTGCTGCTGGTTTTGGTTTGGTTTGGTTTTATCCTGAGCAAGAACAAACTTTAGCTTAGCGAACTTTATTATACTCAGAAATTCTTGCAAAATGAGACAAGCTAATTAACAAACTATTTTCAAATAGAATGAAATGTTCATGAACATTAACTTTAATAATTAATGAAGATGACAGTATTAGATTTTGTCAACACATTTATTCATTTCTGTTTTACAGTCCTCATGTTTGCATTTCAGAGATTGTGAACTTTCTCCCAGTGATCAGGCATTTTCCTAGCTCTTGAAAGCTCTTGGGCTTTACTAACTAATAGACAAAACAGGCTATGATAGGTCTTTCAGGAGCAGGCACCCCACACAGCCCAAGGCAGCTTCCTGGGTGGTGCTAAGAACAAACAGGGTAGACTGAAAGAATGTCTATCCCACCCAAGACCTCTGCCCCACACCACCAGACTTCAAGGGGCTCACGATTTGACTCAGCAAAGGTTGGGGACACTTTCCCTTTTCCAGGCACCACATAACCCAGATCCTGATGCTCCCTGGGGCCAAGTCATTGGTGGAGCCAATTATGAGTGCATTTCCCACTAGTCCACAGGAAGGGAATTTAGAGTTGGAGTTAAGTTGATTTAAAGAAAATATATAAGGTGGGGTGTGTGTGTGTGTGTCTAAATTTGTAGACCAAGATGAATACTTGCTATGTTTTCTTTATTAAAAAAATCTCCTCCCCAGGGCTCCTCCAAAGGGAGTAGAGAGTATGCGTGGACTTGAATAAACCACAAGTGAAAGTCAGAGGCAAGGGAGTTTCTCAACTCTTCAACTTTAGACTGACATTGACATGGAGCAAGTGCTCCCCCTTCTACCACCAAACCACTAAATATGTGCCAAGTCTAGGTCATAGCTTCCTCTCCCAAAGACCATCTTGAAGTGCTTGGGGTGTGTTTTCATAGGCAGAAATTCTACCTGTGCCCCTCTGCAGTAGCTGGCACTGCTTTGTTCTTCTGGGGCCCCTATGCCTCTCCCCTGTCCCCACCCTGCCCCCTACCCTTGCACTCAGGCTATCCATGCTGGGACCTGCCAGTGAATGGACTTCTCAGATGGGTCCCTATGACTTTCCCACAATATGGTGACTTCCACAATGAGGAAATCTCATGCATAGACATGAGAACCTTGCTGGGAGCCTCTGGCCTTAATTTTTTATCATTTTTAATTGAGATTTCATTCACATACTATAAAATCCACCCTTTGAAAGTACACTATTCTAAGGTTTCTAATATAGTCACAAGATTGTATAACTATCACCACTATCTAATTACACAACATTTTCATCACCCCCAAAAGAAACCCCATATCCATTAGCAGTGACTCCCCAACACCCCTCCCCCAGGTTCTGGCAACCAAGAATCTGCTTTCTCTATGGATTTGCCTGTTCTTGACATGTCATCTGAATGGAATTACCCAATATGTGTCCCTTATGTCTGGTTTCTCCTCTCTTTTATCTGGCCACAAGCAGACTTGTCTCAGTAATTTCGTATGAAGGCCTAGAAATTGCTAGTCTGAGAAAAATGGTAATAGTCCTAGAGAAAATTCTCCTGAGAAAAGTCACTGACTGTTCTCTTCTTGAGTGTTCCTACAAGGTGGCTGCTGCAAGCCCCGTGTTGCTATTGGGACTTAAGGCAAGTGAACACATTTAAGCTGAGAGCAAGGGCTGGCCACTGCTGTAGAGAATAACTCTGCTCAAATATGACCCACTTGGTTATGGCCTTTTCCTAGAAAGTATTGGAATGGCCCTTCACAGGATACACAATGCCTCCTCAGTTGAGCATTCTATGGGGAAAAGGGTCAAAAACTTGCCCAAGATCACACAGGTGGGATGTGGTAAAGACAGGACTTCTGTTCCAGTGCTTTCCCCAACAGCTGCTCTCATGTTACTTAATGAGGCCGTCGGCCATTGTGGGAGATGACCCAGAGAAAATAGGGCAACTGTTAGCTGAGAGAAGACTCTTCCTTTTCTTTCTCCCTCCAACCCCTTCACTGAGCTTCTCTCTTTCCACACCCTACGGTTTCTTGAGTGATCCAGGAACATTGCTAGTGGTCCTGCTAGCACTGTGGTCAACTGCCTTATTTTCTGACTTTGTGACTTTGATCTTGAGAAAGTTATTGAAGTACTCGTGCCTCTGATTCTTCTTTTTACAAGTTAGGATAATATTAGTACCTTCCTTCAAAGGGGTGTTGAGATTTATAGATATGTGTAAAGAGCTAGTACCTGACACCTATCAATAGTAAGCATTTGATAAATGATGGACTTTTTTGGGTATTATTGTATATATTTATATTTTTATGCTCCTGAGTAAAAAAACTTTTTGTGCAAACTATACCTTGCATAAAAGAGATATTCATAAGTTGGAGGAAGGGAGAGGATAGGAATAACACAAAGAAAAGAAACAGGGAGGCAGGGATTTTAGTTTCTAAATACAGAACAAAGATTGATCTGTAACTATTCTTTTCCTTTAAAATATCTCTATATACATATCAAGAGAAAATTTTAGCAGTGCAAAAAGGACAAATCCATTGGCAATTTATGAAATTTATATGAAATTACAAACAGAAAGTCTTGGATGTGTCCTCTTTGTTGGTCAACCCTACACTATGTTGGGGAATCAATACTCAATCTTTTTAAATTCATTTGCACATCTAAGCCTGCAGTTACTCTTGATTACATAAATTGCCATTTTATCAGATTCTTATTTTAGCATCCTGAGTGCCAGGAATATTTCATCCTCTGAATCGGCCAGATATCAAGTTCTCTGTTGGGTCTATCTTTTTTTTCCTCTCCTTGTGCTCTTCCCAGTGAAAATCGATGTTCTCACTGTAAAATTCACAGCATTTCCTCAAATCAGTTAGCTGATTTCCTTCCAACTTCTCCATCATCACATATCTCAGGTCAGGGAAGGCTCCCAGCGCCTGGTGAGCATGTGTGTTGGGGAAAAGGGGTGATGTTTTGAGAGGACAGAGATTTTAGACAACTAAGAGGTTCTTTTCTTGACCATATTACATTTACTAGGGTTCCTAAATATCACACAGGATGATGTCCCTAAACTGGTCAGACCAGCCGCAGAAAACTGCCAACTTTCAGTACTGTTCTGACCCCCCATGTTATGGGTGATGTTTAAGTTGCCATGTTTAGTCCTTAATGCTTCATCTTCCCATAGCTCTAAACCTTGAAGACCACTTAGAACAGGAGTAAACACCTGGGTCAAAGGCAGACAATCTAAAAGATGGATTGTGCCCATCAGATTCTCTTTCTAAAACATTTGAACCAAGAAATGCCAAGTGAAGGGTATAAGTAGCAATAAAACTAGAACAGAAAGTTGTAATATAAGAAGAAACCAGAGAAATCATGATAATTTAAAGTAACCAAGAGTTACATTATAAGAAGCAGAGGCCAGATACAGGGAGAGTTACAGGGAGGAGAATGGAGACAAAATGCCAAACTAGGAGACCCAGTGACCGAGGTGCTCATGGCAGAAAAGTCCAGACCAGCACCCTCAGTTCAGGCCACATTCTGGTTCAGGTCAGGAGCCATAGGACAAAGCTGCTTTTCCCCAGAAGTAACTTGAGTAAGTTTCTCTTTGTTTTTTTTTTTTTTTTTACCAGCAGGATGTTAAGTGCACGTTTCCATCACTCTGGCCTCTCCTGAGATTGGGGCAGGTCTACTGGGGTCCTGCAGGCTATCAGTGGTGACAGGGACGAGATCAACTCACCTCACTCTGCACTTGGCATCTGGGATACAAGTTAATCCAACAAGCGTGGAATCCAAGCACCTGCCACTGTGAGGTCGTGTGCAATATTTGCAGAGGTGAAGGTGAGTAAGAAAGCCATTGATGTCAATGAACTTGTGATCTAAATGGGATGGAGGGTGTGAGAAATGCAAAGAACTAAGCCTTTACAAAGCAAAATGAGTACGTGTGGCAGAGAGTGAAAAACAATGCTTTGGAGTTTCAAGGAAATTGTGGTCGCGTGAAGATGTGGGTCATGAAAGGCTACTGAACTGTGGGTGCAAAGGAAAGATGTAAGAAATATGCAGAGGGACCTCCCTAGTGGCGCAGGGGTTAAAATCTGAGCGCTACCAAGCTATCACTAATCACTGCAGCAGGAGTTCAATCCCCGTCCAGGGAGATACCCACATAGCGCAGCAGACCTCTCCTGTCTTGCCAGCTGCTCCCCTCAGCAGTGTATTTCAGTAGATCCACCTGTTCTGCTCCCCACTCTGTCTCTGGTGGATCCTCTCACCTCCAACTCCTCTGACCTACTCCCCAGTTCTTGTATAAATAAATAAATAAATTTTTTTAAAAGAAATTTGCAGAGGACTTCGGCAGAGTTTGGCAACTAATTGGCTGTGAGGCCGCTAGAGGATGATGTTAAGGTTTCCAGCGGCACTGTCAACAGGGACGATGCTGGTGACAGGGTTCAGGGTGCGCCACCACATATGAAACTTTGGCAGGTTGAATAGCCTAAGCCTAAGGGGTTTAAGAAAATGACAGGCGCTCCCCATTTTATCCTTCTTCCCTGCATCAGACCATAAAAGACCCACGTGATAGATGCCCTCCCTGCACCAGGAGGAAGACCTTTTTATTATGAGAGACAGGGAATGTGAGGCCAAGCGATCTGTATAAACAAACCTTGTTTGTTACCATCGCCTAGTTATTTCTTCACTATTTATACCTCCTAACCCAAACCTATCTCGTCGATTCTATACAAATTTATTTTTTCTTAATCTAAAAGGTGTTAAAGTTTCCAGCCGTAGTCACTTCTTGGGGTCTTCATTCTTTCGTAACGGCGTCCACATATGTGTAAAATTAATACAATGTGTGTGCTTTTCTCCTGTTAGTCTGTCAGTTTAATTTTCGAACCCAGCTGGGGATGCTAGTTGGGTAGAGGGAAACTCTTTCTTCCTCTCTCCAGAGAGAGGGGAAGCCACTGACAAGCTCTATTGTTGGTGTGCTGAATCTGTGGTGCAGGCCTGCAGAGAACATCTTGGGAGGAGACAGGCACCAAGCACCTAGACTCAAGAGAGTAGGTTAGGAGCCCGGATGCAGGAGCCATGTGCAGGGAACTGAAACCGAGCAAAAAAATGGGGATGTTATGGGCCGAAAGAGCACTAACCAGAAAGGAGGAGAAAGCAGAGGGAGGAGCCACAGAGCTGGCAGGACCGGGGAGAATGTGGGAAGGAACAGAGGGGTAAACAGAAAGGGCAATGGCTTGGGGAAGCCTTGAGCAGATGGAGTTGGAAGGAGCCAGGAAGGGAAAAGAAGGGAAATGCAAGAAGGCCTGTGTGCAGTGAAGGCTGCTTAACTGAGCCACAGGAGGCAGCACCAGCATACTTTTACACGAAAATGATTATTTGTGTGTTTTCTAATTTTAGAAATTAAAAATATTCCTGGTTTTTAAAGAAAATTATTCAAATAGGGCAAGAATATATCAAGTAAAACATACAAATGTGCCATAAATCCTCTCTTCCTAAAGATAAATCCAATACATTTTTTCCAGAATGCTCTATGCATGCAAAAACACAATTTTCTCTCTTTCAAGAAAAAAAAAAAAAGGAGAAACTATACATGCTTGATTTCTTAATTGAGTATATTGTGAATCTTTTCCTGGAGGGCATGTATAGACCCACCTCATCTATTTTTAATAATCACAGTATTTCAATATATAGATTACCAGATTGCTGTAGTTAATTTAACTAATTCCCAGTTGATGGACAGTTAAGGGATTTCCAACTTTTTTGCAATTATAAATAATGCCACAAGTATATCAGTTGCTTCAACAATTGTGTGAGTATTCCTGCAGGATAAATTCCTATCCTGCAATTTCTGGTTAATAAAATGTATGAGCATTCTAATTTTTAAGCCAATCCCAAATTGCTCTCCAAAACTATTGTACCATAGATTTCCAACCCCAGCATGGAAATCTCTCTTTTCCCCACATCTTTACCAACCTGGATATGAGCAACATTTGCCATCTTTCCTACTCTGCTAGGAAATTTTTTTTTTCAAGATTGATTTATTTATGCATACAAGAGCTGGGGTGTAGGCCAGAGGTGTGGAGGGTGAGAGAATTCACCAGAGAGAGAGTGGGGAACAGAACAGGCAGATCGACTGAAACACACTGCTGAGGGGAACAGGGGGCGAGACTGGAGGTCTGCTTCGCCATGCGAGTTTCTCCCTGGCTGGCCTGGGATCTAACTCATGCTGCAGTGGCTGCAGATAGCTTCATAATGCTGTGTCTTAACCCCTTGTGCCACCAGGGAGGTCCTGCTAGGAAAATTTTAAAACTGCCATCATTTTCATTTTCCTCTTTTAATATTGGAGAGACTGAGGACCTTTTCATAGGATTTGAATATCTGTAATTTATCTTCTATTAATTTCTACTGTGAATTTGTATAAAAACCCTTTTCCCATTTTTCTAATGGGTTAGTGAATATTTTTTCCATTCATAAGAAGATAACATTATAAAAGTGGTCCACAGGGAGCTGTGCTAGAAGACATCTACTGTTCAGTGATGCAGACAGCCATGCTACCTCCACCAGTTAAGTACTTCATGGCTCCTCGAGGTGGCAAGGAGAGCTAGTGCGACAGAAACAAGGTTAGCATTGTTCTCAGGACTGATCTTGAACATTAGAGATGTCAGCAATAAGAAAGTTCTGCAATAAAACATTATCTCAGATTCAAGGGAGGAGTTGTTCAACGTGGAAAATACTGTGACACAGAAGCAGGTTGGCTGATGACACAAAGCAGGACAGGTGCTGCCTGGACGCCCCTCCTCAGGGAGTGAAGCCAACATTGAGTTTGGGGGAGTGGTTTTAACCAGCAGAGTCTGCTTGCCATAGTGTATGTCTACAATATTGATAAGTGTTATTGCAATATTGATTTCTATCGATGTGGGTAAATTAGCAGTTTCATAATTGTGTATTCGCTTCTTCCACATAGGTGTGAATGAAGGGGATTAGGAAACAGAGAATGTGGCAGGAATAGAGATAACCAACCAACTGTGTTGTCACTACACCAACACCCAGAGTGGACAGAAAGTTCACCTTGGACGATTCTAAAACCTCACCTATTCCCAAGTGAGCACATCACCATTTCTTTACCCACACAAGAGGGGTCATTTTCTAACCCCTATGGTGCCTATTTATCCATGGTGCCTAGGACCAGATATTCAATAAGTATTTGTTAGCTAAACTGAAATTTGATGGGATAAGTTCCCCAAGGAGTCAAAAAGGGGTGAACTTTTTAACTAGACCTAAAACTTCAGTTGCTAAAGTTCAGCACACATACAGGTTCATTTTCACTTTGTTCTTAAGGAACATTTCTCCTCAGGGGACATTTTTTTAACTCCTACAGATTTCACTTTTTTCATCACCTGATGCACACTCACTTCTCTCCCTCCCCTGGGTGCTATGAGATCAAGGTATCCCCTACTGCTGCTCAGTTTTGCTATGGCTAACTGTTCCATCCTTCTGAAGCACCAGCTGGTTGCAGGGCTCTCTCTGGAAACTGATTAGTCCACAAGCACAAGCATTGCTTTCTCCAATGCAAATGACTGAAAACATGCCTTTCCCAACAAGGAAAATATGTAAGATTTAGTTCCCAAGTTATGTTTCATGTTTACAACGGTCTTCTCATCATCGTTAGTTGGATTAAATTTAGTGATTACAAAGATTTTTGTTTTTATCAATAATACCCTTGATCTTTGAAAACAAGAGCAATTTAAGCAGACCCAGATGCTCTAAACTCCACCACATGTTTGTTGTATTTTTTAAAATCGCATTGTGTTTGAGGCTGTCATTTAAATCTATTAAATATGAACGTGATTCTGATGGTCACGTTCCGCTGGCTTCTCACACTAAATCTTCGCTGTTGTTAGTTATTCGATTGCAGAACCTTCGAAGAAAAATGTTTTATGTTAATTGCTAGGTTATGCCCCACATTCTTGGGAAATAGGTGGATCCCCTTACCAAAGGCTGTGCAGGAGCCAGCATAGAGTCCTGGGAGAAATGACTGTGCAACTCACTGGATTTTGAGTCACTGCTCTCTTTTTATCCCCTTTCTGCAAAAAGAGTTTTTTCCCCCTGAAAATGAATCATTAGTTTCATTATTATCACTATGATTGCCAGCCATTCTTTCGTCAATGTAATTCAACCAAGGCTCATTGAGTGTCTCAGGGCTTCTATAAACATTTCCTCTGTCTGTATATGAGAACAACTTTAGCCATTTGGGTCACAGTGAATTCTGGGGGCGGAGAGGAGTGAGGAGTGGGAAGGAAGACATGGAGCACAGGATGACATGCTGTGTGCATGAAATAAAGAGAAGGTGGCTTGGCATCAGGAGGCAAGAATCCTAAATTGAGTATCAATCAGTGACCTTGGAGTGTCATTGAACCGGGTTGGAATGTTCATTTTCTTGCCTGTGAAATAAGAAATGCACATAAAAGTCTTTGTGAGAAAACTTGCCTCCAGGCATATTCGTGGGCAACGTGCTTCCTCAATAGTGGACTGTCCCAGGACTGAAGCTGATCCTGTTCTTGCCACAGCCACAAGGGGCATTCTCTGGGATTAGCGGTTCTTCCTGGGTCCCTCAGTTTTTGCAGATGAAGGGCAAACTTGAGGAGTTTTGGCGAGAACCAGGACTGGGTGGGAGGGTGCGGGCCAGTGGTTTAGGTGTTTAGGAGAGTCCTCCTGAATGGGATTGGGGACCTGGTGTTAAGAAGGAAAACCAGCAAGGCACTTACTGGGGTATCCCAACTTTTGGGGAGAGAACAAAGAAATAAATATCTTCTGGGGACCCTCCTGGAAATGAACAATGCTGAAGGTTCCTCATCCTCTTGAAGCCAGCCTGGTTTGTATTCTTTCATTTTCTGGGTTTATTTCCCTTTCACCCTTCCTTAAAATTTACAGAAGCCTATTGAGAAATTCTAGCTGTCACAGCTGAACTAAGGAGAGTTAAGAGAAAGGGTCTGTGCCCTTTGACTGGTACACTAACAGGACAGCCAACAAGACAAAAGCAGTGGGGACAGGGATGGTCAGAGAGCACCGGGGAGGACTCTGGCTGACAGACCAAGGCCCTGTGGTCTCATTTCTAGAATCTCCTTCTGAGTTAAACCCATTGGAAGTTTTATTACAAAAGGCAGAATTTGCTCATACTCTTTCCAAGTCTCATATCCCAGTTATCCCAGCCTCTGATACCCCAATAAGTAAACCCCTACCTCACGCTCAGCTGGCAGCAGTGGTGAAGGGGTACACAGAGCTGTTCATGGCTCTCCACAGCCACTGGACAGCCCATATTGGCTGGTTAAAGTTGGGGCACAGTCTCTGCCTAGAAATGTACTTCTCCTCTTTACAAGCCCAAGTGTTGACCTGCTCAGCTCAGACTGGCCTCCAATTAACAAAGCAAACCAGCCAACATGACCCCCCTTTGTGATGGAAAGCCCAGGATCATCCTGAATGGACATCAAGGCTGAGACCCTGGTCTAGAACTTAATCTGCTGTCAAGGGTCAAGTGACTTCCACTGAATGTCAAAGGGCCACTTAAAGATCTGGGTAAACGGGCCTCCCTGGTGGCACAAAGGGCTAAGCAATCCGCAGCCTCTGCAGCACAAGCTCGATCTCCGGATGGCCAGGGAGCTCCCACATGGTGAGGCAGACCTCTCCTGTCTCTTGCCTGCTGCTCCCCTCAGCAGTATATTTCAGTCTGCCTGTTCTGCTCCCCACTCTGTCTCTGGTGGATCCTCTCACCCCCCACATCTCTGGCCTGTACCCCAGCTCTTGTATGCATAAATAAACAAATCTTTAAAAAAAAAAAAAAGATCCAGGTAATCCCCTTTGCCGTCTGTTCTTCTCATCTCTGTGCTGCACCAAGGTGGGGAGTGGGAGCTCAAAATTCCAAGCAGCCTGCTTCTTACTCCTTAAATGCAAATAGTAATAATAACAGCAACTAAATGGGTTTTACTTTTCAGAGCATAACGTATGCCAGATGTAGAGTATCTTATAAAATCCTCACTATAAGTACATGCACGTAGTCTTACTTTCCTCATTTTGATAAGCAGCCTGCGACTCAGTGAAAGTGGTTGCCCAAGCCCACGTGGCTGGAGACTGGGGAAGGCAAGATGGAAATGTGGCATGGGCCTTTACCAGGCCCCAGGTTGCAACAGTGCCTGGCATTCGTTAAGTTTCTTGTGGTCACTTGTACCAGACACCAACAGTAGCTGCCTAAACAAATAAGTCAGTGAATAAATAAGAGGATAAGGAGGAGATTTAGTATTTAATGGAAGATTTCTAGAAAGGCTCTCAGAACCCAGACAAGAGTTGCATTCACAGACAGTATGGAAGCAGTGGGTGCCCATGCTCATCTTCAGGGGCTCAAAGCTACAAAACTCCTGGAAAGAAAAGGTTGAACCTGCCCAACTTGACCAGGTGCATGTGCTGGACCAATCAGCTTTGGCCAGCAGGTCAGGGGCAGCAGTGACATGAGGGTGCCCACAGGGCAGGGCACCAGGGCACCATCTTCCTAGAGAAGGAGGGGCCTTGTGAAATGGAAGCTGTTTCTCTGCTTCTGAGAAGCTCAATGACAGATGGTGTCAGAACGGGTGACGAGAGGCGGACATGCATTCTCCCCCTTATAGTAATTTGGGAGACACAGGAGAGTCTTACCTGACTCCTGGCTGGATTCGGTCCCCACAAGCTGGACTTGTCTGACCCCATCCTGTCTTATTGCGTCACTGGCATCTAGTCTTTCCCTTACTCTCACGAGGCTACCTTGTAGGTGCCTTTGCTCAGCTGGTCCCCCACATCTAACTTAGCTTCTCCACCTCCTCTGGCAACTCAAACCTCCACCTCAGATTCCTAGACAGTGCTGTCCTTCGAGGTAAGTCCCACATTCTCCAAGAAACTTTCCTCCCCCCTTCCTCCTATGCACGCCAGGGGTCCTCTCACTGTACCTCCTCTGCACTGTGTCTGTCCTTCCTGTGCCCTCTGTTTCTCTGTCTTCCGACTCCTGCAATAGACTCTTTCAGAGACTTATTGTCTCATTCCTTGTATTTTCCCTCTATAACCCAGTATTCGACTGAACATAAAAGTAATAACTATCTTTATGTAGCCTTTTCAAAAGGCTATCTTATATATTATTTCTCTTGCTCCTCACAACAACTCTGCAAATTAAGAAATGAAGCTAATAGCCTCCAGGCTCTGCCAGAAGAGTGAGATCCCGGGCTGCAGCTGGAGGAGGGACCATCTGGTGGCTGGTGCTGGTTGGGCTGAGGCTCAGCTGGGGTAGTAGGCCACAGCACCCCCTCTCTCCTGAAGGCCTGGGCCCCTCCAGGCATGCACCCTTGGGGTAGTGAGCTTCTTACATGGGCCTTGGAGTTCCAGAGGTGAGTGTCCCAGAACTAGGCCAATACTGTGTGGCCTTTCTGTCTAATCCCCAAGTCTTACAGACTCACTTACTACTGCTCTGCCAGAGATGAATGAGTCACTAAGGCTGGCCCGAATCAAGGTTACAGACATAGACCCCAGCTCTCAATGGCAGGATTGCCAAAGAATTTGCCCACATTTTAAAATTGCCCACATTAGGCCTCCCTGGTGGCCAAGGGGTTAAGCACCACACTATGAAACAATCCGCAGCCTCTGCAGCATGAGTTCGATCCCCAGCCGGCCAGGGAGAAAAACCCACATGGCGCAGCAGACCTCTCCTGACTCGCCCGCTGCTCCCCTCAGCAGTGTATCTCAGTCAGTCTGCCTGTTCTGCTCCCCACTCTGTCTCTGGTGAATCCTCTCACCCCCCACATCTCTGGCCTGTACCCCAGCTCTTATATGCATAAATAAATAAATCTTTAAAAAATAAAATTGCCCACATTAGACAGATAGAAAAATGGAGGCTTGGAAAGGCTGAGTGGACTTGTCCGAGAGCAGACAACAGCACGATCAAAGTGCAGCCTTCAGTCCCCCTCTGGCAGCTGCTGGGCAAGAGGTCAGTGGATCATCTCTGAGGGAGGTGGCAGCAGGGCCAGGAAGGATGTATAGCAGGAGACGTGTCTGGTTGGCTCTTTTGGATCCTTCCCCAGATGTCTTCTCTATTTCCTCGGATACACCTGACCATTTGAGATGCTAGTAGAGGCGCTCCAAGAGGCAGTCACTTTCTTTGGACTGAGAAGTTACTGTCTTTGATAACCAGGAAATAATGAATATGAGACATCGCTGCCAGATGTATATGTTGTATATTGATCAAAACGTAGGGAGCAGATATGTCTGTGGCCTATTTTAGGGGTCCATCTACAGAATCATGCTAAAGGGGCTGGGGTTGGAGGCTAAGAGCTGGGGGTAGGGAGGTAGGAGTTGGGAGCTAGGCTGGAACTGGATCTGGAGTCTGGGGCTGGGGCCAGAGGCCAAGGGTTGGGGCCTGGGCTGGGAGCCAGGAGTTAACTGGGGACTGGGACTTGGAACTAGGACTGAAGGCTGGAGGTTGGGGTCTAGAAGGGGGAGGTATTTGGCTGCCCCACTTTCCAGTATGATCTGATAGTCAACCTAAAGCCTGCACACCTATTCACACGTCTGTTAAGCACTGGCCTGTAATCACTTAGCTTTTATGATCGGACTTGTCACCATATTAATGTAGCTGTACATTTAAATTGATTGTAATTATAAGTTTCCTGAAAAACCTTAAGTTTTTGCAAGTATCAATTAACTGATGCACTTAAATGAAAAGCAATTATGTTACCACAGACCTGCCTTCCTAGTTCTCCATGTCAAAAATGGGGGTTTCAGATAATGCATAAAATATTTGGAATAGTATTTCACAATTAAGGTCAATTTCCATTTGGAAAAGAAAGATAATTAACTCTCACCTGTAATCTCCCAACACATTTCAATTAAGAATACAATTCTTAAAAAAAAAAAAAAAAAAAAAAAAAGAATACAATTCTTTATAAACTTTGTAAACTGGGCACTCCTAGGACATGTTAATGAAGCTACTGATAAACAGAATCATTAACGAAATAAACCAGAACCCCAGCAGCAAAGCTGACAAGGCATCTGCCTCTGTGCTAATAAGGCTAGAATTTTGGAAAGCTCATACAAAAACCTTGAACAGCAGAGAAAAAAGAATGGGGGGTCCACCTGCCTGCCCCTGAAGGGGGAGCCCTAAAAAGTGCAGTTAGATAAAAGGGCTTTTCCTTCTTTGTCTGCAGCTTCCTAACTACTTAACTTTAAACAAGGGACTGTATCTTCATTTTCCCATACACTGAATGGAAGTAAGATGTGTCAACCTCATATCTCATATTGTACATGAATTAATACATGTAACGTGCTGAGTACCACGGCTGCTGTTTGGATTCAATAAAAAGAAGACACTGTTGTCATGCTCACTGAGGCCAGAGGGGAGTCTCAGACAGGGAGGCAGGATCCCAGCTGTGTAATCTCAGGCAAGCCCCTTCCCGTCCCGGGCCCTTCATCCCATCCGTGTACTAAGCTAGAGCTTCTCTTTCCTGGCTGCCCTCCCTGACCTCTTGCCCACTGTGATGGGACAGGATGCCAGCACCTCCACCCCTCACACGTCCCGTGGGCTCCTCCAAAGCCTCGCCCACCAAGTTAAGAGATGGAGGCTCCTGGAAGTCGAGGATCTCTCCATTGAATGAGGTCGGCCCGAAGTCAAGGCGAGAGAGCAAGTAAATCCCACACCCACAGCCACCTTGGTCAAGACTCTGCCTCCAGTCCCCGGGAGAAATCTTCAGCACCAACCCACAGGGTTCCTGTGTTCTTTCCCTAAGTCTCAGGGGCCGTTATACTCCCCCAAACAATAGACCTGACCCTTGAGGCCCGTTTTCAGAGTCACCCAACAATATTAACTTCTACATGTATGCAGGTGACTAGATGTGGGGAAGGGCACCCACTGAAGCCCAGGTCCCCTCCTCGCCCACCTCTGAGCCACTAAATGAACTGGGCCCCTCCCAGCCTCTCCAGCCTTTGTTTCCTCCACTGAAAATTCGGGCTGATGAGAGGCTCTCCAAGGTGCCTTGTGCTCCCCAGATAATTTTGGATTTCCTTCTTATCTGGTCCAGAATCTTTTATTATTTTTATGAAGTCAAAGACTCAACAGAGGAGTCTGACATTCCTTGCCTGTCAAGTAATTTTCTAAATCACATAGGAGAGGGGGCAGGAAAGTGCTTCTTGGGGCTCTGGACTCTCCCCAGTGCTGTCTCTGGCCTCAGCTTCCTGTGGGAAGGGCTGGAAGGTGTCCTAGAGAGATGGTGATTGATTCCCACCTAAGAGCAACTGATTGATCCCAGCATTCCAGGAACGGCATTCAGCCAAAGGCAGATCCAGGGCCAGGAGCTCAGAGAGGCTTCAGGAAAAGACTCAAAGAGAAAGCTCCTGGCTCAGCACCTGGTGGTGGTGGGTGCCCAGAAAATGTTAGTTTTGTTTGGGCCTTAGAAAACCACCTTTGCCTGTTCACAACCCCCTACCACTGCCCAGGCTTTCTGGGGAGCAATTTCTGGTCCTTTTTTCCCAGGTGGTCCCCAGTCCCATGGGGCCAGAAAGAGGTTGGTGGAACATGTACTGAGTCTGGGAAAAGGGCCCAAGAGGGCTGGTGGTTTTCGCTCTTCCCAGAAGCTCACTCATTCCTGAGTTGGAAGCTGAGCTGTGTTTGGCTCAGAAGTTCTTTTACCTTCATTTGTCTTGGAAGGACTAGCCTTGGGCTATCCCACCCAGAGAGAGTTTAATTGAAAAAAGGGGTGACATTTTTTAATGGAAAGTAAAAACAACCCTCAAGCCTAGATAAAGAGAAGAAATGAACACGGCAAAATATCTGCAACCTCCTGGCAGGTATTGGAAAGGGCCCCTTAATGGCATGAAGGCAAAGCCAGGCCATCAGCTCTTCCAGGGCCCACAGCTTCAGAACATACTGTGAGCAGCTGGGCCTCTCAGCTGACAACAAACATTTGTCTTCTCCCCGGGGTAAAATAAGTAGCCAAGTCAGCCTGCTCTCAATTATCCGCCTTGTGCTTATCTGAGGTGGGGTTGCTTCAGGGTGAGGGAGAAGAGGATTGGGGAAAGAGGGGAAAGGGTGAGGGGATCTTGACTAGCGTCAGGGCAGAGCTGGAAGATACCACGGCACGCATCTGTGCCCGTTCTATTGCTGCGTAACAGGCCACCCCCCAAACACAGTGGCTTCCAGCCGCAATTTATTTTCATCTCCCATGGTTCTGTGGGTTGTGCAGGCGCAGCTGTGCTCTGCTCTTCTTGGGATCCTTGTAGAGTGGCTTGCAAGTGGCAGCAGGGGCTGCAGTCATCTGAAGCTCTGACTGGCCTGGGCACCCAAAAGCACTCCTTCACATAATTGTCTGGCACCCTGGCTGGATGGAGGAACAGCAGGGGGTCACTGCTGGGTTTCCTGGCTATGGCGTCAACTTGGGATCCTTCACAACATGGCGGCCTCAGAGAAGTGGACTCCTCGCACAGCAACTTTTCCTAGATGGAGTTTCCAGAGTCCAAGATGGAACCTGCGAGGCTTCCTGTGACCTCCCTCAGCCGGCACGCAATGGTATTTCCACCACAAACTGATTCAAAGGACCAGCCCAGATTCAGCATGGGAGCAACTACAGAAGGGTGTGAATTCTGGGAGAGGAGGTTCACAGGGACCCACTTTGGGGGACTTAGCTACCACTGTGTCCTTGCTGTGGGGCTGGGGCTGGGGCAAGACAACAGCAGCAGGGGAGGGAAGTGGCCCATCAACTCAGCTCCAGGCAGAGCAGAAGCTTCGGTGACAGGACAGCCTCTTTGCTCACAAGGCCGATGAAATACCTAAACCTAGGAAGGAGGGCTATGTGGTGTCAAGAATGAAGACAGCCAGTTCCCTGTGCAGGCCCTGGCTTGTCCTGACTGTGTGCCTTTGGGCAAGTCCCAGACCTCTCCAGGAACTGGTTTCCTCATCTTACAAATAAGACAGTTGGATGAAATCCCTCAAAGTTTCTTCTGACCTCTGAGAACCTGTTTCATGAGCTCATCATAGAGCCCAAGTGTCTCTCAAGAGGTAAGGAGGGCCTCCCTGGCAGCGCAGGCAGTTGAGTGCAGCACTGTGGAGCTGTCCACAGCCTCTGCTGTGCCGGTTCGATCCCCGCCGGCCTCGGAGCAACCCACAAGGTGAGCAGACCTCTCCTGTCTTGCCCGCTGCTCCCTCAGCAGTGTATTTCGTCAGTCTGCCTGTTTTGTTCCCCACTCTGGTGAATCCTCTCACCCTCCCGCACACCTAGCCTGTACCCCAGCTCTTGTATACATAAAATAAATCTTTAAAAAAAAAAAAAAAAGAGGTAAGGAGACACAGTCCCAGGGCTCTTCTCAGAAGCAGGGAAACAAGAGGTGCCAAGTTACCGATCTTCCCACCCTCTGGAGCAACAAAATCCACATAGCTAATTGGTCTGTCCAATTCAGGGAACCTTATACTTCCCTTCCTGACTGCATGTTGTGTGTGCTTGTGCATGTGGGCGTGCATGTATGTGTCTCTGTGTGCATGTGTGTGCATGTGCAGGGCACATGTGTGCTTGTGCATGTGTCTGCATGTGTGTATGTGTGGGTAAATGCCAGCCAAGAATCCCCCTGCATGTTGTGTTTCTGGTCTAGAAAGGACTGCCAAATGGGTAGTTTATACTGGAAACATGCGGGAATATCTCACTATTTAGGTGACTTTGTGTCGTATGGCCTTTTAATTTAGCCCTCATTCCAAATACATGACACTTCCTTTTGACACCTTGAAGAAATGTTTCGTAGATGGCAGGCTGGGCACAGCAGCTCCAGGCTGCAAAAGGAAAACACACAGCCCTGAAAATTAAAAGTGATTTAGGTCCTCTTAGGAAATGCCTTGCTTCAGGCTACTTGATGTGGTCATTTATTAAGTGACTTAATCAGGAAAGTAATGCAGTCTCAGAGCAATTAAGTCTCTTTCTGAGCACTCTTGAATCCTCCCAATTACAGGGGCAGAAGGGGGGGGTGTAATGTGTTCTTAATGGGACTATCAGAAGAAAATTGTCTCCTGGCTGGGGAATGGTTGGCTGCTCAGCTAGGAGAACTTTGTCACTGAGAAAAGCACCTTAAATCACTGACTCTGGGGAAACTTCCCTTTGATTAAACTCAGGCAGTGTTTTTTTTTTTAAGATTTCTTTATTTATGCATAAAAGTGAGGTATAGGCCAGAGATGCAGGGGTGGGGAGCAGAACAGGCATATCTACTGAAATACACTGCCGAGGGGAGCAGCTGGTGAGACAGGAGAGGTGTAGGGTAAGGAAAAATGTCAGGCTTTTCTGTCCTCCCACTATCAGGATAGATGATGGATCCTTGCGGTCCTGAATGCATGCCTGATGGCGGGCACCTGGAATTAGGGTGTGGGCATAGGTAGATGGGATTCACCTGGGCTAAGACTGGGCTTTTAAGGACGGCATCATGAGGACGCCAGTAGAAGCCAAGAGAAGCAAGAGCAGCAGAAGCCAAGAGAAGGCCGGAGACCCCTTAGAGTGAAGACCTGCTGGGGCCTGCCAGCCTCCCAGCCCCTCAGCCCCCCAGTTCTCCTGCCTGGTAATCCCAATAAAAAACCTGCAAAACCACTGAGGACTCTGACTCCTCCTTTACCCGGTCTGCTGGATCCTAGAAACCCTGCTCAGTGGCCATTCCTGCCCTCTACAAGAGGTCTGCTGTGCAATATGTGGGTCAGCTCCCTGGCCTGGGGGCCAAACTCAGCCTGTTAAGGTGGCGGTACTCCCTAGGCCACCAAGGAGGCCCAGGATTCAGACAGTTTTTAACTTGGTTCTACTTGCCCTGCAGTGGGAGAGCGTGACATGTGATTTATTGATAAAAACAGGCTCAGGTCTTTGTCCCTATTTCTGGCTCAAGCTCTGAAAATCCTTGGAATTCCCTAAGTGATGAGAGCAACAAAGGTGTCTATTGTTATGTTAATGGAGTGACTTTTGGATCCCACCTAAAGACAAGGATTGGGTGCCAAGAAAATCATCCAGGTGATTAGAAGCAGAAATTTCAGTCCCACCTCTACCTCCAGGGAGGGGAGCAGGGTCAGCAGTTGAATTGATTACAATGGCCAATGATTCGATCAACCTTGTCAATGTAATGAAGCCTCCATACAAATCCCAAAGGAGAGGGTCTGGCGAGCTTGTGAGCTGGTGAAGAGACACAGGTGCTCTGGAGTGGTGGGCCTGAGTGACCGGCGGGCCCCAGGCTCTCTCCCCAGGTGCCTCCCTCTCATCTCTTCCATCTGGATATTCATCTGTATCCTTTATCATCTCCTTTTAGGATAAACCAGTAATCCAGTAAGTAAAATGTTCCTCTGTGTTCTGTGAAACTCTTTCTTTCTTTCTTTCTTTTTTTTTTTTGTTCTGTGAAACTCTTAGTAAATCAGTGGAACCTGAGGAGGGGGGCATGGGAAACTCTGATTTAGATACCAGCCAGCCAGAAACACAGATGGCAACCTGGACTTCAGACAGGCACCTGAAGTCCAAGGAGGAGGGGGAGGTCATCTGAGCCTCTAATTTGTAGCCAACCAGTGTCTCAAAAGGGGAAGGCGGAGGAGCCGTCCTGCAGGACTGAAGCCACTGAAAGTTCCTTCCTGCTAGAACCAGCTTGCTTCCTGCTGCCCCTCCCGTGCCCCATGCAGTGCTGTCCTGGAGACACCTTCCCCTGTGAACTAGAATTTCCAGGCCTAACCACTGGGCAGGGATTTGGGGAGGGACCTCTTAGACTGTTCTACAATGAAAGCTACTCTTCTGAGCTCAGGATCTACGACCCCAAAGGGGAAAAGCTGTTTTCAGTCTGGCACATGGGAAGGGATGTGTGCACAGCTCCAGCTCAGTTCCAGCTCTGCCAAATCTGGGTACCTGAAGACTGAAGGCTCTGCCAGCCACTAGCCAGTCAGGAGTGATGGGCATGGGCACCCCATTTTACAAAAGGGGAAAGTTGAGGCCGAAAGTGATCCGAACCTCTCAGGGTTTCTCCGGTTTTCTTTCTACCTGAGATCTGGCCAGGGCCTCTCTGAGCAGATGAAAGAATTAACTCTTCTTCAAAATACCTACATCCCTGTGCAGAAGAAACAATCCCTAAATACATATGGATTTCACAGGGGTCCTTAGCCAAATTTTGTGCCTTTGGCATCTGGTGAGTCCCAGGCATTCCTTCCCCAAATCATATTTCCAAATACATAAAATCAAACATTCATGATTGCAAAGAAAGCCAAGTATGTTGAAATAAAGTTATAAAAATAATTTTTAGGGCCTCCCTGGTGGCACAAGGGGTTAAGCACCGCACTATGAAGCAATCCACAGCCTCTGCAGCACGAGTTCGATCCCCAGCCAGCCAGAAACCCACATGGTAAGTCAGACCACTCTTGTCTCACCCACTGCTCCCCTCAGCAGTGTATTTCCATCAGTCTGCCTGTTCTGCTCCCCACTCTGTCTCTGGTGGATCCTCTTACCACCTCATCTCTGGCTTGTACCCTAGATCTTACATGCATAAATAAATAAATCTTTTTTAAAAATTTTTTTAAAGTGAGATTGTACTCTATGTGCTTCTTTACTAATATTTTAAATTGCAAGATCTAGCAGTAGGTCTAAGAAGTAGCTTAATTTCAAAGTCATGATGAGCATAAGTATTTCAAGATGTCTGCAGCAACTGTCATGTGATATGGAAATATCTGTGGTTTCTGCAAGAGAGGAAGTCATAGATATTGCCTAATACAGTTAGAGTTGAGGCCCCCATTCCTGAAGGAGCTGTTTAATCTCAATGACAAGTCAGTGAAAATAAAGATGCAATTTCTCGCATCCACATTCACAGACACCTTGAATGCTGTTCACTGACCCCTTGGTAAGCATTTTCTCAAAGTGACTACTTAATTGTGGGATTGTTGGCAAAAGTCTCACATTCTTCTACTCCAAACTTGGTGCCCAGTAAACTTCTAGACACAGTGTGTTGAATTGAATCAAATGCCTTTGCTAAGCCCTTCCATCTATAGCCAGCTCATTCTTGAAAGCCAAAGGCTCTTCATAGAGGGACTTTATTTTCATTGGAATATGTTTGGAAGCAGAGGGAGGTGTTAGATAACAGTCCCCGTGACTGCTGAAGGGAGACCTGTGCAGCAGCAGGAAACGTGCATGAACAGTTCATCCTTATGAAAATATCCTCCCTCTGACACCAGCCAGCACAGGACGCTCAGGAGGGGCACTCAGAAATGAGTCTCCTTTCCAGAATGAGCCAGTTCTTTCAATGAGATGATTTCCTTCCCACCCAGGCCATCGCTGAAATAAAATACCAGTAAAGTGTTGTTGCACTGGCTTGTCCTTGTATCCCAGCTCAGATCAACCAAGGAACTGCCTGGAGGAGGGGCAGAGGGTCCTGGCCCTGCAGCCTTTTCAAGGATGATAAAATTCCTAACAATGGGTAAGACCGCAGATTTCCACTCTTAGGTAGTTAAGAGAGCATTTAAAGTTTCTCATCATCCTTCAGGGCCTTGATTGACCTCAGCGCAAAATAATCCAAATGCCGGGGCCTCCCTGGTGGTGCAAGGGGTTAAGCACTGCACTATGAAGCAATCCGCAGCCTCTCAAGCATGAGTTCGATCCCTGACCGGCCAGGGAGCAACCCACATGGTGTAGCAGACCTCTCATGTTTTGCCCACTGCTCCCCTCAGCAGTGTATTTCAGTCCGTCTGCCTGTTCTCTTTCCCCACTCTGTCTCTGGTGAATCCTCTCACCCCCCACACCTCTGGCCTGTACCCCAGCTCTTGTAGGCATAGATAAATAAATCTTTAAAAAATAATAATCCAAATGCCAATGTGACCTATCTTGGCAAGGCCTACTCTAGACATCCTGGGGGACCATTTTGGGGAGGCTTATCTTTCAGCAGCATCAGCCCTGCACTCATCCAAGCTTTTTTGTCCTGTTCCCATGTCTCCCTCTCTCTTAATTCTCCCTGTTGTTCAAAGCCCAGATCAGGCACACACTGTTTCCTCTGTCTTGACCTCTGTTCCCCAATCATGGAGTAAGAAGTGGTGTGTGGTATTGTGTTCTTTCGGTTCTCACAGGTTGGTTCTATTGCCCAACTAGCCTATAACCATCTACAGGGCAGATCAGCGTCGTCCTCTCTTCCAGACAGTCCTCTCTGAACTACCTAAGAGGGTTTAAAGGGTAAAGCCCTTTAAACACTCTTTAAACTAACATTTAGGAAAATAAGTATATACTTTTCATTGACTGGAATGAAATGAGATTGAATTAAATTGCTGGTGGTCATTGTCACTATTGATGTGGGTGACATTTAACTTTCCAGAAACTTCTCAAATTAAATATGGGCTTGGGAAAAAAAAAAGTAGTAGAAACTACAAATTCCTTAAGAACGACCCCAGCCTCAGCCACGTGCCACAGTAGCCACAAAGCTTATAATGCATTGAATGTACAAATTTTTCCAATTAAGAATGCTTGCTATTCCGATAGGGGGATAGCTCAGTAACTGAATGTATTTATATTTTCTAGTTTTAACTTCTACCCTTCTTACCACCTACATCTCCCTCCCCTTCCCAAGCCCCCAAATCATGACTAAACTCTCCTAAAGACATGGTTTCAGAGTGACCCAGGGCAATATGATACATTGAAGGAGAAACATTTCCCATGATTTCAAGAATTAGTTCCTCATGTAAGTATGAATGTGCGTATCCATTTCTTATAGCTAAGTACCCATGTGTGTGTCCACACATGTATGTGTGGGCACAAGTATTAGCCTATTTGACCATTTATTTATATGTGTGGGCATGAATGTTCCTGTTTGATCCTGTGTGTGAGAGAGTTCTTCTGTATACTCTTTGAACAAGGACCCTAAATTTAAGTATTGCTGAGACTGCAAAATGTTTTGCTTAATAATCTTGTGGGCTTAATGTAAGCCTTTACCATGAGGAAATCTCATTTGTGAAATGCTCATGGATTTCACGGTCTGAATCTGTTCTTGACGATGCCTGTGTGACCAACAGTGCCTTTCCCGTGGGTCTGCCCTCACCCCAGCCCGGGCTCCAGTCTCCCCCCAACCCTTTCCATAGTCTCAGTTCATTGAATACAATGAACCCTTATCCACTCCTACCTCACTCTACCTCCCCTTAGACTACCTTTGTTTAGTCTTTAACATCAACATATTGTTTAAAGCTATGTCTATTTTACTTATATGTTCTACATAGAAAGTTACAATGTATGCTCTTTAAGGAGTAAATATATTGGCTGATGGTATAATATACTAGGAATCAAGAATAGAATCAAGCCCTCAAAGTATTAATCGGACACTGACAGAATCGGGGATGAAGAGACATGAGGAATATGACAGTGGTGAGTGGAGATGACCACACACATACTGGGCTCATAGCCTACCCAGAAGGGCCTGAACTCCTGGGATTAATGTGGGAGAGTTGTGCCCAGGGGACTGGGAATATGTATCCAATGGTATATGATTATCTGCCCCTGTTCAGCTCCATGGATGTGCACGTGTATACCTGAATGCTGTGTGTGTGTCTGTGTGTCTGTGTGTGGTGAGCACTGCCCCATGTTCTCTGAATCTCTAAGAAGGTTATTTTCCAACAATTTCCTACAAACCCAAGGTTGGATGTTGACTTTGGTCAACATAAATTAACTGCATTAGTTTCTAGAGTCAGAAATAGTGAGTTGCATGTAGTAAGAAGCTCAGAAGAACACACTCAAGTCATGCCAGCTCTAGTGGAAGAGCCAACATTTACTTGCTGGGACAGGATGAAAGTATCTTCTTCTGAAGAATCATTTAAGGGGGCTTCCCTGGGGGTGCAAGAGATTAAGTTCAGCACTATGAAGCTATCCACAGCCACTGAAGTACAAGTTCAATCCCCAGCCTCAGAGCTAACCCACATGGCGCAGCAAACCTCTCCTGTCTCACCAGCTGCTCCCCTCAGCAGTGTATTTCAGTTGATCTGCCTGTTCTGCTCCCCACTCTGTCTCTGGTGAATCCTCTCACCTCCATCCCAACCTCTGGCATATACCCCAGCTCTTGTATGCATAAATAAATTTAAAAAATTTTTTAAAAATCATTTAAGGTCTGTGACCATATAGTGATATAATTTTTTCCACAAATTACCATAAATGTGGTGGCTGAAAGCAGAAATTTGTCCTCTAGCAATTTTGGAGGCCAGAAATCTAAAATCAGTATCACTGGGTCCAAATTAAGGTGTCAACAGAACTGCACTCCTGAAAGCTGGAGAGGAAAATCTGCTCCTTGCTCCTGGTGGCGGCCAGTATTCCTTGGTTTGTGGTCACATCACTCCAACCTCTATCTCTGAAGTTGCCTTCTCCTCTGTGTGTCATAAAATCCTTCTCAACCGCCCTCTTATGAAGTTGTATGTGACCACATCAGGGTTCACCCGGATAACTCAGAATAATCTCCATCTTTCAGAAGCCTTAAATTAATCATGTATGCAGACTTTGCCTTATAAGATAATAGGTATAGGTTCTAGATATTGGGATTTGATACCTCTGGAGGCCATTGGTCACCCTACTTGAGGTTATAATTTTTGTGAAAATGCATAATAAAATATCAAAATAATTTTATTGTACTTTAATGCTGAGGATTATAATGTGCTACCTGAGCCATATGAACATCACTGATTGGAGGGTATTGTCTGATTCAAGGTGAGCCTATCAGATTCTCTCTCTCTCAAGAATTTGGAAAAGGGTAGGGACTTCAGAGTGCCTGTGAATGTCTAAACTAGGGGGAGATGTTGAGGGCCAGGGAACAATTTTAAAAGGAGCAAGGCCAGGGAAAACTGGTCTTCAAAGAGAGAACAAGGATGCTCAGAGGATCAGAAAGGAGAACATTCTGCCACCCAGAGGGAGAAAAAGTGGCTGCCTGGAGCCCTACCTTGTTCCAGTTTTTGGTTCTACCTTCCTAAGTGTTCACTGGTGTTCACTATCCTTGAACTCTGAATCTTTACAATAGTTATTCTTTTGTTTCTTCTGATGGTCTGAGTGGATTTCTGTGGCTTGTACCTCAAAGTACCTACACAGTGGCATGCAAAATAGCACAATGCCTGGCACGTAAGAGGCACTCAGTCAATTCTTCCTATTGTGATTTTTGCTATGCTAGAGTGACTAAGCACAAAAAGGTTTATGGTTTATAGTATGGATTTCAGCATCAAAGACTGAAATTTCAGAGGCTCCTTATCAGCTGTATGACCTTGGTCAAGAATCTTAACCTCCCTAAATCTGTCTTCTTTGTAAATGCTGATAATACTCATCCCATAGGACTTCTGTTCCCATCGCACATTAGTGCAGTGCCTTGTGCACAGAAGATGCTCTATTTGTGGAAGCTACTTCTAATTTCTTGCTGATATACCTGGCTGAGGAGGAAGGAGGTAGAAGAGGAAGGGGTGTCACTTCATTTACCCTAGGTCAAAATGCACAACCCATACCTTCCTACAGAGCTTTCAGAGCGAGGTCCATTTTGTGCTCAACCATGAGAACAAGCACAACAAGAGAAACTGTGGTCTCCACCCCACAGGAACATACTACGTCCACTATACACAACTGTCTTTTGCTTTCTGAGAAATGTCCAAATGAGGCCCAAATCCTGGAAACACCATAAGATAATGCAAAACACTATAGCAGCTAAATTTTGTTTCTTCACCAAACAGGGACCCATTCTTTTCACATGTTAGTTCATTTTCTCTTCCCGAAACCCTGGAGCAAGGTATTTGTTATGCCTGCTCTGCATCCTCCCCAGACTGGGAAACTGACTCCATAAGATTGACCTACTGTTGGGCGCACTGTTGCTACGTGACAAAGGCAAGATTTAACCACATAGCCTGACACCCAAGCTCACACTCTCTCAAGGTTGCTGTGGACAGCGAACTGCAGAGACCAAGGGAATCGAGTATGTGAATTCCCGTCTTTTCAACTGCTTCCTTGAACCCCCAGTCTCTGTCTGAGTCTTTCTCAGAGCACAGAGCCCAGGTCTGGACCTAAAAATAGAGGCTTGATTACATTTCTCACCTGGAAACTAAATCTGCCTTTTGACACTTAGGTCAAGTGCCTTCTGAAATAACACTAATTGTTTGCAGCTATATAAACACACTGTCCCATCCCATCCTGATGACAACAGCCTCAGTTACAGAGCACATATAGCCAGGTGTTTCATAAACTTTTCCCCTAACCCCCAATGCAACTGTATTCAATTCAACAAGCCTAGTACACCTCCTGTGTGTGTCCAGCACTGGGCTATTATTTCATTTACAAATGAGCAAAATAAGGCTTAGAGATGGACTGCCTTACTAAATGTTGTGGGTCTGGATCAAGGAGCCAGGCCTGTCCGAGGCATCCTCTGTCCTACCCCTCTTATCATCCCTATATGGGAGCATCTGCTAGCTGTGAACGCTGCATGAGAATGGTTGGAATAAAGATGATGACAGACAGAGCGCTGCCCTTACCTGCTGTCACAGCCAGGCCGCCACCCTGAGACTAGAGGACATCTGTGTGACATTGACTTTGACCTGGTCCTCTACAGCAGCCTATGCACAAGTTTCCCTGAGCTGTCTGCCCTCCCCAAGCAAGACCGTATCTTGTTTCTACTTACTTTATTAAAGTGTTCTCACAGCACTGTGCATAAATTAATTAGCACACATTCTTCTATAAGAAACAGCCCCTAGATTTTAGCCTTAATTCACAGAGACAACAAAATAAAGTATTGAATTTCCAGGTTAAGAACAATACTGGCTTTTTTCTTGGTTCCCTTTTAAAATGCAGAGCTGGGTAGAAACCCCTGTGTGGCTTCCCCCAATGGCTGGGTTGGGATGCCCTCTTGCCCAGGTGCTACCCAAATCAAGACAGCCAAGAGCCGTCACCAGCCAGGAAGCTGGCGGGGGGAGGTATGAGGGGGATATCACTGATGAATGGGGCTGATGCATTGTAATTAATGGTAATAAAAAGAGATACTCCATGAGAGAAGTGCCAAGCCAGGAATCCCTACTCACGGATAGAATTTCTCACAGGTAATGGAAAGAAGGTGGGGGTGGGGGGAGTCACTTCTTACAGGAAACCTGATCTACACATTGCCTACAGAGGATTTTTGTAACGTCAAGTAAGGAAATGCAACTAAAGACAGCAGTCCCAGAAAAATTACAATCACCCTAGGGAAGAAACTTTCTTTCTTGCAACCTAAGGGAACCTGGTAATGTTCTGGGCACTTAGACCTGGATTTTTTTAAAGCTGAGCGTTTCGTCTGTAATTTCTGTGCAGCCCTGTGGATTATCCATCACTTGGCATTTCTGGTTGGAGGAAGCTGTCACAGCTCTCGAAGATTTCTACATAGAGGAGAGCAAGAGGGGATGGTAGGGAAGCACTGAGGAGAGAGAAGGCAGGGAGTCGGTCTCCTGTTGGTGTCCTATTGGTCTGCTTCCCGGCTGTTGCTGTGTGCCAAATCCCATTGGTCATTCAGACATCCGTTTAACATTTCCTGGGTGCCCACCCTCTGCAAAGCAGTGGGCGCCCAAGGGGAATCGTGACCGTGAATAGCATGTGTCTGACTCCTAAGGATGGTGTGACTGGACCCTGGAAACCTAGTGCGCCTCCGTGTGTGCCTGTGTGCACGGGAGAAAGCGCGCCTGGCCGACGCACCCCACTCTTCGGTGCTCTCCAAGAGCGCAGCCAGCGCTGGTGCTTGAGCGTTGGGGGTGTGGAGGAGACTGGAACAGCGCGCACCCTTCCCTGGCTCCACGAGAGGCCTGGAGCAAACTACTCACCGACCCGAGCTCCGGCCTGCCGCGTGGGGGCGCTGGCGCGCAAGCCTGTCATTGAGGGTTTGGGGCGCACAGGTCTCCTCCGCCCCGCCTGAAAACCCCGCGGCGGACTTGGGCGGCTTCCCCAACCCAAAGCCGAGAGTCGATCGCCCGATGCCCGGCCCAACGCGTCGTGACCCCCTCGGCGAAGGGCCCCCAGGTCCTGGCAAACTCAGCGGGAGCGCGGCGCGAGGAGCTGGGGCGCCGGGCCCGAGCCGGGCGGCGGGCGGAGACGCGAGGGCGCGCGTCCTGCGGGGCGTCTCCCGGGGGTGGCTGCGCCCGGGGCCTGCGTACCCGGCTCCAGTCTCGCTCGGCCCCGGCGCCGCCTCGGGTCGATTCGCCGGTTCGATGGCTTCCAAAAAGGTCCCGGGCCCTCGAGCTCGCTGTTTTCGTTTGAGCAACATCCCCCGTGAGCCCACGGCCTCCAAACCGTTTTCTCGTTTGCCCCTCCAGGCCGCCGCGGCAGTCGGGAGCAAGAGGCCCGGCGGCAGGAGGGGCAGCCGTGCCCCCGGGGTCCCCGACGCGGCCCTTCCGATCCAAGACCGTGCCAGCCACGTGCGGCGCGGGCGACGAGCCGCTTCAGGAGCGCAGCCCCCCGGAGCACCGGGCCCCACAGCCTGGCCTTAGCTTGGCGCGCCGGGGGACCCATTTTCGGAAACGGAAAATTCACGGGAGCAGAATTCCCGCGCCTTGATCCCCACCCCAAACATTGGGCAATGCAGAAAACCGTGGGGTGCAGGGGTTTATAGATACCCCGCTGTTTCCGCCAAGGGAAACTGCACCGGCGGGTGCGCTGGGGGCAGGCGGCAGGGCAGGTGGGGAGGCTGGGAGCCTCCGCCCTCACCCGCCCTGCGCCGCTTGCCAGCTTGCCAGCTTGCCCGCATTCAACGAAACGCGCCACAGGAGCCCATAGCTGGATACCCGGTCGGGGCTAGAGTGCGGCCCCACCCTGGGTTCCCCAGTCTGGAGCTGGGAAAGGGAAGACGCCCCCTACCTTCCCAACCCCAGGGCCTAGATGCCCAGAGAGCCCTGAGCCCGAGATGCCGAACCGCGGGGAGGACCTGAGGCCGGAGGCGCCAGGGTCAGTCTCCCCAGGGGACGGCTGCAGAATTTATATAGGCTGGAAAAGTAAAGGGGTTTTTTTGTATGTTTGTTTGCTTTTAAAGCTTCTGGTCCTCTGGTTTAGCACCAAGCCTCCACCCCCTTTCAAGCAGCTCCTTCTCCTTGGATCACCTCATCTTTCTGAAATGGCCCCAACTCAAATCTGGTAAGCCCTTGGGAGGCTGGTGTGGCTATTTTCTCCTTTTCCTCAAAAGCTCCGCTGTGGGAGACGCACCAGCTCTGGGCTGCGCAATGGGTGCTGGTGTGTAGGGGGCCCTCAGGCTTTGCTCTGGTGAGCTTCCGGCCCAACTCCAAGACAAAGGCCCTAGACTGTCCCCCGACCAAGAGTCAGGGGCAACAGCATTCTCCCGGGGTGAGCGCATCGGGGCACAGCCATCGACCCCTCTGCTGGTCCAGAAAGTCTGATCCTAGGGGATTTCCAAGGCACGTTGGAGGTGAAAGGAGACATTGCATTGAAACCCCAAATTTCAGTCTCCAGAAGTTTTCATCTGTTAGTCATAGGACTTCTCTTATCTGTGCTTGATGAAGCGGGAAATGCAGCCCTTCTCAGCATGTCTTAGGGGAGAAAGGAGTTCAGGATTCCTCAGATTGGGGTGGGATAGAACCGAGTTGTGAGGTGTGTGGCACCCTGAGGGCTCCGGTGCCGCTGCTCTGAGTACTAGAAGGGAGGCGGTGCTGAGACTGTTTTAGAGTCAGGCTGGCATCTAACCAATCTTCATCCAGATACTTCCCAAGTGCTATGCTCTGTGACAAAGGTTGTCAGGGAGAGAGCTAGGCAGGGAGGGGCTGCAAAATGTGAGGAGACCCCAGCTCAACTTGTAGCCTTTTTTGGGCAGACACTCAGCTGCCACTGCTGGTAAGTGGTTCTAGCCCAGACATGCTAGAACCAGTTTCCTGCAAGTATGGTGGGGGTGGGGAGGCGATAACCAGTGCCCATGGACACACACCCATACACTGGGTAATGGTGTTATGGGTTCTGTGCTGCTCTATAATGACTTTCCATTGGCGCACACTAAATTATCCAAAGCGGCAGGTCCCAAATCTGTTTTCTGGCAGGGCTGACTCAGGCTTAGTGCCCCCAAAGAAAGCAATGCTAGAAGGGACATTGAGCCTGGGACTAGAAAAGTTCCAGAAAATCTATCTTAGCTGAACATGCATGGGCAGAACACAGACCTGCGGAAAATTTCATCCTGAGGCTCCAAGGGTCAAGGGATGGGCATCTTCTCTGTGAAGGCTGTGGCTGAGGTTGCAAAGATTACCCACTTTTTCAAGATTAGTATTCTTTAGACCCACTCCAACCCAGAACCAGAAAGATGACACAAGCCTCATCTAACAGTGGGAGAGAATGAGCCAAAGCAGGCCATAAACTACCCTAAAGTTCACTCTAGGAAGTTACTACCCAGTCCCACTCACCCCAGCTGAGCAGGGCACCCCACCCCCAGTCTGGTCACATCAAGATGTAAGATGGCCATGGTCAGTGATGGGCCAGTCTGCCAGTCATTAATCATGGAACTGAAATGAGGTCTTGGAAAGGGTGTGCTGCCCTTTATTGCGGGTCAGCAAGGTGGGCTCTGACCCTTGGGGCAGCCAGGGGTAAATTCTTCCCCCTGCCTCTCAGAGTCCTCAAAGCCCAACTCTGGGGCAATCCCTGTGCAGCAGCACACAGGACTCTGGATAGAGCAGCCTGGAGGCAGGGAGGCTCATCCCAGTCCTCAGAGGCAGACTCCACAGATGCCCCCTGAATTTCTGCAGAGAGCTAGCCCTGGCACTGGCTCAGAACCTACCTTGACAGTTTTGTGACCTCAACATACCAGGGCAGGCCCCCCAGGAGCAAACATAAGGGTGAGTACAAGATTACAGTCTTTCATGCCTCTGACACCTTCGGAGAATAAAAATAATAGAGCAGGGGGGAAACTTTTGAAAATCTTGCTAAGGAAACAGACACTTAGAGGAATACGTACCAGCCTTTCCTTCGATAATAAGGAAACTTGAACCCAGGGCTCTGGACTCCCATTCCAGTGCTCCTAGAACAAATTACCAAGAAAGCTTGGCCTAAACTCACGCTCCAGAGCCCTAGGAGGAGGGTGGAGCCAGAGCTCCGTCCTGGTTTGGGTCCTGGCCCTGGGAGGGGGTCAGCTCTGGCCAAGCAAAGTGGAAAGGACAAGCCAGGGAAGGAGATAAGCCCCCGGCTTTTCAGAACCATAGAAACAGCAGCCACATCCCTCCTCTCCATCCCCAGCGCGCTCACCTCCTCCGCCTGCCCGGCTCCCAGAGGACCAGCACCACGTGTTTCCACACGCACCTTGACAAAGAAGCAAAAACACGACTCCCTTTTAAAGCCTCTCTTTCCGGGACTCAGCAACCCGCTTCCAGAGCTGGACTTGGCCAGAGCCGAGTTCGAGCTGGGGGGAGGGGGTGGTCGGGAGGAGGAGGGAGATGGGGGGAGTGACCTCCATTCCGTCCCACCCGACCACCCAAAGGGGAAGCTCCGGGACAGCCCGGATTCCCCGCGCCCTCGCCCCCGCCCGCCCTCCGCGGGCGGACGGCCGGAGCGCGCGGCCCCGGGGTCTGAGTCGCCCCTGCCGGACCGAGCCAAGCCCCGGAGGCCACGCGGAAGCGCCGCGCGTCTGGGCCGTGGGGCCCGCGGGGTTAAGTCTGAGTCCCCGCCCGGGAGGAGCCGGGAGCTCCGAGTCGGGGCGGGACTGGCCGCGGGGCAGCCGGCCGGGTTCGGAGAGGAAGAAAAGGCGGGATCCTCCAAGAAGTCGATTCTCAGGCGTCCGCCCGAGGCCACTGCCAACTTCTCTTTCCCTCTCCCGCCCCCTGTCCCTCGAGGACCGAGCGCGCGGGTCCGGCGTTCTAGGATGGGGGTGGGGCGCTGACAGCAGGAAAAACCGACTTCGAGCGGCTCCCGGGCGCTTGCAAACTGTCCCACCCCACTGGCCGTCTCCCCGAAAGCACCTACCCCTCAAGCAGCGGCCCCTGGAGGGGAGCAGTGCCCGGGGGTGGGGGCAGGGCAGCGTGGCTCCAGGCGAGAAGCTGCTCAAAGTTTCTGCCCCTCGATGGTCCCCCCCCTGCTCCCCCTCCCCTTCCTCCTGGCACCCCCTTAAACAGTCCTCCGCCAGCGCCTCTCTTTCCTCCCCACCTCGACCCTCCCCTTCTCTTCCCCGCGCGTCTCCACTCCCCCCACCCCCTCCGAGTCCTGCTCCTCCCGGGCTCTTTGGGCGTCCGCCCCGTCAATCACCGCCGCCGCCGGCCCCCGCCCGGCCCTCTCCGCCTCCCAGGCTCTCGGAGCGCCTCCGGCTCCCGTCTCGGGCCGCCCTCCGCTTTGCGCGGAGCCGGGCGATCTGTCAGCGGAGCCGGCCAGGGGGGAGCCGCCCGGCCCGCCGGGGCTCGAGTTACCAGTGACTGACAGCGTCTCCATGGCGAATAATTTGACTCCGACTATTGTCTGGCGCGGGCAGGCCCCGGGTCAGATAACCAGACCAATCAGGGCGCGGGCCGCCGCGCCTCATGCCCGCTTAGAATAATATTATTAAAAAAGCAGCAAGCGAGCTAGACGGGAGGGAGAGCGAGCGAGCAGCTAGCGAGGGAGCGGCGGACGCGCGGGCGCGGAGCATGCGGAGCGGCGCCCCAGGCGGCCCCTGGGCTTGGACGAGGGCGCGGGCGAGGCGCGCGGGCGGCGGGGGCGCGGAGCGGCGCGGGGCCCGCGGGCCGCTCGGGAACCCACGGCAGTGACTCGGAGATCGCCGGGAGCCAGCGCCGGGCCAGGGGGCCCGCCCCGCCCGCCTCTCGGCCCCGGACGGCCCGGCGGGGAGGCGCCCATGCCGGACCGCGAAGCTCGGTGAGGGCGCGCGCGGGCGGGCGGGGGCCCAGCCGGCACCATGTCCATGCTGCCCACCTTCGGCTTCACCCAGGAGCAAGTGGCGTGCGTGTGCGAGGTGCTGCAGCAGGGCGGCAACATCGAGCGACTGGGTCGTTTCTTGTGGTCGCTGCCGGCCTGCGAGCACCTCCACAAGAATGAAAGCGTGCTCAAGGCCAAGGCCGTGGTGGCCTTCCACCGCGGCAACTTCCGCGAGCTCTACAAGATCCTGGAGAGCCACCAGTTCTCGCCGCACAACCACGCCAAGCTGCAGCAGCTGTGGCTCAAGGCGCACTACATCGAGGCGGAGAAGCTGCGCGGCCGGCCCCTGGGCGCCGTGGGCAAATACCGCGTGCGCCGCAAGTTCCCACTGCCGCGGTCCATCTGGGACGGCGAGGAGACCAGCTACTGCTTCAAGGAGAAGAGCCGCAGCGTGCTGCGCGAGTGGTACGCGCACAACCCCTACCCCTCACCCCGCGAGAAGCGCGAGCTGGCGGAGGCCACGGGCCTCACCACCACGCAGGTCAGCAACTGGTTCAAGAACCGGCGGCAGCGCGACCGGGCAGCTGAGGCCAAGGAAAGGTACGAGTAAGTAAAGTGTCGGCGCCCAATCCCCTGGGCCCGAGGGAGGGGGAGGTCGCAGGCCTTCCACCCGCCCTAGGAGAAGGGCCTTAAACGGGCCCTCGGTCCCAGACGCGGCCCCACTGCGGCATGGTCTGACCCAGAGGGCGCTCAGCTCTTTCGCGAGACCGGGAGCGCAGGGGGTTTGTCTAAAGCGGGCAGAGCAATCGGGAAAGTTGTCAGCTAACTCCCTGGTCGCTTGTGGACAAGAGGCGCTTTGGGGACTAAGACAAGATCGTGGGTCCGCACTCCCTGTAAGGTGGGCACCGCAGACAGAACCTGATGGACCTCTGAAGGATGGAGAGGTTTCTGCGGAGGATGCATCAGGGTTGCGGATTTTAGAGACCGGCTGTGCGCATTTACCAGCACTTGCCCGAACTTCCCCTAGGCCTCACTCAGCTCCAGGCCAAAGTATGAGCAGGGGTCAGGACTGGAATTGGAACTTCCCTGACACGACCTGACTGTGGAAAGGTCTGGCTAAGAAATTCCCTCCTCTGGACATGATCGTGAGAGCCCTTTTTCATCGCACAGAGAGGACCAAGAGGTGAAAGGCTTGGGGAGGAAGTGCTGGCTCTGGGAGTGGGCAGAGAAACACATGCTCTTTCTTGTCTCCCTGGACACGCAAGCCATTCCCTGGCCTGACAGGGCCTTGACCCCTCTCTCTTCAGACCCTGCTCTGAGAGGCTAGGTTGGTAGGTCTAGGGTGAGCAGCAGAAAGGCTGGGAGTTGCTTGTCCTCAGGGAACGGGACAGTTCAGTTCCTGAACTAACCTAACAGTGACCATTAGGGCCTTGTGGCTCCCAGTCCTGTGGCCTCTCAGAACCCCAAATCTGGAGGGGAAAATGGAAGAGAAACTGATTGTGGGAACAGAATCCAGCCTGCTTATACCAAGACCCCTGGGGTGGACCAGGTGGGCCGTTTTCAGCCCAGAGTTTGAACTATCAGGGTCAGGGGTGGGAGTGCTGAGCAGTGGTCCCAGGATCTCTGGAAGAAGAAGGGGGGTGCTTCAGGCTGACCCTGGACCCAGACCATGAGATTGGGGTATCCACAATAATGAGGTCTGAACTGCCAGGTCTGTGGGAAGTTTCCTTCCAGGAAAACAGGAAGAAAGGCCTTAGGAAGCCAGTGAAGAGAGGATCTACCCAAGATTTTAAATCCGCACATCTGGCCAGGGGCTGTCAGTCAAAGGCAGGGCAGAAGGAGGGTTCTCCTTTACTGGTGTCCCCCTCCACCCAGACTGGTAGGTGTCCAGGCTGCTGAAGAACCGGGTTCTCTGGCAGACCCCAGATATGGGTTGCAAAGTCCCTCAGTTTCTGGGGTGGCAGAAAGGTCTAGGCCAGGATTTGCAATCTCTTCCTTCTTTCTCCCTTTTCCCAGGAGCTGGCGTCCAACCCCTCAGTTTCTTGTCCCCTGCGCCACCAGGGAAGGGAGTCCCACATACTTACGGCCTTGTCCCTAGACCCAAAAAGGAGAGCCCTCACAAGGCTTGCTAGTTTGGAGCTAGAGGGGAAAGGACCCTTAGCTCCAGGAACAAATTCCCCGGTCAGTGATGGCCTTCAAGCAGAGAAAAGGAAAGGGTGAGGCAGGCCTGTGAGATTCCCTACTACAAATGGGACCCTCCTCCTGAGATCTAGGGTCCCGCTCTCCTAGTCACACGTCTATCCTACAAATTCTGGTTTGAGGAGCTAAGAGTGAGCTGAAGATTCAGGCATGCTACACCCCTACCCCCTAAATGTTAGCAACTCCTTGGGATCGTGGGAGGCAGAACACAAAGAGCAGGAAGGATACTCAGGGGGAAGATATAGAAAGAGATGATACAGGGAGACAGGCCAGAGAAATCAGATTCTGTGAGATTGTGAGAACTGGCAGGAAGGAGACCCCCAGACCAGGTCGAGGAAATGGTAGAAACTGAAAAGAGCGGCAGGCAGTGCGCAAAGGCTGCTCTGACTCAGGCTGGCGGCAAGCTCTGGCTCCAGGCTCCGCAGCCTCGGTTTCCCCGCTGACCCGGCTGCTTTGCTCCTGCACTTGCAGGGAGAACAGCGAGAACTCCAACTCCAACAGCCACAACCCGCTGGCTGCGTCGCTAAACGGCAGCGGCAAATCGGTGCTAGGCAGCTCGGAGGACGAGAAGACGCCGTCGGGGACTCCAGACCACTCGTCGTCCAGCCCCGCGCTGCTGCTCAGCCCGCCGCCGCCCGGGCTGCCGTCCCTGCACAGCCTGGGCCATCCCCCCGGCCCCAGCGCCGTGCCCGTGCCCGTGCCGGGCGGAGGGGGCGCGGACCCGCTGCAGCACCACCACGGCCTGCAGGACTCCATCCTCAACCCCATGTCGGCCAACCTCGTGGACCTGGGCTCCTAGAGTCCCGCCGGCCTCGGAGCGCGTGCCGTCGGGCGTGGCTCTCCGGACCTAAAAGAGACAATGTCGGGAGGGCGCCCAGCGCGGGCGGCCCCACCAGGTACTGACAAACCCGCAGGCTGAGCAGGCAGAACCGCCGGCCACAGGCAGGGCGGTTGACTCTCTGGTTTGGTCTTTGTTTGGCATTTATTTTCAACAAGTTGCTTTTTGAGATCCTTTGGAGGCGTTTGACCCGGTCTTGAACCAGGGAAGGGAATAAATTATACACAATTCTCACACTCACCCTATTTCTCTCCTCTCTTCCCTCGCCTTCCTGGCTCGCTCTTCCTCTTCTTTTCCCTTCCTTTTCTCCTTTCTCCCCTTCTTGCTTGCCACCTTTCCTTTGTCTCTGTTGCTCTTTCGTAGTTCTGGCTTCTCTCACAAAGTTTCTATTCATCTGTCCTTCTCCCTGCCACCTCTTGGCACTCCTGGCCCGTGGATCTGTACCCCTCCGTCTCTCTCCTCCTGCCTGGCCCTCTAATTGCCCTCCTTCATCTCTCACTTTCCTGGGGCAGCGGTGGAGAGAGCAGAGCAAAGGAAAGACAGGGCCTGTGAACCCAGGCCTCATCCAGAAGCCCTCGTCAGGGTCAGCAGTGCTGCAGGTGTCAGCTTTGCCCTAGTAACTAAAGTGAAACAGAAAGGGCCGCCGCAGCCCCTGCCACTTGCATCTTTCTCTGTGTCTCTGTCTCTCTCTGTGTCTGTCTGTCTATCTGTCTCTCTCTGAGGCCCCAACATGCGCTCCCCTCTTGCTCCCGGGACCGTGACCACAATGCTTCTAGCAGAGCGTGCCTCCCGAGCCTTGGACTTGCCGTCTCCCTGTCATGCCCTCATGTGAATGTTCTTCTTCGGGAAATATTTCTGCTTTTATTTTATAATAAAATTAGAAATCATAAATATATATATATGGATATATAACACAAGCCCGCTAGCCGGGAGTGCAGTGTGTCTGATTTCCCTACAGGGACTCGACACCCTGGGTGGACCGTTCTAGGCAGTGGTGCCTGAGTGAGTCCCCGAAATCAGGAGCTTCAGTCCTAGAATTAGAATGCTTATCAGTCTCCAGGGGAAGGACCGAAAACTCTGAAACCTGGCCCGTAGCCACCTGTCCCTCTTCTTGTCAGAAAAGCTCACTGAAGAACCGGGGAGGGGTGGCCTGCTCCTTTTGGAGACTCCTTTCCAGCCAACGGCCACTGAACAGTGCCCCCTTTCTCCACCTCTGAGATGGGGGTGGGAAGTGAGAGGCTGTGTGTGGAGCATGGGTGCATGTGACTTGTGTTTGGAGATACCAGGACTGGGGAACAAATCAGGAGGTGCAGGTTTCCTGAAAGACTGACTCTGGCGTGTTCACATTCTGCAGAACCAAGCACTAAGCACTGGGCAGACTCCAGGTCCCACGGGCAACTTCCGATCCACCCTCGCTGCCCAGGCCACAGATATGGTGGTGGAGCAAAGATTTCCAGGCTCAGAAATCTGTGGATTTGGAGTGGAGATGAGGGGTGGGGTGCAGGAAAGTCAGAGACTTGGGGAAGCTAGTCGGTGGGGCCCTAGATCTAAATGGGAGCAAGAGGGTACTGGGCCTGGCTGGTCAAGCCAAAGGGGAACCTCTGCAGGTCGTGTGTTCCTAGGGGCCTTTGGGATTGTACATTAACCTGTCGCACCCCCTCCCCTCTGGACGATCCCACATGGTGGCTCTTTTGGGCAGGTCAAGGCAGATTCTGAGTAGGCAGAGCGCCTTCTGGAGGGGCTTTTCTGTGTCAGGTCGCCAGGCTGTAGGACCGAATATATCCCTCCTCCGGGGCCAGGATTTAGAGACCAAATGTGCTGGCCCTAACCAGAAGGACTAGGGGGCATGAGGCGTCCGAGATCTTACAGTGTGGAGATCGCCAAGGACGTTCCTCTCTGGTGAAATCAGCGACCACAAAGACCCTTTCGTGCGGACTTTCCAAGTACCAAGGATCCGGCGGGCGGCTGGGCGGGCTAACTTGGCTGGGAAGCTACACCTACCTTCGTTGTGTGCTAATCTGGAGGTGAAGGGAATTCGCGGAGGCTAAGATCGCAGAGTGACTATAATCCTCTGCCTGGGGCAGCACCAAGCACCCGTGAGGGAGGCCGCCTGAGCTCTGGTCTGCGCTTTTAGGACAGACCCCAGTGGTCGGACCTCTGAAGACTGGCGGGGTAAAGGGTCCTTACGGCCTCGGCCTCGGGGTCCTGAGGCGCTCAAAACTGCCTGACGCTGCCGGGAGTCAGCCCAACCCCAGCAGAACAGGACCAGGCTTACTTCTGGGGAAACAGGGAAAACATCAGCCCCCGGAGGCCGTATCACCCCTATTTTCCAGACTCACACAGGCGCTATACACCAACTTTCACAAGGACACGCAGAATCACAGTTACAATTTGATTCACAAGTACTGAGCAACGGTTATGTGTCAGGCACCGTGGATGGCACCAAAAACCCTCTCACTCCCTCGGAGATAGTGACCGCACAACAAAACACACAGACGGTCACACATGTTGACACACACACACAAACACACACATAGACCTTCAACCCATTTTCAGACACACTACTGTCCTGGGGCAAAACAAATGCGTTCTCGTGGGCTGTCTGCCGCAGCTACCTGCACAAGCGAGCCTCTCCACATATGCGCGCTCACGCACAAATACGCCTCACGCTTCTCCCTGAAGCACGGCTCTCCCGGGTGCCAGCAGCCATTCTCAGCCCATCGACCCGCTGGATCTAGCGCCCTGATTTGCAGCACAGCTGGCCCGGACGCCCAGTGGCTAAGTCCCCCCAAAAGAAATGGTCCTAGGCTCCTGAGGCGGCAGCGGGCGAGGGTTCCCCCTGCGGCACCTTCTCTGCAGGGCGCAGGCGAGATCCGCAGAAGTTTGCCGGGAGCCCTCGCTCGCCGGTAGGGGGCGAGCACCTGTCCCGGAGCGCTGCTCCGTAAAGCCAACCCAGCACCGCAGCGCTACTTGTTGCAGTTTCGTCTTTCCCTCCCTTTGGAAAGCTAAGCCCGAGAATATTTTTCAAATGGGGCAAATGCAGAAGTTCTGAAAATACACCCGAGCATCTACTCGCCCGGTACAATCTATACAAGCCGGTCCTCTGGTCCACACTGCACTAGATCGAGGGAGAGCATGTGGCCCCCACCAGAACATTCCAAAGCTCTTAGCTTTTGCACAGATGTGGCCAGGTGAATACACTCCCCATCAGAGTCCACCAGAGTGCCAGTGACTTATCACCTGCCCCCCCATTCCCACCTCTCAGTGGCCATCCAAGCCCAGATGGGACCCCACGGGATGCATGCATCCACTGAGTTTCCTTTTCTGCATCCCTGAAGGCGTTTGTCTTTCTTTTGCTCCCAGCCAGGTCCCATACTGAGGCAGCAGCCCACATTGCTAACCTAACAAGGAAGGTAGAAGAACATTGACTTCCAGGGCAGCTGACTGACTCATCTGCTTGGGGGTATAAAAACTGAAAGATGCTGAGAGCAGGGTAGACTATGGGGACACCCAATCTTCCTCATCAGTTTCCTTCCAGGCCCTGAGCTGGGGGTGGGGGAGGAGCCGGGAGAGGCCCTTTCCAGTACTTGGGTCAGGCCTGGACCCTGGTGTCCCTAATTCCAAGCCCACCTGAGGAAATGGCAGATCCACCTGGGGAGCAGGTGGTGGCTGTGCACCATGCAAGAAAAGGTTAAACAGAGCCAGCGAATCTGGGGAGAAAACATCCAGTAACTCAGTCCTTGGTTTTCCCCAGTCCTATGGAAAACACCATTGTGGCCAGTGGAGTGGAGGCGCTAGAGACAGAGGAAGGGGATTCAGCATCCATGTCTCCACCAGTGCCCACCTCTTACCTGGATGCTGCCGGGGCTCCAGAAAGGAAAAGAGTGATAGTGTTGTGTTGAAAGGCAGCTGGAAAAGGACCTAGGAGGAATTGGGATACAGACTGGCCCTTTTTGTTGTTTTCTCCATCCCACCACTCTAACTTTGGCCCCTGGGTGTTCACAGCTGCCTAGGAACACTGGAAGGGGACCAGTGTGTAAAGATGCAGTAGGATATGAGAAGGCAAGAGAATGTGTGAGTGCAATGGGGTGAAAAACTTGCCGGTGTGATGAGGTGGACAGTCTGTTTCTGCGTAAATGGATGTGCTTCTAAGCCAGTGCGCTCCAGGGACACGGGGTAGCAGGTAATGTTAAGCTAAGCCTGAGCATTTCTCTGGTAAGCAGAGGCGTTTGGTGGCAGAGGGACCATCCTCTCCCCTCATATCCTTAAAACCCAACTGACTCAAGTTGATCTTGATTTCCTGGGGCCCCGGCTGGCCAGGTGGGTGAGCCGGGGAGGTAGGAAGGATATCTGGGTCATTGTTGCCGGGGGCCCTGAGGTACAACACAAGCCTAACCTAAAAGACCTCGGCCTACTGTCAGAGTCAAGGCCTCCCTCTTCCTCTCCCTCCCCCAAGAGAGTCTCTTTCTCCTATTCACTGCAGGTTCTGGAGAGACTGGAACTTAGAATGCATTCAGGCTGGGATCAGAGTGGAAAGGGTCAGATTAGGTGTCCTCCAATGGGGTGAATTTTTTACTCCTTCCCTACCAACTCAGTAGCAAGACTGCTCCCCCACCAGGTAGATGCCTGCTCCAAGCTTCGAGTTGAGGGCAATGGAAAGAGTCTCAATAACATCGCTAGTCGGAGCCAAAGAAGGTCCGGCTGGTGAGGCCCAGCTGCACCCCTCTTTGCCCTGAAGGTTCCCACAGACTAGAGACAGGAACAAGGGCAGGGTCGGCCGTAGAAGAAGGCCTTCTTTAGAAGAGAGGCAGTCTTTGTGCCATGCCAGGGCTACATCGAAAACTACCACCCGCCTAGTAGCTTGTAGCAGCAGAGATTCTGGGGCTGCAGAGAGAAACTACCCCTACCCCACACATCCTAGGCCGTGGCAATCCCTTCGGTGCTGGGTGCAGGCCGGATGCAGGCATGCTTTCTGGAGCAAGTAGCCTGAGCGGTTGGGGGATAATGAGAATGAGTAGCGATGAGACCTGAGGGCTAGGAAACCAGAGACGGGCTGTCCCATTCCACAGCCCAGACAAGGGCAGGAGCCTGGGGGCTCCTTGTTGTGCAGAGGGTGACAAAAGCGATCTCAACTGTCCTCCCTGGTAGCCATCCTGGCTCAGGGGACTCCACCTCTGTGGGTCAGGGACACCCAGGTCCAGCGCACTCCCAGGATTCTGCAGTTTCGCCTAGAAGCTGCCTCGGCCTCATCCCACTGGTCAGACTAGAGCTGCCGGTTAAATAAAGGGAATAGTGGGTCAGGACCTCCTTGGTAGCCCAGGGGTTAAAGACAGTGCCATCAAACTATTGCCAGCCTCTGCAGCACAAGTTCGATCCTGATCCTGGCCAGGGAGCCGACCCACACTGTACAGCAGACCTCTCCTGCCTCACCCGCTGCTCCCCTCAGCAGTGTATTTCAGCGGATCTGCCTGTTCTGCTCCCCACTCTGTCTCTGGTGAGTCCTCTCACCTCCCTCCCCTCTGGCCTACACCCCAGTTCTTGTATGCATAAATCTTTTTTTTTTAAAAGGGTGGCGGAATGACGGGGATCTGCACAGAATTGTGAGTGCAGTCGCCGGGGCAGACCTCGCTCCGCTGCAGGCCCTCCCTTCCCTTGCTTCAGGACTTTTCCAAGGGAGTTGTGCCCAGGCCGGCGCGCTCTCAAACGCCCTTTGGCTCGCAGCATTCCCCGGGTACCTTGCCTGGGGCCCTGGAGACTTGGCGCGGTGGTGACCGAGAAATAAGTCATCACTGCCATTTCCCGAACGCTGAGTAGCGCCGGGCGCTCTCCACACCTGGTATCTGCTGAATTTTCACTGAGGCCACACGAAGAAGCTATTACCGCGGGCGGTTGAAACCGGGACGCCAGGTTCCGGCACTTGCCCGGAGTCCCCCGTGTCCCTACCGCAGGCCCCGGCGTTTGAACTCGGTCTCCGCGAAGCCGCAGCGCACGTTCTTCCCAAGACCCCTGCTGCGAGCGCGCGCGGTGCCTGGTCCTGGGCCGAGAGGCAGAGGCGGGGGAGTGGGGGTGGGGTGGGGTGGGGTGGGGTGGGGTGGGGTGGGGTGGGGGTAGTGGGAGGCAAATGGCTCCGGAGTAGGGGCGGGGGCGGGGGTGAGTCGTTGGCAGCGCGTAACAGCGCGCCGGGTGCGGCGAGGACTGGCTCGCCAAGGCGCTGAAGCAGCGAGTGAGAGCTGCGAACAGTCGGGGTAACACTCTGTCTCCTCAGTGGCCCTCTACTATAGCGTCAAGGGGAAAGATAAAGCCTTGGGACCCCAGGGCCACCCTGCTGCTGCTACCACCCCTGCCTTTCTTGTTACTCCCCTTCTGAGACTTTGGCCCCTTGTCGGTCATTCTGCTCTGGAAGATGAGGCTGCTGGGGGACCCTAAGAGCAGAAACTGTGTCCTTGGACTCTCCTTGTCTTTTCTTCCCTTCACCTCCCCCCACCCCCATTATTCAGTAGTAGACAAGATGCTCGGTCTGGGGGTTGGTATAGGGGCAGTATATTAAAGTGTTATTCCAATAACGCAGGTTTACCCCTGGGGGTTGAGGAGGTGGGATAGGGAGGGAGCTCCACAGCAGACCTGACCCAATCCCTTCCCTACCTGACAACCCTATATTTAGGCCCCACTGCAAGCCTCATCCCCTCCAGTACCTTCTGAGTGAGGTGATTCTGTCAGTTTCAAGACAGTGTATATGAAATATCCTGTTGTCTCCACGCAGAGCCCTTGGTCACCCTGGAAAGCCACCCTGAGACACCTGGACTAATGAGAGAGGTCTCGGGCCCAAGCCTGCGGAGGTGAACAAGGGATTGGGCATAGAACAGACTTAATTGAGGAAGCCTCCAGGAGTGTGAGTCACTCTTTCCTCTTCCTCCCCATGAAGGAGCCACGCCCTGGTGGGGATGGGGTAGGGGAACAGATGTCAATTAGGAGCCATAGATGAAGAAAATGCCATACTGCACAGTTTCTAAACAAAATAATATAGCTATCCCTAGCATGCATATGGTATCCTGCAGTATCAATGGTTTCACATGTTTCCTACCAATCACGATTATATAGGCTAGGCAAGAAAGTGAATCTTTACTCTATTTGGTAGGTGAGGCTCAGGACAGGTGTTACGTGTGACTTTCCTGAGGTCCCAGAGTTAGTGAAGTTTCTTTCTTCTCTACTGTGTTGTTGAGGTGACTTATTGAGTTTGAAGGAAAAAGCAGATACCAAACCAGCCCACCCCTGGGGTCGGAGGAAGCGTGCAGAGAGACAGCAGTCATCAAGGCCATCTAGATGCTGCCAAATGCACCTCAAACTCAAAACAACATGTCCCTGAAATCACTGAAAGGGATGCCTGAAACAAGTCTTTTCTGACAGGCCACTTCCATACACAGGAAACTTGGGGGAAATGGACAGAGCTGTGAACTAGAGCTTTGCTCTCTCATTGGGCACAGGACCTGTCATTAAGACTCCAAGCAAATGAATTGCAAGGCAAAGGTTCTCTCAAAAGTTGAATAAGAATTCTGTGGGTGGCTGCAAAAAGGCTGTAGGTTTAAATTAAAACCTGGCAAAAATGAAAAGAGACAGGAAACTCTTGTTTACTCTGAAAAACTAGTCCCTAATGTCAATTAGAAGCCATAGATGAAGAAGTCGAGACTCAGTCTATCATTTACTTACACATGTTAAAGGAATATAATATTAAATATTAAATTAGAAGAAATAGGGAGGGGGGGCAAGGAACAGGTAGGAGCAAAGACAAGTCTTCAGAGACAGGGTGAGAGTCTAGAATGGCTGGAGCCAAGCCACAGTAGGCAGGGCAGTGGGCAGTGCCTCCCTCCCTGGAGAGCTGAGACAGGGAGGGGCCAGGAAAGCACAAACAGGGAGTGTCATGTCACCCAGAGGCACCTGGGATGTCTTGGGCATCAAACCAGAGATACCACCATAACTGGTAGTCTGCCTCAGACTCGAAGTCCACACAACACAGGTCAGTGCTGAGGCAGACATGGCACCTCGTGAGGCAAAGAGCAAAGTCACATTGCATGTGACTGTAACAAGTAAATTATCAGCTGTGGGCTTATTTCTCACCCACACAACAATAGGTGTTTCTGGTAAGCAATTGGCTTCTCACTGGGCTGATTCAAGGACACAGGCTCCTGTATCAGTTGCCTCCACATTCCTCCAAGACCTCAGAGTTCTTTGCATTTGTTTGCTAGATGAGTAAGGAGCATGGAGGACAAGTGTGGGAGGAGGTATGGGTGCATATCACTTCCATGCATATTTCATTGAATGGAGCTTAGTCATATGACCAACCCAACTATAAGGGCAGCTAGGAAATGGAGATACCTGGGTAACTAGAAAGAAATCCCAGGAAATGGATTTACTGACTCTATGTGAACAATGAATCATCTTCAGTGATTTTAGAACAGTGTGTTCTGTACATTTCCCTTGTTTTATGCATCTATAGATTTACTATTACAGGTTAGGGCTTGGTTTTGGTTTTCGTCTTTCTTGTTTTTTTTCTGTAATAAAGATACCACCACCTTATAGATCACAAGTCACTTTACGTCTCTGAGTCTTGGTCTCCTCATCTGCTGTATTGTGTATTGACTGGAGTAAGATTCAGCTGGAAGTTATGAAAACTGCTAATTAGAGTGGTTTAAGCAGAATTGAAGATCATTTCCCTCACACATTAAAGTCTAGGTAGGCAATATAGGATTGGTGCAGTCAGCTTCCTCCTACTTTATTGCACCCCTACACATGACCTCAGTGTCAGCAGGATTGAGGAAGAAATGAAAGTAAAAGCCATAGGCACGTTCTCTCTCTCTTTTTTTTTTTTAAGGTTGATTTATTTATTTTTTTAAAGATTTATTCATGCACACAAGAACCAGGGTACAGGCCAGATGTGCGGGAAGGTGAGAGGATTCACCAGAGACAGAACAGGGAACAGAACAGGCAGACTGACTGAAATGCACTGCTGAGGGGAGCAGCAGGCAAGACAGGAGAGGTCTGCCCCCGCTGTGGGGGATTCTTGCTGGCCAGGCCCTGGAACGAACCGGGCACTGCAGAGGTTGCGGACAGCTTCAGAGCGCTGCACTCAACCACCTGCGCCACTAGGGGAGGTCCCTAGGCATGTTCTCTCTTAAGAAAAATTTCTAGATGTTGCCATATTGCCTTTGGCCAGAACCTTGTCACATGATCACACTGCATAGCCAGAAAGTATGTGAAGTGTGAGTTTTATTCTGGACAGGCAGAAAAGCAGTTCTATTGCTGAGGAAGAAAGAGAGAATGAGTATTGAGGAACATTGCATCAGAATTCACAGGGAAATGGACTTGGTAATCTCCAGGGTCCCTTAATGATGGTCTGTGTTTCTATAAAAACAATAACAAGCAAAACAACAGCAAAGTGTAAACAAAAAGTTATTAAAATATAATGTGTTAACAGATACCCATGGCTAATTCATTTGCAAAGTTAAAACTCACACCAATAAGCAACTTTTCCCCTTCTCCAACCTACAGAATGTAGTTCCAGGGTCCTATTGACACTTACAGTGGGACCATTTTAAATTATTTCCCCATGCATTCATATGGAGATGTTTCCTGGGAGAAAAATTGAGAGATTCTGCAACCATTTTCACTACTAGTAGACTATGGAGGACTCCAGAAAAAATTTCTCTAACTAGCTATGTCGTCATAAAAGAATGACTCCATTTATTAATCCATTCAACCATTTATCTCTCCCCTCATTCAATAAATATTTACTGAGTACCTCCACCTGTTCAGTACTAGATGTGAGGATATAAATATTTTGGCTCATATTTGTTAGTAACAAACTGTAGTCTGGCATATGGCTGTCTGAATATATAACCTTTCCCAATCTCTCTTATTAGGGGGAACTTGTGACCATGTTCTCCCCAAGTAAAGTGAATAGACATGATATGGCCACTGTTAGGCTCACCCAGAAAATCTCCCACAAGTGCTTCTTCAGGTTCTTGCTCCCTTTCGAGACACTAGAACAGCATTAACTAGATTACCTTGAAAGTCATTCATTGAGGATGAAAATTCCCATTAGTCTGGGTCCCTGAATCGTGAAGAAGAGTGTTGTATATGCAAGCATGTGCATGTGCGCGTTCACATGCACATGCACACACACACACACACACACACACACAAATCCCCACCTGGAACCAATGGCCTGGATTAAATATGAGGAGAATAAACTTTTTTGTGTATTTAAGCCAAGTGATATTGGAATATATTTGTCATAACAATTTAGGATAACTAAATTCTAGAGCATCACCAACACCAGTAGGTACCATTCACACAACATTCTGTGGCCCCTGGACCACAACAGCCTAACTAACGACCAAGGTAAGTGTGATGAGCATGCTACAAAGACCATCTCCAGTGCAGACAGATGGCTGAATCTGTGTCTTCATTTGTGAAGTGAGAGATCATCTTGTCCAACTCTAAAATGTGTGATTCTCTGTGACCACAGCAGGCAGCAGAGATCTCCCAAGTGGACGCTTCTGGAACAAGCACTTTGGATGAGAATGTTTTCTCCCTGGAAACTAGGGAAGGTGGCTGCCTATTTCAGAGCCCTAAGAAATTCTTTCTACATGATGTGTGAAAATGGAAAAGGGGAACACAAAGAGTCGAGGAGCCTAGGGAGAGATCGAGTGAAGCCACCATTTAAAAATAAGGAGATAGGCCTCCCTGGTAGCACAAGGGGTTAAGCACCACATTATGGAGCAATCTGCAGCCTCTGCAGCACGAGTTCGAACCCCAGCCAGGGAGCTGACCCACATGCGCCTGCTGCTCCCCTCAGCAGTGTATTTCAGTCAGCCTGCCTGTTCTGCTCCCCACTTTGTCTCTGGTGAATCCTCTCACCCCCCACACCTCTGGCCTGTACCCCAGTTCTTGTATGCATAAATAAACAAATCTTTAAAAAAATAAAAATAAGGAGAAGATGAAACAGCTTCACCCACACAGAGCAACTTGCACACATCTCCCTAACTCATCCCAGGGAGAGAACATAAATGAAGAGTCAGGAGATCTCAAGTTTTACCTCTAGTCCCATCTTCCGGCGCAGTCTTGAGCAAGTCAACACAACTCTCAACTTCAGTTTTCCCAGCAGCAAAGGGCGAGAAGACTAAGCATAGCCTCATTCTATAGAGATATGACAGAGGAAATATGATCCATGCAAAAGCAGCCTGAAATCTTTGGACCAAAGACCTTGAGAAGAATGATCTGGAGAAGAGCGTTATTCCTTTACAAAGCTAGTGAATTCACCGTGCTCGCACTATTCCACTAAACGCTGGATTGGAAGATAGTTATTTGAATCTATTGGGTGAATTTGCTGGAATTTAAAGTGAGTTTTAGCAGGGGGGAGGACCTCCAGAGAAAATGGCAGAATAAGGAACTCTAAAAGCCCACCTCTCCATAAAAACAACGAAAAAAAATTGGCCACAACTGTCCGCTGTAAAATTTTCAAACTCTGGAAAATAAGTTTGAAGCAACTGGGCAGTACTTATTCAAGAAAATGGTTAAATCTCAGTAGGAGCAGCCGTCATTGTGCCATCTTCACTTATCCTAGTCCCATCCCCCATTCCTCAACTCTTCAGTAGCCTTGAGAACAACAACCCTCATTCCCAGTACAGGTATTGGAGGGAGAAAAATGATTGCCACTCACAAATTATTCTTAATTGATTTGGTGATTTCCAGGAAATTCAAAGACATGTCTTTTATCCCTGCCTGGCTGGAGCTTACATTTTGCTAAAACCATCAACCAAAAGGCATTTTTTCAAAAAGATTTACAGGTAAATGTTTTAGTCACTGCTGCCTAAAGCAAGGAATTACAGTGGGGCAAAGAACAGACTAGCCCAGACACTTGACAGGGAAGGTTAGAGGGTAAACTGGCTGGTAGAGTAAGGGGTTTGAAAAGCTCTAACATATTCCTGAGATCCCGCAGGGCTACAACCATGCTGAGCGCTGTGCTTACACTCAGAAGGCGTCCTGGTGGCGCAGCGGTTGAGCACTGGGCTGCGAAGCGCTGCAGCACCGGTTCGATCCCCGGCCACCAGGCAAAGGTCCCACATGGCTTGCAGACCTCTCTTGCCGCCCGCTGCTCCCCTTAGCAGTGTACTTCGTCACTCTGCCTGTTCTGCTCTCCGCTCTGGCTCTGGTGAATTCTCTCACCCTCCCGCGCCTCTGACTGTACCCAGTCAGTGCTTGTATAAATAAATAGATAAATCTAAAAAAAAAAAAAAAAAAAAAAGGAAGGCCTCAGCTTTTGCTTTTGGCTACGCTGAGCCTCTGCACAAGCAGGAAGTGAAGGCTAAGGCTGAGATGGAAGTTTCCTGGCCGAGTGTTGAAGACATACCAATGTGAACACTGAATCTCTGCAAAGACTAGAAAAATCTTTTTTTGTTGTTTGTCTCCTGACTTTAAGAAAATCATTCGTTGTCAACAAAGCTAATGGAACAGAGATTCAGTGGTTATACATGTCGAAGTATTGATTTTACTAAATTAGTTCAGAAAAGTTGCTAAGAAAACAGGTACTAGTTACAACAAATCAGCAAAATCTGATTTTCAGAGCTGCCACATGATATTTACTTTTTAAACTTACAAGGTTACAGAATAGTATAAGATTACTAGTTTACAGAAACTTATAAGATTCATATCCATTAACATGGCTATTATTTTTAAAAAACAGAAAATAACAATAAGTATTGGCAAGGATATGGAAAAATTCAAACCCTTATATATCGCTCATGGGAATGTAAATGTACAATTTGGCAGTTTCAAAAAAAAATTAAACACAGAATTACTATATGATCTAGCAGATCCACTCATAGGTATGCAATCAAAAGCATTGGAGGTAGACATTCAAACAGATACTTGTACACCAATATTCATAGCAGTTTTATTAACACTAGCCAAAAGGTGGAAACAACCCAATTATCCATCAATAGATGAATATGTAAGCAAAATATGATATATACATACATAAATGAATATTCATGAAAAGGAATCCATAAAAAATGAAACTCTTACTCATGCTACATTGATGAACATTATGTTAAGTAAAATAAGTCAAGCACAAAAGAAAAATGCATTGTGATTCCACTTATATGGGGTATCTAAAATAAACAAATTCAAAAAAATAGAAATTAGATAAAAGTTAGTAGGGGGCTGAGGGAAGAGAGAAATCTTTCTTGTACGCTCTATAATACCATTTTTTAAATCAAGTTCAAGTCTGTAAGGGAAGAAATAGTCCAAATCAGTTATGTTTTGGCAATCAAATAATCTGAAACATTAAATCACTTTAAAGTTGCTTTCAAAATGTCAAGCATCTGTGAAAAAGCAAAAGGAAGGAAAAAGAAAGAAGAAAATGGAGCAGAGAGGTGTCAGGGCAGAGAAGGAGAAAAGAATGCTCAGAAATGAAGAGACAAGAATAGAATGAAAGAAGAGGAGGAAGAGGGGAGTCAACAGATAAAGGAAAATAGAAGAGGAATTCAGAGTCATTGAAGGAAGAGGAGGAAAGAGTGTGACATAGGAGAAGGAGTGGCATAGTGAGGTCCAAGAGAAGCCTGGGGACTCCAGGATTGATTCCTAAGCAACTCTCCGTTTCCCTAAATTGGGGATGTCATGGTCCCCAAATCAGTGGCAGAGGAATTTCACTGACCTGACTATGCCTCTATACCTTCTCTGCTGATGAACACTGTTCTGATGGTTTCAAGGATCAGTTCTGGCTTAACACTGGCCCACATAGGCAGTAACCCCCACCCTTGTTCCCAGACCAGGGCTAAAACTTTGCCAGAACTTCAAAAAGGATTTTTTGAAAGACTGATCCTTCTAATGCTCTCTGCTCTCTTCTCCGTGGTTCTGTGCCGACCTGGCTCCATCCTCTCCTTAGATTCCTGCAGCTGCCTAGCCCACCATCTTGGTTTAGTTGCTCATCTGGATCATTTCCCTTCCCTCTTGATAGGCCCTTGATTCAGGAAGAATCCAGAAAGATTGTCTTGGTGGGGGCATTTGCACCAAACACCTTTCATTGTGCCCTTCTTCCTCCCTAACATCATCCAGATTTTCCTTTGGAGATGCATTTGTCTTCCCTTATACAACAGTCATGTGATTTGGGTGGTACTGACCCTAGTCCCAGCTTCAGGGGAGGGTCCTGATTGTTTTAATTACAATCATTTAAGCCCTCTTGCCACAGTTAGTGGCTGAAAGGATGGTCATATAACCCGGACCTAGGCCAATATCACATTTTGCACATAGTCATGATTGGTTTGAATTTGCTGACTCATACAGAAGTGCAGGGGGTATGCACCTAAATCAATAAAGGAAGACTCCTTTTGATGAGAGCAATAAGAGATTGTGACCTAGAACTGCTCTAGTCATTCTTCCCCCGTGAGGGAAAGTAACCTGAGGGGCAAGACGAGCACAGGGAGGAAGGCAGGCTTTTAAAAATTCCAGAGAAGCTAAGCCTTGATCCAACCAAGATTTTGGATATTCTGTTATTTGGGACCAAAACCATCCCATTAGACGCTAGAGACATCCCACTAATCTCAACCCTGGGGATTCCACAGGCCTTTATCTCACCTTTCCTCACCAAGGAAAGGGGTTCATTATACCCAGACAGACCCTCTGAAGAGTTCTAGGGGTGACTCCCTATACAAATACCAAATACAAACAAGAATCTTATCTTAGAACAAGAGCAAATGAATTCTCATCCCTGATCCCCGCTGGAGACCAGGTAAGTTTCCCAAGTTGGGACCTTCTTTGTTGATATTTCTGCAGTTATATCCACTATTTATAAATATCCTATCAATTCCTGGGATGTGTTATAGTTAGATACCATATGATATATAATCCTACTGAGGGAAAATGAGGCCTTTGCTTCTCAGAAAGGACTTGGAAAAACTACTCAAAGATATTTATTCTTTCGGGCCTCCCCGGTGGCTCAGCGGTTGAGTGCCATGCTGCGAAGCTGTCCGCAGCCTCTGCAACGCTGGTTCGATTCCCCAGGGAGCACCCCCCATGGCGCAGCAGACCTCTCCTGCCTCACCCGCTGCTCCCCTCAGCAGTGTCTTCGCTCTGTCTGCCTGTTCTGCTCCCCACTCTGGCTCTGGTGAATTCTCTCACCCTCCCGCACTTCTGACCTGTACCCCAGTTCTTGTATAAAATAAATAAATAAATCTTTACAAAAAAAGATATTTATTCTTTCAATAAATGATTGGGGAGGAGGACTTTATTTCCAAGTTAGGAAAATATAAAGGGATCTTTGATGAGACAGATAAAAGGGACAAGCATTCAGGCATCATACTGTGCACTGAAACTGCGCTCTAAGAAGCAGTTAGTATTAGCAACAGATGGGTCTGTTTGTTTGTTGCTATGGCCTCTGAGGCTGAGCTGGGAAGGGCTGTCTCCCTTCATCTCCTACAGCAGTGTGATGACTGACAGCTGAAGCCAGAGCCTAAGAGGAAGAGGAATTAGGACTTTGAGGGAAGGGCACAGGGTTAAAAGATGGAGGGATCTGTGGTATTAGGAAGGGAAGAAAGTAAAAGATCAGAACGGAGGAATAGCCCTTCCTTTTTTTATTTATTTATGTATACAAGAGCTGGGGTACAGGCCAGAGGTACAGGAGAGTGAGAGGATTCACCAGAGACAGTGGGAAGCAGAACAGGCAGACTGACTGAAAACGCTACTGAGGGGAGCAGCGGGCGAGCAAGGAGAGGTCTGCTGCTCCATGTGGGTAGCTCCCTGGCCGGGGATCAAACTCCTGCTGCAGAGGCTGCGGATAGCTTCATAGTGTGGTGCTTAACCCCTTATGCCACCAGGGAGGCTCCAGAAATAGCCCTTCTAAGTGAAGGATTAGGTGTAAATACCAGTTCTGATTATGTGGTAAGTTACAGAAATGAGAACTGTAATTGTCATGAATATCTTCTTATGAATACTTTTGTGTGTATATTTATGTATCTGTATATATGTATATATTTAAGCAAATATCTTTGTTTTTTCTCTCTTATTCCCTTATCATCTAACATAAGATGTAGTGATTTTAATATAATATTTATGTAGTATTCATTTTCCATCACGGTATTTAAGCATTTAAGGGAAGTCAAGAAGAAGTGTGAACACTGTTCAAGGCTTTGCCCTCTTCTGAGGAAGGGGTTAGTGTGTTTTCAGTTGTGCCCGGAGTGTTATATCACATTGGGTGGAATAATGACCTTGTTATTGTCTTCATATGTGGATTTTTTTGGTTTTTTTACATTTTTAAAAATTTATTATATATATATATTACATCATCCTTGTACAATGTATGCTTTCTCCTCGCAGGTGTAGTCCCCGTCAAATTCCCACCACCAATTCACCTGTGTCCCATCACCATAGTCCCTTGTGCTCTTCCCACCCTTGTTTTGATCCTTCACCCTCATCCTTCCCTGCAAAATGTCTGATTTATAGTTGCCTGTTGGTTTTGATTTTTAATTTATTATGATTATTTTTCCCCTGATCCCTTATTTGTTTCCTTTATAGTCCTCCTATAAGTGAAACCATCCAATGTTTTTCTTTCTGGCTAATTTCACTTAGCATAATCCCTTTCAGCCTCATCCATGTTGCTGCAAATGGTATGAGTTTATCTTTTTTGATTGCTGAGTAATATTCCATCGTGTCTATGTACCATATATGTGGATTTAGTGTGACTTCAGGAGATGCATGGGCCAAGTTGACAGGGGATAGATTTGTGATGGTTAATTGCATGTGTCAACTGAACAGGGCCACAAGGTAGCCGGATAGCTGATTAAACATTATTTCTGGGTGTGTCTGTGACGGTGTTTCCTGAAGAGATTAGCATTTGGTTCAGTGGGCTGAATAGAGCCTAGCGTCCTCCCCATTGCCGTCCCCTCAGCATAGACTGCTGTCTGCCCCCTTTACTCAGCCTGTAAATTGTAGAAGCTGCAGTTTACTCAGCCTGTAAACTGTGGAAGCTGTGTGCATGACTGCCCAGAGTAAAAACTACATTCTCCAGCCTTGCTTGCTATGAGATGTGCCATGTAACCAAATTTGGTTAATGAATATAACTTATACAAACTCCAGTAGGTGTCTCCAAGGAAGAGGATCCCTTTCTCTTTCTCATTACTATGTTGATGTATTAAGTCACTTCAAGACCATGATAGGGGAAGAAGTAGGTGAGATTTGAGATCAGGAGCCTTACAACATTTAGAAAGTGGGGCTTTCACTCTGACCACAGAGTCATCTGTCACCATCTCCGTGATGCAGCCCACAAAGGCAGAGCCCACATCTTGCACATATGTGCCACTGGCACCAGGTGTGAGGCCTGGTACATCATTGACTTTTTTTTTCTTTTTTTTTCTTTTTTATTAATTTGTGTGTAGTGTTGTCATTTTTGGAGTCTGTGGGTTAGGAGTGGCGGGGTCCTTGGGTTCACTTGGGAAAGGTTTCACCAGAGCTCCCATATCAGCAACACACAGCGAGTTTCCCAGGTAAGTTTATCCACGTGACAGAGACATTAGTTATATTTAAAGGGTAGGTTTATTAGGGAAGGGGTAAAACAGTTAGAGACACTTGCATAGACACAAGCGAGCAGGAAAAGCTGCCCCAGAAAGGACAGGTTTGCTGAGAGAAGCCTGCGTGGTTGCAAGCGAGCGGCCTTGACAGATCACGGGCAGGCAGGAAGGCTGCTGCCCTGCAGAGGAGCAAGTTGGTGAAAAAAGGCACCTGCATAGGCACAGTTGGGCAGTGGGATTGCTGCCATATCATTGACTCTTGATTAACATCGCCCAGTTGATTCGATTGAACTTTTTTTAAAAAGATTTATTTATGCCAGAGAAGCGGGGTTGAGAGGAATCACCAGAGACAGAGTGGGGAGCAGAACAGGCAGACTGACTGAAATACATTGCTGAGGGGAGCAGAGGGCAAGACAGGAGAGGTTGGCCGGCTGGGGATCGAACTCGTATTGTAGAGGCTGCAGATAGCTTCATAGTGCTGTGCTTAACCCCTTGCACCACCAGGGAGGCCCAATTGAACTTCTTGACTACACCTGCTCAATGGTTACTGTCTTTGGAGAATAGTTAAGGATAATCCATTTACCTGAACCTTCAGCTCCCTGTCCACAAATTTAGGTTATTATCCACTCTCAGTCTAGTTGCCTGCAGTAGTTAGCTGTTCCTTATCTGCTCACTCATGTGCCTTTTTCAAGGTCTTCGAACTTGTTTTCATCCTCTTGCTCCTAGAACATAGTGTTATCTGCAACCCTAGAGATTTCACTGTGATCCTCCATTATTTACAAAATGAGGTAAAATGGCCCAGATCTTATTCCTACAGGCTGCCTTCATGGGGTGCATAGTCTAGTTTCAAGAGTCACCAAAAGGGGTCTGGAAATATTTTCCTTCCCTGGTATCTGAGATAGTGTGTGCAAAAGTGATCACTGTGCTCTGAAGCTGTGACAGGCTGGAGATGGTCCAAATGAGAGGTGGAGCAAGAGGAAAGACTCTGCGGCATGCACTGGTTGCAGAGGGTTTCACCATGACCACAGGATTATCTGTCACTTCCTCCATGAACGACTTCCTGATTGTCTCCCCCAAGTAAAATTGACCCATTCTAACTTAGTGCCCTACAGTAGTTTATAGATGATGCAGCCATGAACTTTATTCCAACTACTTTTTTTAATATATCTTATCTTACTGTGCAAAACACACGAAGGCAAATACCTTACTTATTCGTGTATCTTTAATATTTGGTGTAGCATGTGCCTATAATACATGCTCAATATGTGCTTGCTAAATTAAAGAAAAGATGGAAATATCTTCCATTGGCCTCTAAATTCTCCATTCATATGCTGCATCAGAAAACAGTATTTGAGCATGTTCCATATGTATATTTTAAATACATTGTATACTATGTTATGTACGTTATAAAACATGCAAAACTAATCTAAGTTGAATGAATATAAAATTAACTACATTTTTAGTCTTTTTTTTAAAGATTTATTTATTTATTTATTTATTTATTTATTTATGCATGGGGTGTAGGCCAGAGGTGCCAAGGGTGAGAGGATTCACCAGAGACAGAAAGGGGGACAGAACAGGCAGATCCACTGAAATACACTGCTGAGGGGAGCAGCAGGTGAGACAGGAGCAGTCTGCTGTGCCATGTGTGTTGGCTCCCTGACTGGGGATCGAACTCATGGGGCAGTGGCTGCTGATAGCTTGATAGCACTGAGACTTTAACCTCTGTGCCACCAGGGAGGCCCAACATCTTATTTTTTAACAGGACACCAATGAATATGCAATTTTTTTTTTTAGTTTTTAAATTTGGCTTTATCTGTTCCTTTGTTTTGCCTCAAATGGTACGAGTGTATCTTTTTTATTGCTGAGTAATATTCCATTGTGTATAAATACCACATCTTAATCTGCTCATCTGTTTTTGGGCATTCAGGTTGCTTCCATATTTTAGCTGTGGTAAACAGTGCTGCTATGTACATGGGAATGCAAGTTCCCTTTGAGTTAATGTTTTTGTGCTCTTTGGGTAGACACCTAGGAGTAGTTTGTGGGTCACAAATTCATATTTTAACTAACCTCGACAATTTTGAATTTTTTTTTTGGTCTGCCCTTATTATCTAATCTGACTGGGATAACATTGCTTTAACCTCACGCCATGGCAGCTGAGGTGTTACCAAAAACTGAAGAGTATCTCTTTTGCTATTAGATATATATAGACATTATTTTTTAAGAGCATTTTTGAATTCACAAAAAAGAAAGGAAGGTGAGAGTTCCGTATACCATCTTTCCCATCAACATCCCCCACCTGGGTGTTACCTTTGCTACAATGTATGAACCCACATTAACCATTATTATCACCCAAAGTCCAGAGTTTACATTAGAGTTCACTCATGGTGTTGTACATTCTATGGGTTTGGACAATTGCATAATGTCATGTATCCATCATTATAGTTTCATGCAGAGTAGTTTTCTGCCCTAAAAATCCTCTGAGCTCCATCTATTCATCATACACTCCCCCAACCCTTGGCAACACTAATCTTTTTACTGTCTCCATAATCTTGCCTTTTCCAGAATGTCATATAGTTGGAATCATTCTGTATGCAGCCTTTTCAGATTACCTTCTTCCACTCGGTAGCATGTATTTTCTCCATGTCTTCTCATGACTTGATAGCTCATTTCTTTTCAACACTGAGTAATATCCCATTGTCTGGATATTCCCTCTGTGCTGGAGGGGCCACATGGACCAGTCATGCCTACCAAGGACCTAGCATGCATGAGAAGACATGTCCTGTCCCTCCAGACCAGTTCTTTGGCCAATTAAATGCCAACACATGACCCCCTTAATGCTACATGGAACAGAAAAATCAGCCAGCAAGTGCTCCCTGAATTCCTGAGGCACAAAACTGAGACACAAGAACGTGTGGTTGTTTTAAATCCCTAAATTTGGGGGTCGTTGTCATACAGCAGAGGATCACTGGATGGTAAAGAAAATTCTCAAAAGTCAGAGCTGGGCCTCCCCAGTGGCGCAGCGGCTGAGCGCTGGGTTGCGAAGCTGCCCGCAGCCTGTGCGGTGCCGGTTCAATCCCCGGCTGCTCCCCGGCCACCAGAGGAGGGTCCCACATGGCGCGCAGACCTCTCCTGCCGCCCGCTGCTCCCCTCTGCAGTGTACTTCGGTCCTTCTGCCTGCTCTGCTCCCCGCTCTGGCTCTGGTGAATTCTCTCACCCTCCCGGTGAATTCTCTCACCCTCCCGCGCTTCTGACTGTACCCAGTGCTTGTATAAATAAATAAATAAATAAATAAATCTTTAAAAAAAAAAAGTCAGAGCTACCAAACGGTGGCACCTGGCACTGACTGCCCTGGAGCGAGTGGCTGAGGGCAACCTTCACTAAGAGCTAGACAAAGTGGCCAAGGTGGCTGGAGCAGCTGTGCTGTGTGGAAGCAGGCTGCGCTCAAAGTCAGAGGCGCTAGTGGATCCTGACCCTCCAGCGCAGCCACTCCTTGGCCAGTCATCCCACCTGGCTGCCATGAGCAATGAAAGTGTGAACACCTCTGCAAACTGGAAAGGGCCCACCTCGCTCAGGCTGACATATTGCAGAGGGGATTCCCGCATTCTGTGAGCAGTTGAATTGGGTAAATTAGCTCTGAGATTCTATAAAAAGAGAGGCCGTCCTACTGCTTCAGTTAGTAAGGCAGAAACCTGAGTAAAAATGCTGGCTCCCAACTCTGTTGGTCAGGGTTGCTCACAGTTAAAACCAAAAGTTAAATCCCTTTTGCTTCCCCAACCTCTGAGCTATGAAAGTGTCCATCAAGTAAGGAATGTCACTATTAGGTCGAAAACCTAAGTAGACATTAGGAGCTCTCGACCTGGATGGCAAATCTCTTTTTAAGGAGTCTGAGGCTGTTTGGGGAAAACCATAGGATGTTAGGTGACAGAGAACTTAATTATGACTTGCCCAGATTCTTCCTAAGTACTCCAGGTTTAGAAGGAAAATCAGTAGATATTTCTGGCAGCTTAATTATTACGCTCAGATATAGAATCAGAAACATTGTCGGCATTGGGAGAAGAGTGGTATGGAGTCAGTTTGCTCTCCCAAGAGACATCCAAACATAAATACTGAGAAAGCGAGTTCCAGGGTAAGATTCACATGCCTGGCTTGCAAACTCAGAGCTGGCGCTCCCTGTAGTAGACGCTCCGAAGGTAAAGTTATGGTGCCGCCTGCTGGACAAATGTAGGTGCGATTCACTGAGCTTGCAAATTCTGTTCCTTCAGAATAGTCAGCCAGGAGCTTCTACCCTCTAGAGTTGCCAGAACTGCAGGGAGGTCACTTAGCAGTGAGGTGAGACCATTGTCCTGCTTAAATCAATATGCCCTTAGCTTCTCAAAGCCTGTGATTTGGAAGTGGAAAAATTGGGATATTATAAACCTCTCAGTCTTTCCCAGCAAACAAAGATATCATGGCCGTGTTTGAAGTCCCTTAAAAATGTAGGGGTCCCCTGAGTTTGCTCTGTCGGCAGATTAGCCGTCTTCCATGCAGCCCGCCCCAGTGAGGGTCCTCTTCTCAGAGCCTTCTGGAAGGACCCTGCTGTGGCTCTGAAGGAAGAGGCACAGGCTGGGGAGATAGGAAGCACCTTTACTGGCACAAAGGGGGAGCTCCAAAGCACCGCCCACACTGGTGGATTTGTAAGTACTCCAGACCATGTGTACTGGTCTACAAGGCCCTATAATGCCCCTACAATGGCCAGGGGATGCCTTGAAAACGGCTCCCTCCTCTAGGAATCCTTAAAAGCTATTAAGGGCTGTCTAATTATTTCCTAGTGATAATAAAGGTGCTAATAACTTAGACATGTTTTCTCACTTCCATGGAGATAATTAGAGGACCAATTATTTTTTATGTCCATGAAGGAGTGAAACCTTAGCTGCCAACTCAGCACCTGTACTTTATTCTACGCAGTGGCAGAAGCTGCTCTGGAACACTGAATTATGTATTCACAGGAATCTCGGGGTTTTCAACTTTGAATGGCTGGTCCACCTCAGGTGAAGGATTCTTTTTTTTTAAGATTTATTTATATGCATACAAGAGCTGGGGTACAGGCGAGAGGTGGGGGTGGTGGTGAGAGGATTCACCAAAGACAGAGTGAGGAGCAGAACAGGCAGACTGACTGATTAAACTGATCGAACTGGTGCTGCAGAGGCTACTGATGGCTTCATAGGTTGCGTTTTAACCCCTTGCGCCACCAGGAAGGCGCAGGTGAAGGATTATTCTAAAGTAAGTAGAGAAAACAGAGAGGCTCTTCAACTTTCCTTTAGGACTTTTGGATTGAGCAGTCGTGCTGACTGTGCATTCGCTTTCAGAAATTGTGTCCCACCTGCCGCTAAGACATTGGTTCTCAAACTCTAGCAACATTGGCACCCCTGGGAGGGTATTCAAACACGGATTGCTGCACCCCACCCCCTGTATTTCTGATTCAGCAAATGGCGGGGGGGGGGGGGGGGGGGGGGGGGGGGGGGGTGTTACATTTCTAATAGGTTGCCAGGTGAGGCTGCTATTGCCGGTCCTGAGACGATGCTTTGTGAAAAACTGCTCTTGAACAAGAGTTTCTAACACGGAACATGCAGATCCCCCAACCCTTCCTCCCAGGAGATTAATGGTGAGAACTCAAAGGGGTCCTTGACTTTGATTAGGAAAGAACTGACATCTTTATCTTCACTAAGTTCTAGGTGAAATTCTGTGTCTTCTTAAACGATGACTATAGACAACCAATCAGAGTAACATCAGCAGCGATATATTTTCAAATCCCATCACAGCTGTAGCGGTATCTGCAAACATCGTCTATGCACATCACTGCTTCAAAACTCCAGTAGTTATTAGCCATGCTAGCAGAGCTTATTATTTCATCCATTAATGGAGAAGCACATATATTACTGTATCACTACTTTAAAAAATATTTTGATAACTGTATCTCAAAATGATTGCTTTCCTTTGAGGTCCTCTGTATTTTCTTTTATGCTTTCGAAACCGTTGTTCAGACTGCCCAGGGGGGAGGGAGGTGCGCCCACTGCACAAACAGGCGTAAAAACCTTGTTTCAAAATTGTAAAATTAATACTCAGGAAAAACTCAGAGCTGCCTTCCTGGGGGAGTCTGAAAGAGGTGATGTTAGTCTTGGACGGGCAAGAAGGGGTGGAGCTGGAGGTGGCCAGGCGGCAGGGGTCTGGGCCAGGCGGCCCATTGTTAGAGCCACCACCAAGCTCCTGGACAGAGAGCTGGTCAGGTCAGATCCAGCCTCTTCAAACATCGCCAGCTCAGGTAGGCATGAGCAGTGGCCACAGAGACGCTAATGTCAATCTTCACAATATGCTTAGCTTCTTGCAGGAGTCACATGGCTTAATAAGGACTTTCTTTTGGCAGGAGATCTGGTAGTGGTCAGAATTATATGTAGACAAAGGCCATCCCCCCATCTTGGGAGAGATGAGCTTGGTCTCTCCACAGCAGAGCCTGCACTTTCCAGCCAGTTGAAGGGATGAGGCTGTGTGTGTGTGTGTGTGTGTGTATGTGTGTGTAAGTGGGAGTTAGGAGATAGGCCCCTGTCATGAAATCCATCATTATCTCTCCTCTAGACTAACAGAACCCCTTGCTGTGCCCATTCCCATCCAAACCCAAAATCGTCTTTATGTGGTGTGTAGGAAAGAACCTAGGCTCTGGAATCAGATAGACTTGATTCCCAAAGCCAAGTCTGCCACCATGAATTTGTGTGATTTAATTACCCTCCTGAGGCTCAGTGTCCACATTTGACAATCAGCATTATGGCTACTCGCATGGCTGTGGGTGCACCAGGGCTCAGTAAGTGCCACCCTCCTGGCTATTTATATCCACCCTTGCTCTGGTGACCTCACACCATTGTGCTCTCTGCTTCCCTGTCCATCTTGGTCATTTCTGCCTGGCCATACCTCCTCCGTCTTCTTCCACCTTGTCCCAGTCTTGCTCGGGCCAAAATCTCCTTCCCCCTTGCCACACACACCCAGTTGTACGCATCTGTGAACAGGGCACCTGGTGTCTCCAGCCATGCAAAAGACAGACTGGTCATGCCTCCTTTGAAGCTCAAAGAGCAGCCATTGGTGCCTGGTCAGAGGCGAGAAACAAATCTTCCCAAACAGTTCAACTCTTTCCAGCATGTTTCTTAGCCAGAAAATATCTGGGGCTTGCTTTGATTTTTTTTCTTCCTGTCTCCTAGTTATGTTGAGACAAGTCTCTCAATCTGGTGGCTCTGAGTGGTGGCCTCCAGACCTCTGCATCATCCCCTGCTCTCAATCCACCCACCTTTTTTGGCTCCAGAGAGACACCCTGGATCTTTGTTTAAAGAACTGGGAGGAACCTGCAGTGTCAATAGCTCAATGTCCTGCATTCAGACACATTAATCCTTTTATTTGCTCTGTGTCTTTAAGGAAGTCTCCTATCCTTTATGGGCCTAGGATCAGCATGTCCTGGTAGAGGGAAGGGATGGTTGGTCCATTTTTCTGAGTGCTTTAGAAGGAGTGATGGGGGTTCAGATTAATCACCCCAAAGAGGGGTCATTAAAGCTTATACAGTGATGGTTATGTTGCTATTCCCAACGCTCACAGTGCTTTTTCATAGCCTCTTTCCCATCTACCCTCCCTCTTACCTGCCTAGCCATCTGAGCAAACCTGTTCTCTGCAGCTGCTACTGGGCTGAGGTCTTGTGGCTGATCTGGGCATGAGAGTTCTAGAATGAAAAGTTTCAACAACCGGGATGCTCATCTTAAGGGTGGCCAGGTACTGGCCTCCAATGTTTAAATGAGTGCTGTACTTGGGGGAAAGGGAGTTAACTCTTCCTGCAGAGACACAAGGGGTAGAAAATGAATCCCAGAGCTGCTATAGAGGACAGTTGTTGTTCCTGGAAGGAGGAACTCTTCAGAGACAAGTCCAGTATTAAAAAGTGAATCTTATTTTACAACTTCATTGTGACTTGGGGAGTGGTGAGTTCTCAGTCACTGGAGGTGTTCAAGCAGAGGCTGGGTGAGGTAAAGAAAATTCAGCACTGAAAGAAGAATGGAGTAAATGAACTTCAGTCCCTCTAATCTAGAACTTCTGTGTCTGTGGAAATAGGTGGCCACTAAGAGGCATGATTTGAGAACTCTTTGCCCCAAATCTCACTTCTGTGCATTGCTAATGCCTGACATCCCTCCATTACAGGTTCATTGCTTTGGGTACCTGGTCGTACAGGTATTGTCGTACCTATACAATGTCAGCTTTCCTTTTGATGTATTCTGACTCATCAGAGCCCTTGTGAAGGTTCTGATGGGGGAAGGTAGGGAGGTGAGGATGGAGGTAGCTTGCAAGAGGCACTTAGAGGGAAAGGATCCAGTCTGGCCTCTAATTGGTGTGGAGGGGCTGGGGCTAAGAGAGGGAGATACACACAACTGTGCTATGCAGACCCAGTCTAAAGAGCTGGGTGTGCTAGTCTGTGAGGTGGACTTTCAGTGTTTTAGTCTCTCCATCTCTCCAGGTGAGGCTACGCCACTAATATCATTGCCCGCTTCCATACCATAGTCACGTACAGATGCTGCACCAATAACCTGAAACAGAGAAATGACAATAGCTATAGCAGTTATCACAGCTTATTGAATGCCAGCATTATTTCCAAGCATGATAACCATTTTGAAACGTATGTATTGGCCTCATTTCATACGTGGCAGAACCTGATGTTGAACCCAGGTGGCAGGGTGTAACACCCACACAGTATGACAGTGTAGGCTCCCTAAGGAATGGTGACTAGAAGCACCAGCTCCAGCCCAACCACAGGCCCATGGGAACAGGAAGCAGAAAGCAGCCACTCTCACCTTCCACCCATCCACCCCACAGGTGTTAGGTGGGTGAGAAAGTGCCCATCACAACCCAGACTATGCTGAACTTGAGGGTAAAATGCAAAGTGAGTTAAAAGCCAGGTTACAGGGAGAATTCTCCATTTGATAGCAACAAAATATGTTTTGTGGAAGAAGAGGGAGAAGTTCCATGGGACCATATAAAACTCACACTCTGGACTTGAACAGATGTTTGCATGCCCATGTTCATAGCAGCATTGTTCGAAGTCACCAAAAAGTGGAAGCCACCCAAGTGTCCATAATGGAGGAACAGAAAAAATGAAATGTGTTCTATGCATATAGTGGAATATTATTCAGCCATGAAAAGCAATGAAATGCTGATATGGCATACAACATAGATGAGCTTTGAAGACACTATGCTGAGTGAAATAAGTCAGCCCCAAAAGAACAAGTAGTGTATGACTGCGCTCACAAGGTGCCTAGAACAGTCACATTTAGAGAGACACAAAGAAGAAGGTGGTTGCCAGGACTTGGGGGCAGGAAAAAAGGGGAGCTAATGTTTATCAGTACAGAGTTTCATTTGGGGAGATAAGAAAGTTCTGAAAAGGGATAGTGGTGATGGCTGTACAACATGAATGCCACTGAACTATGCACCTAAAAATAATGACAACAGTAAAGTGTATGTACATTTTACTGCAGGGAGAAATTATACAGCCTGGAGTTCTGAGACCGACTGAGGAAGGCTATGGTTTTTGTTGTGTTTTGTTTTGTTTCCCCCAAAGATGCAACCTGCTAGCATTTTGCCATGGACGTGTGTTCAGCTGGGGTGGTGGCTGGCCTGGTGGTGGTGGGGAAAGAGGGGACTTAGTCGGACTTAGAGGAATCAACAAGGGGTCCAGGACAAGTGCTTGCTGGGGGAGAGGAACTGGAGTGCCAGGAAACGCCTGTCGGCCCCTTGCGGTCCATGCACGGGATCCAGGGCCTGGGAATCTGGCTGGAGCGTCATTGAGTGAAGTGTGGAGCTGGCAGGTGCTGGAGGCAGCAGTTGGAGGAGGGGTGGGAAGCTCCCTGGGGGGCAACAATCCCAAGAGTTTCCTCCCCAGAGGAATCATGCAGGAGCAGCAGCTCCAGAATTCCTGCGGAGGCGGGGCTTAGGGCAAGCACTCTCCTTGGCCTGGGTGTAGGATCTTCTGCTGCCCTGGCTGGCTCAGGGAGGAGCAGCAGGATTTGCACTGTAATCCCGGAGGAAACAGCCAACAGCCGGGAGACAGCTTCTGAGTCAGGACTAGGAAGATCTGCCCACAACAACTAGACAGCATTGCATTTCCTGGAGAGGAGGTGAGTTCTCCATTCCCAGAGCAGGTCCAAGGTAAGCAGTCCTCTGCAGATTCAGAGCATCTTGTATTGGGGGGGACTGCTTGGGTAGGAGAGGGGACAGGAGAGCCACAGAAGAGGAGGTACGCTTGGGAGGAGTGACTGTGGCTTTTTCAGAGGAAGCCACTAATCCTCTCAGAGAGTCTGTCTGGCCCAGGGCACCAGATAATCCCAACTGCCATGCTGGGGTTTCCTTTCATCCTGGGGCCTGCCATCCCTGTCCCCAGTCCCCTTGGCTGCCTGGCAATAGTCCAGCCAGGGGCAGACTGGCTGCCACCCTGTGCCTTTGCCCTAAATGTGGGCTGAGGAGGCCAGCAGGAGGATGATACAGAAAGATAGGATATGGTGCCCTCATCCTCTGCAAGGACTGCTTCAGAGCCTCTGCTGGAGGCCCTGGGTTGGGCTGTGGATGGAGAGGGCAGGCCTGGGCTCTCAGGAAATGGCAGGTACAGGGGGGCAGCCCCCAACACAGGCAGGACAAGTCATGGGTCAAGTAAGAAGAGCAGTGCTTGCTTTCAGTAGCCTCCATCCTTTGGAAAGAGGATGAACTCTGCAGTGAGAGCTGTATTTTCAGGCATTTGAGGCGAGCAGAACACACAGCCCACAGATGATAGGCTACAAAACGGGACTTAGAGTGCGGACAGCAGGTGAAGGGAGGGAATATTTTGAGGCAGAGAGAATTTTCTGGCACAATTTCAACCCATCCTTCTTCCTGCCCCACCTGGGAAACCATTTGGCTACACAACCAGTGCCGGCGGGGCTGGTCAGCACTTCCCAGGCAGGAAGTTGTGTATACACTTGAGGCTTCCACATTTAGCTGTGTTAAAATACTGACTTTTTCTGTCAAGATCCTTGACCTCTGAGAATCACCTCTGGTTAAAACATGGGATCCATAACAATTGCATAGACCCAGGAATAAGAGCTGGTGAGGAAACTCACAGTACCTGCTGGAGCTTGTGCTCTGCAGCGTTAAGGACCAGGTGGCAGTGAGAGGACCTGTGCACACCTGGGTTCATGCACATGGCACACGGACTTGCACAGTGCAAGGTGCATGAGGATGTGCGAATGGCCATGATACAGCCTCCAGCTTCACAGGGCAGTCAGCAAACTCTGACAATTTATCTGATAGTCTGGGCCCAATAATGGCCCCAGGAGCGGCCACTCCTGGACCCAGCATACACCCACAAACCAGCCAAGCTCCCCACTGACTCCCCTCATTGGGGAGTCAGTGACTCTCCAGGGGCCCTGCTCCATCCTCCCCCGGAACCCTCACCCTACCATGTTTCAGCAGCTCCTCCATGGCTGGGCATCTGTGGCTGGGTCACTGCCCAAGCTGATGAGTGTTTTGAGTACCCAGCAGGGGCTGTTTTCCCCTAGTGACAGGCAGATATGAGCAGGAAGCTTAAGTAAGCTGTGACATCAGAAGACCTGCAGGTCTGTCTTACACACCTGCTGCAGCAGGCTCGCCAGAGGGCCTGAGCCCCAAATCAGAGGTCAAGGTCAAAGCAAATCCATGGGGTTGCTTTGGGACCCCCAGCATCAACAGGATGGTCTCCTGGCTATCTACCCTCAGAGTGGGGAGTGGCAGAGGAATGGAGAGGAGTTAGAAGAGCCCTCCTATCCCTAAACCTTGGGTCCTGTTCTCCAGGTGGATGAGGAGAGAGGGTAATCTGGAGCAAGGATCCTGTTCCATCAGATTTTGATTGATCATAGATTCTTATTAATGATGATCTAATTAAGCAGGAGCTCATTTCTCTTCTTGCCCTTCCACTTCCTCCTGCCCCTCAGTGCTCATATAGTACAGCTCATACAATATTCCGGTATTTTTCATTTGCTGAGTTCTTAATATGTGCCAAGCTCTTGCACACATGCGCACTTTGGTGTTCATCACAGTGGCCTTCTTCTGGTTATAGGACAACTCTCTCTTGGTTTTCCTCCCCTTTTCCTGGTTGCTCATGACTTCTCAGCCTGTTTTACTGGTTCTTCCTCTTCTTTGTGACCTATAACAGTTGGGGTGCTCAGGCATCGTGTTCCTTTTCTCCATCTCTCTCCCTGAGTGTGTCATCCTATCTCATGGTTATAACTATCATATACATACAATATGCCAACAGCGCCAACCTCCCCTCCCCCCATCAATTTCTTATTCTGTAACCTACTCAACCTAATCAAAAGCCTGTCAACCTCTCTCTCCTGAAGTTTCAGCCTCCACATGTCCAAACTGAACCCCCATTGTACCTTCCTCCTGCTCCACTCAGCCTCCCCAGTTCTGTGAACGGCAGCACCTCCCTTCCCATTGCTCAGAGCCATCCGAGGCCTCCCATCCATTCCTGGGAGGAGAAGTCCATTCTTCACAATGTCCATGCAGCCTCGCAGGACCTGTACCCTTGCCCAGCAACTTTCTTGACCCCCCCTCTCCAAATGCTTCCCCCTCAAGACAGCAGGTGCGCCTCCCAACTGGAACTTCTGCTGTTGTCTCTTCTTGGGACTCATTTCTTCCAGATGCTTACTTGCCTCACCTCCTCCTAGTCTGCTCACATCTCACTTTTTCACCTAAGCCTAAACTGACAACCCTGTTTTTTAAAAAATATCTTTTTTTTAAAGATTTATTTATTTATTTATACAAGCACTGGGTACAGTCAGAAGGGTGGGAGTGTGAAAGAATTCACCAGAGCCAGAGCAGGGAGCTGAACAGGCAGACAGACAGAGAACACTGCTGAGGGGAGCAGCGGGTGCGACAGGAGAAGTCTGTGCACCATGTGGGACCCTCCCCGGCCTCCGGTGGCCTGGGATCGAACCAATGCTGCAGAGGCTACTGACAGCTACAGCTTCGCAGCCCAGCGCTCAACTGCTGCGCCACTAGGGAGGCCCTTTTTAAAAATATCTTAATGGGACTTTTCTTTCCATCTTACCTGCACCATCTTCTATGGTCAGGGAGGAAGGACAGGTGAGAGGATATGTCTTTCCAGACACTGTGGCATTAATCCAGAGTCTTACAGAGACAGTGAAGTTAAAAAACACTCCTCTTGATAGAAGTAATCACGTTACACCTTTCTTTTTACAAATAAGTCTACATTTTTACACCACTTGGGCAAACCCTCCCACCCCAAGATTCCTGTGAAACTCAGCCCTTTGCTGCCTCCCCACTGGCCTCACGCAGGCACAAACATCTGCAAGGAACATTATTCTCCAGGAACGTTGTCAATGGCCTTCACCTCTGACTCATCAGATATCAGAGTTCAGTGAGAAGGATTTGTGGTGCCATTGAGTACTTCCATATTTGCTTCAAATGCTACTAGATATTTCCTCTCCTCTGTCCTGTGTCTTGATGAAGAAGAGGACCTCATTTCTGGGGACACTGGGAGCCACTATTCCTCCAGTTTGCTTGGAATATGGGTGGCTTTGTCTCCTAGCAGGGGCATGGATGAAACCTGTGGGTTCTCTGGCTTTGCAGCCCATACTCTCCTGTGACAGCCGTGGGCCTCTACTCTTCTTCTGCCGCCGTCATGGAGACCTCTGTCCCACAGGCAAGTTCCCACCTCCTGGCCACCAGCATGGGAGCCAAGGTGAACATCTAAAGCTATTCTCCAGATGGTGCCCAAAACAAAAGCATGTACCCCACCCTTAGTTTTTAGACAGGATCATCCTCAAAAGGAGCAAAAATTACAAATAGATAGCCTGAGTAGAAACCAAAAGCAGTACCCCCTCCCACCCCGACTCCCCACTCTGCTTTAGGACTGGAGACAAAAAGGGTGAGGGTTTTACATTCCTTGAATCCGAGTATCCTGGGTCTCTTGGGGGCCCAACTAGTGGAGACAGCCCAGGGCCTCCTGGGGGACACCAACAGGTCTCAGGGTGCATGACTAAACCTTAGAAACTTTAGATCCTTTGAGATAATTGGACACTGATATTTCTCAAGTTCCTCTCCTGCCAATACAATCTTCTTTATTCCCAGGGGGAATGAGAGTATGCCAAAAATACTCTGTTTGTGTGGTGTGCATATGGTGATGCTATGCCTGTGTTTGGTCTGTGTCTTCCTCTTCATGTCTCTCCACCCAGCCTCAGGTCTTGCTGCAGGAGGGATGATCTGCAGGCACTGGCCAGGCCAGTGCAGGGGGTGGAGGTGATGTTCCTGGCACCAAAGCGTTTAGATCACATTATCTCATTGACCCCACTATTCCCTGCCAATCTATAGGTGATGGGTGGGTAGGTGAGGTACATTTTAACAAGAGGAGGATCACTCTCAGATTCTTTGAGGTGACACCACCCTGCTCCATCAACAAACCCAGCACCAACACCAAGCTCCTCGGATGTTGTGCCCACCTGCTCTGAACATTGGGGCACAATGAGAAAAGGGGTGAAGGAGAAACTGAGGTGGGGCGGACACCAGGCAGGTGGCTATGGCTGCTTCCCCAGCAGCCAGGAAGAGGTATTCCATTTCCTGAGCCGTGCTTGTCCCATTTCAGTTTGAACAGATGGAAATATAGTTCACTGTTCACTGTTTCAACATCATTTGCCTTTCGGTGCTAACATATTGATAAGTGCTGCCCAGGCCGATGCCCCGCAGTTCCAAGCGGTAACTGGAGCATGATGTGTACTGAAGTGAGACATGGCAGAGCCTTTAACGAGTGTTTAAAATTCCTGGAATAATGCTCAACCCTGGCCTAGCTCATTGGGCTCCTGAATACCTCCCCCTTCTCCGCCCACCCCTGCCCACCTCCTAAGGGCTGGAGGAGAGTGAGCACCAGCCCAGACCCCCTGCTGGTGGCAATTAGTGTGGCAGCTGCTCTTCTTCAGGACAGGAAACAAAGCGGGAGGTGCCCGTGTCTGCGCTGAGCAGGCAGGGAGGCGGACGCACGTGTTAGATGGGTAGATGCACGGTGGGTGCTGGCTCTTCCGCCCGCCTGCTGCAGGGTCCTGTCACCGGGAACGCCAGAGGAGGCCCTGGGCAGAGTTCTCAAGAGAGGTCAGTGAGGGAAGGGCCAAAAAGGAGGGAGTGGGTAGGGACTTAGGGGAAGAAAGAGGGAAAGAAGAAAAGGGGAAAAGGAGCTAGCCTAGAACATCAAATCCACCCCCCCAAGTGCTTGCCTGGGCCCTGAAAGAATTCAACTTGTGTCTCCAGGAAAGGGAAAAGCCCTTCATGAAGAAGCCAAGGTCCCTGGGCCTCTGCCAGGGCACCTCAGGCCTAAGACATCATCTTCAAAATGCAGCCAGGACAAAGGTCCCAGACCTAAGATGCACAGGGGGTGTCTCTCCCAAAGTTTGGAACCATGTGGGCTGCCCAGGTGAGGATCGCCCGACCTCAGCACCCCACATGGAGGGTGGTGCGCCAACTCCAGAGGTGCTGCCACGTAAAATGCTGCATATTCCTTGGGCTTCTGGGTTTCTGCTGATACAGTATTTTTTTTCAATACTCTGGATCTTTGTGGGATTGTTAGATGAATGGTATCAAGAGGCCTGTTTGAATCAGCTCACTGGGAGAAACTGTCTGCCTTTCCAGGAGTAACCCCTTAAAGCCCCCATGTGGGAGAAAGCAGGGCCTCATCTCAGAAACGCCCCCAGAAGGAATCCTGGGCTGGAAGCTTATGTGATTTAAGTCAGTATATCTCAGCACCACAGGCTGGAAACTTATGGAAATGATTATTGTAGAATGAATGATATTTGCAACTGGGGAGACAGAATAGGAAATGTACAGTGAGTTGGAGGGCAGGATTTCAGCCCCTCTATCAGGGAGTTTGCAGGTCAGTTGCGTGGGTGTTTCTGATCTCCAGAAGTCAGCATCTTTCTGAAAATGCTCACAAATGAACCCCAAAATCAAAGGAGCCAGGAATATGCTTTTTCTTTCTCCCCATCAAAAAAAAACATGTTAGGATAATGTGGGCAGGAGGCACATGTGTGCAGATCTTTCACAGAGAAATGATGACCTACAAAAACTCCTGGTTCCAATTCTAGGTTCCTCTGATGGGGACAGGTTTGCTAAGGGTGCTAAGGGACGCTCCAATGCCCCCCAAATTCAGTGAATTCTTTTTTTTTTTTTTGTTTTTCCTTATGAAGCCCTTACTTCGCCTGGTATTCTTGGGCGCACTCCCTCGGCACCACGCACAGCCAGCTCAGCCCGCACATTCACCAGCAGAGGTGGCAGTGTCTACCTGAGAACACATTTCTCTTATTTTTACAGTAAGATAAATGGGCATGAAGCATGCAACTTTTAAATTCAATAAAGAAATTAGGAGAGACAGAAGGATTGTTCAAAAATTTGTCAAAATATAATGGGTGGATTTAGAACCAAGGAAGAGCTTTGCATACTGGTGCCCTAACTGACCCACGTGAGGATGTTCTGTGTCTTGATTCCTGGTACATCAGTGTGACACCGCCTCCCTGTTACTCTCCTCCCCACCCCTGCCCTCTTAGGTACCTATTATCCCCTGCTCCTGGCAAACTCCCTGGTTGGCTCCTTACCTTTGACCACAGAGGATCCTCTGGTTGGCCCCAGGCCACCTTCCACCCCTTTCAGAGGATCTTGGTAGCTCCAGGCTGAACTTGTCCCACCTGATCACCTGTTGATTTCTCCAGGTGGACTAGTGATGCTCTTTGTCTGTGGTCCTGAACTGGGGTTTATCACTCATGAATTCAGCAAACACGTGCCAGGTGTTGTGTTTACTACTATAGGCAACACAAGGGGAGCACAGGAAGCTGGGCCCCCAGTCCAGCAGGGAACTAAGCCATGCTCCTGAACCCCTGTAAGGCCCGGTAGAGTGTGGCCTTTGCTCTCTGGTGGCCAGGGGGTCTCCGTGAGGGGACCCTGGTGGTCTGGCCTTTCCACCTTTCACAGGAACTCCCCTCACCTAGGTGGGGTCCCTCCCCTAGAAAGCCCAGCTCCTCTTTGGGGTGCTTGCAGAGCTCCTGTCTCCTCCACCTCTGGACTGGCCAGGCTGACTCAGGTCTGTGAGTCACTCCCTCAGCTCTGGTTACCATCCCCACCCTGTCTCTAAGCTCTTCTCCCTTGACTCAGTGCCCAGATGTTCCAGAAGGGTGCCATCCAGATTCCCACCACTCCAAGTTTTAATACTTTAAATAAACTTTAAAAACAACACAGCTGAATTCTCACAGAGTTCTGCCACAGAAGGAAAAGCTAAACAGTCACGAAGGAGATGAACACTTTGGGGCAGGGACAAGGGGAGGTGTCATCTTACTATGTGTCTACCCGGGGGTCATCCTGCAAACCTCAACCTTCAGGGAACACCTCTCTAGTTTAGGGGCCCCAGCTACATCCTTACAAGAGACAACCCCACCCCATCAGCCCTTGGTGATGGAAAGCTCAAGGTGGAACCCCCGCCCCCCAAGCCCAGTGACTTCAGCAGGTGGAGAAGGCTGCAGGTGGCCTACAGTTCTAGTAGCATCTCAATTTCCTCAACCATAAAATGGCATAAAGACAATGATGGCCTGGGGGAAGGAGGAGGAGGGGTTAAAAGGCTGGTGGTGAATCTAGGACAGTGCTCTGCAAGCAGGGAGAAGTCAGTTCCTTCCTTTTCTCTTCCTCCCTTTGGGGTTACATTTCTCAAAGGGAGATTTAGAGCCCTGGCACTTACCTGTGTTGCCCTTGAAATGGCCCTTTCCCCAGGGCTTCCAGAGACTGCAGGAGCCACTCTTCCCCGGACCTGGGGGGCGGAGTCAGCCTCTCCCAGGGCCTGGGAAAGGGTAGAGGCTGGCACCAAGGGGAGAGTCCAACTCCATAGAGAATGCCATTTAAAAAAAAAAAAAAACCACAAGATCTAGCTCTGGCCAGGGGTCAGGTCAGCAGCAGGGTCACAGAACTTTCTTGAAAGGGACCCTTTTGATTTTCCTACTTGGAAGCTTCTTGAACCAAGCCCTTTCCGCTGAAAGTGAAGCCTGCATCTTTCCCTAGACTCCACAGTTCAAAAATGAGGAAGCAGGCACAAAGAGAGGGGCGCGGGTTGAGTAAAGCCACAGGGAGGAAGGAGGATGCCCCCTCCCTGATCTTTGGGGGTGGGGGGGTTTGGGTGGAGTGGGCTTCACATTACCACTCTCCTTGGCTCCAAATGCCAGCAGATTCCCTATCTCCCCTCCTGGGGGGTTTCCAGCCCTATCCCTTACCATCACCCAGGGTCCCGTTACAGTTGTTTAAACAAACCTATTGGGAAATATGAGGAACTACCACAGCCAGGTCTACTCAGCCTAGAAGACTTTTCCTTCTAGAGCTAAAACACAGTCACCGGGAGGCAGGTGTGACCCGTGCATGGGGTCCTGCAGGTAAAGGTGCACCTCCTATGCCTCAAGCTAAAGGGCTAAAACCCTCTTGCACCAACTGATAAGAAGATAAACAAAATTCTGTGCTATATCCACAGAATACATCACAACTTTTCAGCCATAAAAAGAAAGTGTGGGGCCTGTCTGGTGGCACAAGGGGTTAAGACTCAACCTATGAAGCTATCTGCAGCCATTGCAGCACGAGTTCAATCCCGGCCAGGGAGATACCCACATGGCGCAGCAGACCTCTCCTGACTCACCTACTGCTCCCCTCAGCAGTGTATTTCAGTCAGTCTGCCTGCTCTGTTCCCCACTCTGTCTCTGGTGAATCCTCTCACCACCCCCTACACCTCTGGCCTGTACCCCAGTTCTTGTATGCATAAATAAATAAATCTTAAAAAAAAGAAATAAAGTGTGAGACTTGCTACAATGGGGGGCCTTGCAAATGCAGAACTCAGTGGAAGAAGCCACTCACAGAAGATCCGAGAATAGGCACACCCATCCAGACAGAAAATAGATTGGTGGTTCCCAAGGGGACCAAGGGGCCTGAAGGAGCAGTGCTGAGAGGGTGCAGGATTTCCTTTGGAGACAATGAAGATGTTCTGGGACCAGATAGTGGTGGCAGTGGCACTGCATTGTGAGTGTACTAAATGCCAATGAATTGCACATTTAAGATGGTTAAAATGGTGAGTCTTGTGTATTTTGCTACCAGTCTTTAAAAAAAGCCTTTTCAGGCCATATTTCTCCCTCCATCTCCATCTTTCAACCTTCCCCCCACCACACACACACACTTAAGAGGAAGTGTTCTAGAGCTCGCTTGAGTAGAAAAGGGAATTTCATCCTTCTGCTGCTGTTGTTGGGGCCATGACTTCTAATGGCCAGAGCTCTCCACAGGTGGCACTTGGCTGCAGCCTTAAGACTCAGACCTAATACCCCTGGACTAAGCATGAAAAGAAGAAACACCCAGCCCAGCCCATCTCCCTGCTCAATCTGCTCACTGTTTTGCTCTGAGGTTCCCTGAGCTTCCCAGGTGGCCCCCAGCTAGGGAGCAGACGAAGCAGTAAGGCCGCATCTCAAGCTCATCTTCCTCCAATTGCTCTTGTTTGCAGTCATAGAAGGACAGGCAGGATGGAGACCAGGCTCATGGGGTGCAGGGACTGTTGGGAGGTTCACTTGTTAGACTATACCCACAGGTCCGGGCAGCTGACTGCGGCTGAGCATAGCTGAGGGCCCCTCCACGCTGACCAGTCCTGAAGCCAGAGAGGGGCACAGGTGATCCAAGGAAGCCTGGATCGCCTCCTCCTTGGAGATAACCTGGGACTTTGTGAGTGACCACTCCGTTTGCTGTGGGCCAAAGCTGACCTGGAGCCAGCCAGCCAGTCCAGGTCACTAGGACACTTTTAGGAGAAAGTGCTTGGGTGTTCACAGGAGAGAAAGGGTTTTTAGAGGTAGATGCCCAGTCCTGTGTCAATCCTCCAATTGTTTGGGTGGCAGGTAGACATCCAGAAAGAGACATTTTCTCAGAGAGCCCCCCGGCTCCCTTCTTCACCTCGAATGCCAAGAACCAGATTTATCTGCCTTCTCCAGCTTGTGCAGCAATCCAGCCCTTAGCCCCTGCGGCCCTCCAACATGCCACCAGTTTTGCTGGGCTGGCTCTGCAACCCTGTCCCACTGCCAACTTGACCTACTCTTCCCGTGGACTTTACTCTTGGTGGTTTATCCCTTTCCATGATTGCATTTCCAGCTTACCCAACTTCCTCTCTCTCGGTGAACCTCTGATCCTTCCACAATGCAGACTCAACTGCAGGGGCCCCCATCCCTTTCCCTAAACCTGTGGGAGATAAATAAAATATGCTCGGGAATTCAGAATTTGAGATTTCCAAATGGTATACATAGCAGCATTCATATCCTATATCACACAATACCGCCCTGGAGGGTCCGGAGCAGCACCTGTAATCATACACATTAACATTTCTGCAGTGAAACATCTGATGTGCATGCCAAGTGGGATAAATAAAGACTATAAATAGCTTCACATCAGTTTAGGTCAGACTCTGCTGCCAAATGGTTTTGGCAGCAAGCATACCAAACAAACAGGCAAGCACAAAGCTTGGATTTTGGATTTGTAGAGAAGAGATTGAGAATCCGTACTGATGCTGAATAAGAACCAGGCAAGCAAATGACAGTGGAGGAAAGGAAAAAGGCTTTTGGTGACCCCTCTTGCCACCACTCCTAGCCCCCAGATGGAGTGGCGACCCAGAGACCAGTCACTCCTAGTATTTCCTGATCTATTTAAGTGGCAAAGTGACACTTATGATCCTACTCAATAAATTAGCCAAAGCTGGTCAACTGTTTGGAGTGAGGCGGTGTCTTTGCCATCAGAGTAAGGAACCCCCAGGAACACAGTGGTCCCTCTTGGCACCTCACACTTCTCAGTCCCTGAATTGTCCTTCTGTTGTAGGGCAGCCTTTTCCCCCTAACACTTCCCTCCCTGCCAGCTAGAAAACTCATACTTGTGGATCCAGATCTGTTTCCAAGGTCTTCCTTGGGCTCCCTCCCTGTGTTCATCCTTCCAGGTGGTTGTGTAAATTATAAATCAAATCGGGTGCTGTATTTGTCAGCTTTCACTGAACTATGGCCCCAGGCGCAGGGGCAGGAGCCGGAGCGAGTCTGCGTTGTCTCCACCAGGTAATAGCGCCTGGCACACAACAGGCGTTGTGGCGCGGGTAAGTGGACACTACGTGGTCGAGATTTCCGGGAAGCAAATCCCCAGGTTCCCTCTCTATGAGCTTTGGAAGCATCTGCAGGAGAGGGAGGTAGTAGTGCAGGAAAAAGGAGCCTTGGCGTGAGAGGTGCACAGCAAGTCCGGTAGGCAGCTCCAGAGAGGCAGGGGCTAGAAGGATGAACCCAAATTCCTCAGGCCGAGGTAGAGGGTCCTACAGACGCCAAACTATGGACTTTGAGGTAAGACAGAACTTGCTCTCTTTCAGGTCCGGGTATGGGTAGAAGGAGGCGATCTCGGAGGAAGAGGTGCAGGGGAAAACCAAGAGGAAAAAAAGAAAGGGCCCGGCGCAGGCCCTCCTCCCCCGGCCCGGCCCTCCTCCCCCGGCCCGGCCCTCCTCCCCCCGGCCCGGCCCTCCCCCCTTCCCCCCCCCCCGCCCCGCCCCGCCCCGCCCACCTCTCTCGGCCACCCGGCCACCCACCCGCGCAGCCACTGCCCGCGGCGGAGAGAGCTGAGGCGCTGCGCGCCGCCGCCGCGAGGTGGCAGCAAAAACCCGCCAAAGGCGCAGAGCGCGCGCTGCCTGTCCTTTTACGCACTTGGTTTTGCAGTTCGCCCCGGCCTGGGCCCGAGGGCGTCCCGCCCCGTTGGCGCAGTCTAGGACCCACAGCCCGGTCCAGGTTCTCGGGCTCCCGTAGGCGGAAGAGGAGTCTTTCCGAGGGGTCCAGCTCATCAAAGCTTCTAAACAGGTGCGGGAAACTTCTCGAGGAGCTCCCGGAATCTAGGTGCCCTGACCTGTTCCCCTGTTCCCCTCCTCCGCTCCCCCCCTTCTCTCCCCCCCCCCCCCCCCCCCAGGGGAACGGGTCCATTCTCCGGCCTCCCCACTGGCTCAGCAGGCGGAGTCACGTCCTGGACACGTTTGCAGGACCCGAGCTGTGGTCTGCCTTCGTCCTGCCACGCAAACTTTCTTCCGCTCCCACTCACTTCTCCAGCGAGGACCTGAGAGCCCGCTTGGCCGCAGAGCCTTCGTCCTGCTCCCCGCCACCCACGCCCACTCAGCAGACGCGCGCGGGCACCGAATCCCGGAGAGGCCCGCGCGCCGGCACCCGCGCGCACAGACTCGCCGGGGTCCGCGCACACCCCAGGCTGGCGAGGAACAGACGAGAGAGGCCACGCGGCGCTGTGGCAGGATCACAGGACTCCGCGCCGGAAAGCTCGAGTTTGACTTCAACTCACTCCATTCCTCCGGGTCCCTAAACCCTCCTGTGTCCACGACGAGATGGCCTGGGTGCCTGGCGGCTCCGAGACCCGCGCCTTCTCGGTACCGAAGTGCTGCTGCAGCCTGCAAAGCCTCCACTCATGTCCTGATGCCTCCAACGGAGGCTCCCCGTCTGGGCGGTCTGGACCCCCGAGCCCGCAGCGAGCTGGACCAGTGGAAACGGTTTGCAAAACGCTGCGAGCCCAGAAGTCGGGCAGAGTCTGTCGCTCGGGAGGCTGACTCCCCAGGCCGAGAGACCGTGAGTCCTGGGTCCCTGGAGACACCTTTGACCCTCGGGGGTCCTTGGCGCCATCCGCAAGGCCCTTCACCTAGAGTGCCGGTGGCTTGGGGCCTGAGGCAAGCTTCCGTTGCCTTCCCTCACCCCTCGGAGTGGGTGTTATCGCACAGTGGAACTAGGAAAGTGCAGACGTGGGAGGAGACTTGGCCATCCTGGGTAGACCATCCTGGGTAGACCACAGGTTTCAGAACAAGGTGCATCAGTCTGACTGGCTCAGGGGACCCATGGAAAGACCCCTCCAAGGCGGTGAGCCTCTGGTCTGTGAGCCTTATAACAGGCTGAAGGGAAGAGGCTTCTAGAGAAACATGCTGCAGAGGAACCAAGATATGGATCCTTGGAAAAGGGACAATGAAATCACATCATGAGGGAGCCCGCAGGCCTCCAACTGGCCCCCAGTTCCTTACCTGTTCCTCTTGGGGAGTGTCTATAACTGGTGTGCAGCCTTAGCTTAGGCCCCATTCACTCCTTACCTGCCCATGGAAATAGCGTCCTAGCAGACATTTTGTCTACAACCTCTCTCCCTCCAACCCATGTCCTGAAGAAGACCTCTGGGTATAACCACTTAACTTCTCCATGAAGGCTTATTTGGCTCCCTAGTATCCATGAGATCAAGGTGACACAACTTGACTGAATTTGTAGCTGATCACTGTCTCTGTTCTCTCAGACTCAACCACCAGCTTCCTTTGGCACCCAGGTGCCAGACACACTACACTACTCCGCCCTGGAACTGAACACCTCCCAAGTTTGCTCCTGCTGTTCCTGCCTGGAATCTCCTCCAGAAAAGCCAATTCATTTTTCTGGTCAGAGGCATCTCTTAAAGAAGTCTTTCCTTTTTCCACCCCCAAAAACTGCAAGTGGCCACTCCCCCAAACACTCTGTTTTGGAGGTTTGTTGACTTGGTTTTCAGGGATGACCTTGAATGTCTATAGGACTGCAAACAGCTTGAGGGCAAGGCTTAATTGTGATTGTTTCTGTCCCCTCAAATCTTATTTTTGGATGTATTGATACCCACAATGTCCCTTTCCACCCCCACATAGTCAGGTAAATGTCAGGAAGGTATGAGGTAAACATCTGAGGAAGGTATGACGTATTTCAGGAGAAACTACGTAAGTCTCATTCTACACGCAACAAAGCTCACATGTATACTCTTCACATTCAAATATACACCATGGAGGACCTCCCTGGTGGCACAGGGGTTAAAGTCTCAGCTCTATCAAGCAATGGCTAACCACTGTGGCATGAGTTCGATCCCCAGCCAGGGAGCTGACCCACATGGTGCAGCTGACCTCTCTTGTCTCTCCAGCTGCTCCCCTCAGCAGAGTATTTCAGTAAATCCACCTGTTCTGCTGCCCACTCTGTCTCTGGTGAATACACACAAATACACACACACACCCCACACCTCTGGCCTATTCTTGTATGCATAAAGAAAAATAAATCTTTATATATATTATATATTATATATATTAGGCCACTCGGAGGCTTGGTGGTTCCAGCAGTCTGTGCAGTCTTGGAGAAGGCTCTGCTGAAATGCCCGCACACCCTCTCCGGTTCTCAAAAATGCCTGCACTGCACGTGGCCCGTTTCCTGACTGGCCTTTCTAGTTCAATCCCTGCAGGAGACCCGTTTTGGGCAGGACTACCCCGGGGTAAGGTCCAAGTGCAGGCAGAGAGAGAGAGAGAGAGAAAGAGAGAGAGAGAGAGAGAGGCCCAGGTGGGCAAAGCCTCGGCCTCCGCTTCTCGCCCTAGCCTTTGCCTCTTTTGTGCGCCCAAAGAAAGGGTGACAGCAAAGAATTTGCTCGGCTCCTGGGAGTGCACGGGAGAGAAAGACTGGAGGGGCACCTGGCGCGGGCGCGCAAGTGTGGCTAGGTGGCTGTGTGACAGTGGCCGACTCGCGACTCTCTGAGCTTCCTTTCCCCTGCCTGTGTAACCAGAGGCGCTTCCAGCTCAGATGCGTGTCAGGGAAACCAGCAGTGGCGGCCACACGCCCTCCTGTGTCCCTGGGTCCTGTCTGCGGGCCGCGGCGGGGGTTGGCAGCAGGCGGCGCGCCCGTGGGGGGCTGCAGTCAGAGGCCCGCACTGCGTAATTAGCAGCGCTCCAGTCATTAAGGGGCCCTGCTAAGAACTTCTGTTTCATAATAGTGGCAAATTAGTTATGATGGTAAATACTCATCTCAAACGAAGGCCACTGCCGGCCTGGAAGTGTTCCAGGCCGCCCCCAGACACTGGTCCGGGCCTCGCCTGGGGCCGCCCAGCGCCGCCGGGACCCGGGCGGGGAATCGAGGCGCGGCTGGAGGAACCCCGCGTCTGGCCGCGAGAGGCTGGGGCTGGGCCCACAGCGCCTCCCAGCGGCCTGAAAGAAGAAGGACGAAGTCCGAGTCAAAGAAGCTGGGACAAAGGCGCAGAGCCGGGGAGCGCGGCGGAATCCCGGAGGCGGAGCGGGGCCCCGGGGGAGCGCACGCTCGCAGAGCGGAGTCAGCCTCCTCCCAGACCCCCGCTCCAGGGCTCCGTCTGCACCCCACACAGCCCGGCTCCCCTCACTCTGGGCTTGGCCTCGCTCCTTAAACCCGTTTAGCTTGCAGGACCTCGCACACCCTCCAGCTTCACCTCCAGGGGTTGGAGAAGCCCCCAAAGAACTCGTCCCTGACCCCAGGTCCCTATCTTTTGGAACGGGAAAGAAGGCAGCCAGCGCTTTTCTGGTCTGGAGCAGCTCCGGCCCCACAGACACGTCCATGCTCCCCCAGAGAGGTTTTGCTCCTGAACCGCCTGCGGAGACGCCGGCGCGCGCCTGTGACTTTCCCGTGCGGCCCTTTCTTGGTGCACATCCTGTCAGGTCCTCAGTGTCTGAAGGGTTAAGGCCCTTTTCTTTTCTGAAAAGAGTGTGTGTGGCTCCGTGAGAATTATGGGTTTCATGAGATATCGGCGGGCGCAGAGCTGTGCTTCTGTTCTGTTGGGGAGCTGGTCCCTGGGCGGAGGGAGGGGGTGCAGCGCCGACGTGGGAGGCAGGGTGCGTGTGGGTGCAAGTGTGTAGGGGGCAGCAAGCGTTGTGGGAAAGGAGTCGTGTGGGCATCTTGGCGAGTGTGCAGTGTGAGGGCAGAGGCAGGTGAGGGACGCTGCTTTCGTGGATGGACCTTTTCTGGGCCGAGGGAGCTGCTTGAACTCCCCAGAGCCCGGTAGGGGAATGGACCCATCCCGACTCCAGGCCGCCTGCAACACTGACACCACTCCAGGCCTTCCCCGGATCCCACCGGCCGCAAGTCCCCCAGCGACTTCTTGGAAACCGATCATCCCTTCGAGGACAGAGGCCCAACTGGGTTTCATCCCCCACCTCTGCCTCAGCCGGGGAAGGAGCTGCTCCCTATTTTCTCCTACTCCTTCCTGCTCCACTTCCCTACTTCTGTGTTTCAAGTCCTCTCTCCTTTCTCTTCCTTCTCATTTTGCTTTTCTCCCCCTTTATCATTTTTCTCTTCCTTTTTTATTCTCCCTTCCATGTTTTCCAAAAAAACCTCAACAACCTCAATTATAAAATGGAGACCCCTGTTTACTGGTCCACTCCCAAGAGTAGGCATGTCTCTCTGAAGGTGCTTATCCCGACCTTTGCCTGTCTTCTTCTTCTGCACCCTCATGGGAGGACTTGTTTTCTGGGGGTGGGCAAGGTTGGCCTCTGAGTGCGAGTCAGGCTATGTGGTTTGGGCATTGAGGTGCCACGGGGTGGCATTTCTACTTTATCTGTGGGTTGGGTCATAGGTTTGCTGTATGTCTGGGGGTTTTCTCTGCATATCCTGCTCACATTTGTTGTGGTGGGTGTGTCATGGCTGTGTTCTCCGACTGCATTTCTCCCTTATTGACTCCCGACTCCCTTTCTTGTATTTGAACTTTTGGTGAGCCCCAGCCCACTGTATATAACAGGCTGTGCACGACGTGCTTGCTGGTGCTGATGCTGTTTTATGCAAGCACGTGTTTCCTTGGCAGTGTAGATAGCTCTGGAAAGCTCGGTGGGAGGGTACGACAGTGAGATCAGGCATGTTTGTGTGTGCATCTGTGCAGTTTGGAGTGTGCGCGCCCTGGGGAGTATGCCTGCAGGGGAGAAGGAGGATGAAGGGTTCTTGTGTTTGTGGCTGAGGACTGATGCTGAATCTGTAAAGAGGAAATCAGAAAGACAGGCCCTATGTTGTGTAGGAAGGAGGTCTGTGGGTGTTGGGAAACCGCTCTGGGGACAGGTGGGATTCTAAGTGAAAGGGCTATATTGAGTTTTTGATGAAATGGCTTGGAGTGAGGTGTGTCTGCATAATGTGAGTTGAGGTGTATATTTGTGTAGATAATTGAGAGTGTGTGTGCATGTGCATGTGTGCATGCGTGTGTGGTGCAGCCTCTGTCAGTCTGGCTGTGCCTGCTTGCTCCCGCTCCTGCCGAGCCTGCCTGACACAGTGGAGCTCAATCAGCCGCTGCATGAATACACTCGAATGGAAAGTTGTGCTCAGCTGACCGGAGAAATCGGAGCCTGGCTAGCACTGCTCCCTCCTCCAGGCTCCCTCCAGCCCTCCCTGGGGCCGGCCAGCCAGCCGCTCAGTCCCTGTGCCCTGTGTCCAGAGCACTGGGGCAGAGGAGGCTCCACTTAGTGAGGCCCCAAAGGACCAGGGCACTGGGAAGCTGAGCAGGTCTGAGTGCTAGGAATGAGGGGCCAGGCAGGCCAAGCATCTCAGCCTGCGCATGTTGGGGTAAAGGGGCTAAGGGGGGGACCAGGAAGGACCCCTAGTGGCAGTCAGTGCTCCGGATGAGCCTAGGCAGGGTCCACTTGTCCACAGAGGCAGAGAAAGACAAGGAGAGAAGAGAGCGGGCCCCTGCTTGGGAAGGCCTGGTGTACCCAAGGTGCTACAGGCCTGGGACTATGCACGCCAGTGACCTGGATGTCAGGTTGGGTCCAGAATGTGCTGGGCTGACTGGTTCTCCTCTCAGAAGAAGCTGAAGAAACCACTCCACCGCTAGTTCATATATTAGGGTTCCAGGTCCACTTCCACTTGGTGCATCTAGGCCTGGCCCTCTTAGCGCCTCCCTGGAGCCCTCCTCACATCTGAAGTCTGGCCATCCACCACTGGTCCCATCGCCTCCAACCCCAACCCCAGCTGGGACTGGCCAGCCTCCTGTGTCCCTGTCCCCCCCCCCCCACTATTGATCAGAATCCCCACTCTGCACTGTGGCAGCTTCCAGGTCATTTCATTTTAATCAGCCTTATGTCTCGCTGGGGATAATCAACTGTGCTGGTCCTGGACAGTCGATTCCTCAGGATTTGAGGAGACAAGAAGAGGAGCCTGGCGGTGGAGGGGAGGGCAAGGAGGGAGAAGTGACAGGCCAGCGGGACTACCAGCCTGTCTTCCCACAGGCAGGAGGCTCTGTGGGTCAATGACTCTGATACAGATTTTCCCAGTTGCACACCCCACTTTACCCTTTCAGGTTTACCAGTGTAAATCCCACACCGCCATTTTTTTCTTTGAGGGAGACAGGAATGAAGAGAAGACCCCCAAATTGGTGGCTATTCTTCAAGCTCCTCTGTCCTAGGAGAGGCAGCACAGGTACACATGAGAAGGGCTGGGTCCAGAGTGCATTCTATAGGTAGGGGTGCTCTCAGGGAGGGGGGACACCCTGACAACCAGAAGGAGCCCACCAGGGCTCCCAGATGGAGAGAGGGGGCAGATGATAAAGGCTGAGGCCTTCCTCAGCCTGACAGACCCATGTGACCATATAAGGCCACACACCAGGGCACCCCACACCAGCCTTGGCACACCCCTCAACATTCCCGGGTGGTGGGCCTGTGCAGAGAGGCTGAGATGGCTTTTCTGCCAGTGCAGCTTCAGCCAGATCTTGCCCTCCACCCTGTGTATGTGACCTCGGGGACACTGACTGCTTTCTCAGTGCCTCTGAGGGCTCCAGAAGGAGAGCAGGCAAGCAGCTGGTAAAGGAAGTGATCTGGCCAGAAAAGGGCCCTTTTCTCTCACTCTGATATTTAGAGAGGCAGAGCCCAAATTCAATGTGATGGCTGCAGTGTATTAGGACAAACGGTAAACTGAGGAAGTCAAAGCACCCAGCCACCCCCACTCTCCTTTCAAAGAACTACCACCCACACCTTAAAGGAAGAGAAGGTCAGTTAGGGACTGGCAACCTGAGGGTCATATCTGTGGGATGACCAGGACAAGGGACATGCATACCCCACAGACAGAGGTGCACAAAGACATGTCCACCGCACAGGGTGGCCCTGCACACTCAGCACCCTGTAGGCCAGTGGAGCTACATGCACTCCTTGCAGGATGAGACGCATATAAACTGTCCAAGCCACACACAAATGCCTACACTCTAGGCAACACATGTGAAAATACACTGGCTCACAGCACTACACTGCACGCACGTCTGTATCACAAGACACACATGCAGCCTTGATATGCAGCACCTGGCTGTCTGATGGAAGGAACCGCACACACCTCCACCCCTAACAGGCGCTCTGTCTCTCCCGCAGGCATCTGTAGGCAGGTCAGAAAGTGCAGAAAAGAATACTGGTATTTGTCCAGACGGGGTAGAAGAAGGAGGTCAGGGAAATGGTGGTGATAGAAGATGCAAGACAGAGAACAGACTGGCATAGGGTCCCCCAACTGGAGGCTGCTGTGGAGTCTGATAGCCTGTTCTCTGCAGTGGAGGAGGAATGGGCCCTGGGTGCCCCAGGCTTGCTTTCTCCACTGGGTATGGTGAGAGAAGGAAGTTTTTAATTCCATGGGTTTTGTCCCCAGCCCCCCCCCCAAAAGAGGCAACTACTCCCAGACCCCCCCCAAAAAAGGCAACTACTCCTTAGTGTTATCAGCCAAGCCCCTCCCAGGAGTCACTTTCTAGCAGTGCCACCCCTTCTTCCCACCGGTCAGTTCTGGTTAGTCAGCTGAGTGGGGTCCATGTGGATGCTCCACACTGTCTAAGGCTGCACTTCTTTGGGTTTCCAGAACCATGCTCTACATGACAGTCCACTGAAAATGAGGGCAGAGAAATAGAACCCTTAGCTCCAAGCATTATTCTGCATTCCAGAACAGAGATGGAAGCTTCCTAGAACCCAGGCAGCCCCTTTGCCAAATTCCCACCACCTGGGTAAATATTTCTCCTGGGCAATGAACACTCGCAGAGATTTTTACAACGCACGCCAGGCCACGACCATGAAAGTTCCCAAGGTCGGCTGGTTGCCCCGGTCTGAAATGAGGACGCGGGCAGGAACCTTCCCCTCCACGAAACTATGGGCCCCATGTGAGACACAGGGCATCTGTGGGCACGGCCACCTTCTGCCCAGCCAGCCTGTGTAAACCCCATGGTGCTGCCTGGGATGGAGACAAAAAGAAATCGGAAGTCAAAATTAGTTTGGAAAGGGGGAAGAAATTCCAGGCACGTTTCTCCTTAATCCTCCCGCTTTGGAAATTGGACTTTCAAGTGAAGGCAAGTTTTCTGAAATTACTTATTTGGCTCCTCCTCGGGCATAGGCCGCCCTGGCCCAGAGCAACAGAGGCGCCGCCAGCCACGCCATCACAGGGAATGTGGGGGCCTCCACGCAAGGTGGGGAGACCTGGAGCCAGCGGGAAGCTGGTTAGCAAAGACTGTGATTTGGGGAGTTTTGTTTTAAAGTATAAATGAGTTCTGAAATGTCCCAGGTGCTGGAGAGACTTCGGTTGATCCCAAAAGATGGTAAGAAATATCAAGCAGGTAGATCCACAGCCACCAGGCAAGTCAATCACACAGACACAGGCGGAGAGAGGGGCGGGCAGCCGGATTCCAGGCCCTAAATTCTTCAAACCTCCCCTTCCCTCTGGCTACTTTCCGCACCCCAGTACAGTTGTTCCCGCCCTGCCCACAAAAGAAAAAAAAACAAAACAAAACATAACAAAACCCAACAGCTCTGCCCTGGATGGATGCTTCAGTTTGGTGACCTAGTATGTTTCTTTAAAAAGAAAAAATCAACATGAACCAAAAGCCACTAAACACACCCTAAGACCCGTAAGAGTCACAATGTGTTACAATTTTACAATTTCTGGGGAATCTTTACCTGGAGGGTTGCCCTGAAGAAGCCGGCTGTAGCCCTCCCACTGCCACTACGCCTTCCCAGCCCTTTTGCTCTGGGGTTTGATTCCGGCTTTTTTTCCTGAAGGGCCTGCTCCCCTCTTCCCTCTGCCACCGCTTCACCCCTTGCAGGAAAAACTCTGACCCACCCAGCCTTAAAATTCAGCGCCTGTTAGAACCATATCGAAGCAGAGACCAGCCCCTGCACCCCGGGGTTGTGGCACAGCAGCGAACAAAAACACCAAGTCTCCAGGAGTGATAAGAAAATGGAGAATACTGTATTTGCTTTAGAAAGTTTTTACATATAGATAAACACGCAGTTACGATAACAGTAAAAGCGCCCTACGGGGAGTGAGAGATATCTCCAAAGCAGCTAAGAAATACTTGAAATAGCTTTTGCATAAGAATACTACGGTCTCACTCTCCGCTTTCGCTGACAGGGTCCCTCTTCCTAGCCCAGCCCGCCAAGCCACGCATGGACTGCCAAGTCGATGCCGGGAACATTGAGTGGGAGGGGAACCCCCAAAAAGGAAAGAGACGGTGGAGCAGGGAAGGAGAAGAGAGAGAAAGAGAGAAAGAGAGAGAGGAGAAAGAGCAATATCATATACAGGCAATTTCTACACATATATTACAAACTGGGAAAATGACCGATCATTAAGATATACATAATTCATATAAAATTTTGAAATAAAAATAAAAATCTGTTACAGTCATAACTATTCTTTTTCCACATTTATAACCAGTACCCACACAGGCAGTGACAGAGTGGAGAGAAAAAGGTGCTTAGGAAGAAAATGATTGTCTGCTGAACAAAAAACAGAAGATTGCATCTTGTTTGACCAATACTTGGACTTCAAAACAGAGAGAGAGAGAGAGAGAGAGAGAGAGAGAGAGAGAGAGAGAGAGAGAGAGAGGAGGGAGAGAAAGAGCAACAAAAGGCGAGAAACATTTGCTATTTCCCTCTCGAGTTCTTTTTTTAAAAAACAAAATCAGCACAGAGATGGCAGTTTTATTTTTTCTCTTTTTGTCTGTTTTGCTTTTGTCGTCTTGTCGTGTTGGTGGTCGGTTTTTGTATAGTCGACTCTTTTTAATCATTTTAAACTAGAGAGAATATTTTCCCAGATACAAATAAATCGTCATGCAGGTGGGGTGCCGGGTCCGTGGGAACCGAAAGGAGAAGCCGTGCTTGTCCTAGAAAGTATACAATTGTCACCTCTTTTATGTTTTCTGCCCGCAACACCAGCGTTTGTGACTGTCTGTTGGCGACGCAGTCCTTGGGGGTGGCCGTGGTGGTAGATGGTGGTTGGGGTTGTTGATAGTTTGCGTTTAATTTATCGTTCTTGTTTTTTTTTAATATCTATTTTGGCTGGGGTGGGAGTGTGTGTACTTGTGTGTGTGTGTGATCGTGTGTCCTGATTCGGTTTGTCTGGGGATGGTGCAGGGAGAGGAGCAGGGCGGAGGGGGGCAGAGAGGAGGGGAGCAGGGGAGCAGGGCGGCCTTGGCTATCATACATCACATTCCGAGTCGCTGGAGGTTACCGAGAGGATGGAGGTGCCGGTGTCCGCGCGCTCCGTCAGGCTGGACACGCTGGTGGTGGGGCTGGCCGCCGTGGACGGCGACTCCGCCGAGCCGTGCGTGGGGCAGCCGGGCTCGGCCAGCGAGCGCATGCCGCTCGGCCCGATGGCCTGGTGCTGGAGCCTGCGGGAAGAGAGAGCGGCGCCCGCCCTGACACAGCGGCCCGCACCCGGCTCCGCCGAGCCGCCTCCCCGCGCCCGCGCCGCCCGGAGCGGGGCCTGCTGCGGCCGGTGCTCCCGGGCCTCCCGTACCCCCGCGCCCTGCGCCACCGCCCCGACTCTGCTCGCGGCGCTCAGTCCCCTCCTTCGGGCACCCGGCAGTTCCAGGGGCGCCGAAGAGCCTCCCCAGCCGGGGTCTGGCCTCTTGGCTCCCCTTCCCGGGCTCCCTGAAGCTTCCCGGTTCAGGGTTGGCTTCGGGGGAGTGGAACCCAAGGCCGGCCGCCTGGGGAGGCCTAGGCGCACGCAGCTGAGGACGCCGAGCCCCGAAGGAGCAGCGATCGGGCAGGGTTTCTTCCTCCCCAGCCTCTGGGACTCCAGCTCGAGCTGGCTGTAACAGGGGCGGCGGGTGCCCTTGGTGCCTCCACTTCCAGCTCCGCCAAACACACACCCAGAACGGCGGGTTGCTCACGCCTACCTCTCCCGGGTAGGACCCGCCTGCTTTGCTCTCTGGATCCCAGAGCAGAGCGCAGGAACCGGGGAAAGGAAAATCAGAAATCTGGGAGCAAAAAAAGTGGGAGAGAGAAAGGGGGAGGAGAAGGCCAAGGGGGAGCTCAGAGCAGTCTCAGGCTACCCCTTTCCCTGGCCAGGGGGATGCCCCAACCTCCTGACTCAGAGTTCTCCCCACAAGGAGGCCTTCTCCCAGTCCAAGGCGCTGCCCTCATCGGACGAAAAGTTGGCTGCGAGGCAAGTGGCAGAGGGCTGAGGACTCGGGCCTGAGCCACCTAAACCCAAACACACTCAGTCCAGGAGCTCACACTCGTCTCCAGCCCCAGGGATCTGTCAGCAGCTGGAGACCTGCGCCCTAAGGTACACCAGGCCCAGCGCCTTCCCAGGCTGTGTAAGGACAGAGGCTCCTTATTAGGCTTTTTACCCAACTTCTCCCCTTACCCCTTCCACCCCACTTCTTCCCTTTTCCCCACTTCCCCTCTAATTATTTTTCTCCCTGCTTCTACAACCCAGATCTGCTGACTGGCTCAGCCCAGCACAACTTTGTGACTTTGTAGCCAACTTGCTGGCAGTGAGGCTGCTGCTGTGGCTTCCCGGTTGACTATACCAAGGGGATGCTCCTTGGCTGGGGCAGGAGGGCAAGCGGGTACACACACACACACACACACACACACACACACACACACAGCCTCTCCATTCCTAGCGTGGCTCTCCTGCTCTGCGTAAGCAACTTGCAATGTTGCAGGAAGGAGGCCCACTGCAGCTGCACGGTGGTCACTGGCCGTTTTCCCTTCCTGGCAGGGACCCAGGTTCAGTTTCCTCACCCTGACAATCGTGGATTCCTTCCTGGAGTTTTGCAATGGAAATAAGAACCAGAAGGCAAGGCGTGCTTTCTTGGCTCCCCTATCTGTAGGCTCCAGAGGAGGGCAGAGTTGGGGACCCGGCTGAGTAAGCAGCGCGGGTGCAGCGCAGAGCTAATGTTCCCGGGGCCCGGGATCTCCCGCAGCGGCCGCTCCGGACCTCACGCGCAGCCTCCGCGCCCCGGCGGAAGCCCCTCTCCCGCCCAGCGCTCGAGACCCCCGCGGCCCGGCCCTGTCCCGCGCGCCAGGACACGCGCAAACTTTCCCCGGCCGGACCGGGGCCGGTGGCTTCTCGCGCGCTCCGCGGCCGCTCCCGCCGCGCCCCGCCCGCCCCCCTTGGCCCCCTCACCCTCCTGGCGGGCCCGGGAAGCGACCGTCAGGGCGACCGCCCCGCCACTGACCTGTTTTTGGCCGCCGCGGCGCGGTCGCGCTGCCTCCGGTTCTTAAACCAGTTGCCTACTTGTGTGGGAGTGAGGCCGGTGGCCTGCGCCAGTTCGCGTTTCTTGCTGGGGTTGGGGTAGGGGTCCTGCAGGTACCACTCCCGCAGCAGGCTCCGAGTCCGCTCCTTGAAGCAATGCGTCTTCTGCTCGCCGTCCCAGATGGTGCGCGGCAGCGGGAACTTCTTGCGCACGCGGTACTTGTCCACCGGGCCGAGCGGGCGGCCGCGCAGCTTCTCGGCCTCCTGGTAGTGCGCCTCGAGCCACATCGCCTGCAGCTTGCCGTGGGACTCCTTGGTGAACTTGTGGTTCTCCAGGATGTGGTACAGGTCGCGGAAGTTGCCCGTGTGGAAGGCCACCACGGCGCGCGCGCGCAGGATCGACTCGTGCTTGTTGATGGCCTCGCACGCCCCGGGGGCCACCGGCAGCGACCAGAGGAAGCGGCCCAGCCGCTCGATGTCGCCCGTCTCCTCCAGCGTCTCGCAGACGCTGGCCACCTGCTCCGGCGAGAAGTTGAGGGTGGGCAGCTGGAACATGGACAACTCTTCCGGGGGGGCCCTGGAGCCGCCGCCGCCCGCTCCGCCTGCACCGCCAGCACCGCCGCCGCCCGCGCAGCTCCCGCCGCCCGCGCGGTGCCCGCCGCCGCCGCTCGCCAGAAGTAGGGCGCGGTGGTGAGAATCCGCGAAGTTTGGCAACAAGAAGTGGGAGGAATAGAGGTCTAGGGGGGAGCGGAATACCATGGACTGACCTGAGAGGAGAGGAGAAAATTCAGGGAGAGGTAGAGACAGGGGAGGGCGCGGACAGGGGCGAGGAGGACCAGGAGGAGGGAGAGGACAGGGGGGAGTGGAGGAGGAGGGGGGAGCAGGAGGAGGGGGAGGAGGAAGGGCGTGAGGGACACCCGCACCCCACACACATCCACACACACACGCGCCCGCGCAGCCACATAGAGAGGGAGGCAGGCGAGCGGCCGGGTGCGCGCGCACAGGGAGAGCCGGGCGCGAGGAAGGCGAGCGGAGCGAGAGCCAACCACCGCCGAGTCAGGATTCAGCGATTCCCCAGCAATCGCCCTAATGACAACAGCCTCATAATATCTCCCCTAAATCCACAGTGAGTGCAGCATTGAAACATTTTGTTTCGCTTTTCTATTGGTCTGCGGCGTGTCGTTGTGGCGTTGCCATAGCAACCGCTGCCAATCACTGTCAGCCCTGCCAATCAATACCGAGAACGTAAGGACGGTTTTACCACTTAGCCAGAATTGGGGGGGGGGGGGAGGGAGAGAGGAGGGAGAGAGGGAGAAGGGGAGAAAGAGAATTTTAAAAAAATCTTTGCAACTCTTCATGTCACCAGTCCCCTCTCTCTCTCTCTCTCTCTCTCTCTCTCTCTCTCTCCCTCTGCTCGCTCCCTCTCTCCTTTTTTCTGTCTGGGAGCCTCTTCTTCTTTCTTCTCCAAATAAGTGGCTCCAGAAATTTAAAAAGCATAGAGTTATTGAATGGGATGCCAGGGGAGCAATTAAAGGGGGGGGGATTGTGAGGAGGTGAGAGGCTCCCCAACCCGAATGAGGGTCGAAGGTCAGCCCTCAAGAAGAGGCCGAGGGCCGGGGAAACCGGCACGGTTTGCACATGGTGTGTACGTCCTCGGGTCGCCTCTTTCTGCCCATGTGAGCACTAATAGTGGCGAGGAAGAAAGGAGAGATGAGATCATGGGGCCCACCACACGCAGACCCTGGCCAGCGGGCTGCGGTGCCAGGGATCCTGAATTCTGGGGGGCGGGAGGGTTGGCTGGGGTGGGGGGTGTCTTCTGGTGCCTGAGAGGCTGAACCCAGAATCCAAGGTGCTGGGAGGCTCCCTGGTCTCCTCCTGGTGGGCAGTGGACAGCTACCTTTACCCCAGCCACCTCAGCATTGACTTGGCTTCTCTTTACTCTGCCCCCAGTCAAGGAGCCTTGGTTTCCCCTATTAGCCTGTACTTTGAAATAGCAATAGAAATACCAATACACTTCTTTCCATCTCAAAAAACAACCTGTCTCTTTGTTTCCCCCCAGACTTCGGCTTCCTCCCCTAGGAGCTGTGGAGGAGGTGCAGGGCCCGGTCTGGGAGTCCTCCTGACACCTCCAGAGGCCCATTGTACCCCACCCCTAAGGACCATTGGGCTTCTCTGTCTACAGGCCCCAGAAAGGCACTTAAACTTTGGACACTGCCCCCAAGAAAGCAGATAGGCCTGAAAATTGCTTGTTTGCTCATACTGTCAAGGGAAAAGCCTCTAATTTCTTTAAGGAAAGTAACACCAAAACCCTAAAAAAAAAAAAAACCCAAAGGTCCCTAGAAAGAAGACAGCCCTCCCTCTGGCCTCTACAGCCCCCAGGCCCAGCATGGATATTCTAAGGTACATTGCTTTTAAGAAGATGTAATCAGCATCTTGAACCGGGGCCTCCCTTTGTGAGGCTTCTGTAACTATGGAAGTGTGATTTACGAAGATTTGTCAGGGTCAGAGACGTCTTTCCCCTGAGCACTGTGTATATTTAGACAGGACTCGGCTTGGTGTTAAAAAGTGTATATTTTGAATGAGTTCACACACAGTAGCCAACAATGCCCACATTGTCGCCCCGTGTACAACGTGTATTGAAACGCAGCGTCCAGACTTCAACTAATCTGCCCTCAATAAAGCTGAAATAATTATCCTAAGCTGCCTTTCCAGAAGAAAAATCATTGAGGAATTCAAAACTTTTTTTAAAAAAAGATCTTTTCTACATTCCGATGCAGATCTGGGGGCGAGGCGCTTAGTCCCTACCACTTTGGAGATCGCAAAGAGGGAGGAGAGCGAGATTGGGAGAGAATTTCAATGGGAAATCTAACGTGACCCGGGCCGCGAGTGTCCTGGCCCCTAAAGCAGGCGAGGCGGCACCGCCTAGGCCTTGACTCCCCCAGCGCCAGGCCTCCAGGGTGGAGAAGCGCCAGTTGCGGTTAGAGGCTGCCCAGCGGGCGGGGAAGCTCTGGGCTGGACTCGGGGGCCCACGCTGGCCCAGGCAGCAGTCGGATTCTGGGGTGCTAAACTCTGGCTGAGGCGGGGAAATATTCGCCCGTGGCAAGGCCGGTCAGGCCCCACTTTGGGGGCTCGCTCCCCTCCGTAGATGTTCCCCCCCGGCGCTGAGTCTTCCGCTCAGCTGCAAAGCTCTGGGCGGTCGTTCACGGTCGGCCCAGAAAGAGCCCTAAGGTTGGGACACAAAAACAGACACTTCATGTTTCTTCCCCATCCTTTTCTCCGGTAGGGAGAGGATTATAGGCTGCAGGGTGGGAGGGGGAAGGGGCAGGAGGAGGAAGCTGGGAGGAAGGAATGAAAAAAGGGGAGGGGAGTGGGTATTGTGCGTGTGTGGGGGAGAATTCCTACGGGTGGGTTTCCGAATATTGTGCTCAACTTTTTTGAAAGCAGCTCGTGACCCCGAAACTGCATCCCCTGGAGCCGAGGACCCAGGCGCCGGGCGGGCGGGTGAACCGGCCAGTTCCCTCCCCGCCCCTGCAACCCCCCGCCTCCGGGTGGGGGCCACCCGGCCTCTCCCCGCCGCGGCCGGACCAACCCGGGAGGGAGGCTGGGCAGGTGCCGCGGGCTCTGCCAAAATCGCTGAAATCGAAAACCGTCTCCACTCAAGGAGAATTGAGGCAAGTGGGGCTGAGACTCAGCGTGGCGACACCCCCCCGCCCCCAGCCCAGACCGGGGCGCCGGCCCGACCGGCCGCACCCCGCCTGCCAGGGTGACGGTCGCGACTTGGGAGTGCGAAACCAGACGGAGGGCGGAGGCGAGGCGCGCAGCTTTGTGCGCCGGGACAGGGCCGGGCGCGGCGGGGCGGGCGGGCAGCCCCCGCTGTCAGAGCCTCCCCGCAGAGCCAAGCTCGGCACCGCCCACAGAGCCCACCTCGCGGCCCCACGGCCGCCGGCGCCTCGCAGCTCAGGCCCGAAGCACCACGCCCGCTGCCCGGAGGCTGTAAGTTGAGAGTCCCCAGTGCTGGGGAGGGAGGCGGAGCGGCCGGTCCTCTGCGCGGAGGGCTGGACCGGCCCGTGGCGGAGCTGGGAGCTCGGGCTCCGCGGGGCCTCGGTCTAGGGTGCTGCCTGGGGCTTGGGGGTGGTGTGGTATGGAGCTCCGGAGCTTCGCCTCCTCTATTCCCAAACGCTGTGCTGGGGACGAGAGTAGGATGAAAGACACTTGGGGCTCCGGGGCCCAGGCCGCCTTCCCGGATGCTCCGGGAGCCCAGGCGTTGGGCAACGCGAACGCCGGGAGGGGAACCTGGGACTCCTGGAGACAGCCGCGCGCAGGGAGCGCCTGCACCCCACCTCCCTAACCCCCCCCCCCATTTCAGAGAAGGAAAATTGGGATGGGTAGATCAGTCCGCGAGGCCTCTAGGTCTCCGCTACCCTCCGGCCGCTCGGTCTCTGGGATCTGGGACTTGGCTCTGGCACCGGCCAGGTCACAAAATTGCCACTGTCGCCCCAGTGTCAGTCCCGGCCCAGGCGACGGAAGGGCGGCTTACAGGTGATGCGCGAAGAAAACAGGACGTGTGGGCTCTGGAGTGCCCTGCGCCTGTGCGAGGATTTACCGGGCATTTATATACAAACGTCAGCCCCAGCCCTAGTGGTCTGTTTCACCAGGAGAGTTGCCTGAGAGGTTCCCATCCTGCTTGTTTTGGGTTACCGGGAAGCCAAGGGGTTTGCAAGCCTTGGAGACAGGAGGACCTGGGGCAAAGGCACCCACCCGGTCCTGCTCAGCTTCGGTGGCGGGTTTGTCGGGGGGCGGGGGGTGTCAACGCCCCTTCCGGCCCCCAGAATCTCCTGAGGCGGGGGCTGGCCGGGTGGCCGGCGGACGCTCCCGGCCTCCCCGCAAGCTGCAAACTGAGGGGCTGGCAGGCGAGGAGGGCGCAGGGGAGCTCCGCACGCAGGCGGGGAGGCCGCGAAGTCCTTCAAGGACCCCGATTACTTTCCTTTCAATGAAAAACAACAACAACAACAACAACTGCTCCCTCCGCGCGCCTCCTCCTTCTCCCCCCGCCCTAGCCTCCGGGGACCCGCGCTCCGTACAATTGTCGCCTCGGACAGTAAACACAGCTCAGTTGCCTCAACTTTCTCCGCACATAAAAGTTCCCGGCGTGCGGGGAAATTTGAATATTTGATCAGCCCCTTTGAGTGACCCTCATTAGCCCGGCGCCCTGCTAAGGCCCGGCATTGCAAGAAAGCTGCCGGGCCCGGCATTTGTATGCCTTGTTAGCGCCGCTTAATGAAGCCGTCCGGACGGCTCAAAGGCGGTCTCCAGGGCCGGCGACGCGCACCTCTCTGCACCCCGCTCTGCCTAATGAGTCCCACCGCCCGCTGAATACCCCTCTGCCCCCCACATCCTCAAACAAGAGAAGGTTGGTTCTCTCTTGGGCCACCCCAACTCCCACTGCCAGGCCCAGGAGTGTGGACACAAACCAGGTTTAACTGGCTGTGGTGACCCAGCTCCTAGAGAGGGCCCCCAGACTAAGGGAATGTGAGCCCTAGCGACTGGAGGGTGGTTTTTTGCCACCCAACGTTCTAGCCCAGAGAGTATACTGCCAGCCTCTCTCAAGAGGGCCAATTTCAAGTTAGTCACCCCGGTTCCTCAAAGATGCATCTGGACTAATGTTGGGGTGGCAGAGGGCAGATGTCCAGGGGTAGGTCAGCTTTCCACTCTCCTCCCACGCCAAGTTCCCTTGGTCTCCACTGCCAGGAAGAGGCCTACTTCTTTCCAGGGATCCCCAGTGACAGCCAGAAGGGATGTGCTGGGACTTGGTTTCGGGGGTAGGCAGGCTCAACTCCTCCAACCATTATTGCTTCCCCATCCATGCGCCCCCAAATAAATATCAGAGCTGTCATTAGGGAAAGCAAGGTATTACAGTCTCCCCTACACTCACCCCCCACTCCCCACCCCAGAGAGCCATGCTGTCTCTGGTGGCTCTGGGATTACTCCTCTAGGCTTTAAGAGGTCTGGAGAAAGCACTCTGGGCAGAGCCAACCTGCACAAGACAAACTGGCTGCTAGGTGGAAGGGGGGCTGAAGAAGACCTGAGGGAAAGGAAGAGGGGCTAAAGCCGCTATCTAATCCCCCCTTTTAGAGTGAGGCAGGTGATGTGGTTGGACAGCTAATATAAGGACCCCTATTAGAAGCTGAGTTTCAGTCCTCTGAAGAGTGGATTTTCTTCCCTCTCTGTCCGCTCTCTCTGCCAATGCCCCTTTTCCTGGACCGTTGTCACTCTAGCTCTCTCCTGGCTCACCCAGCTCTTGGCTCTGAAGTGTGACTTTGGGGGGTGGGGATAAATAACTGGGAAGCAGGCTGCTCCCGTGTGCATACTTTGGGCCTTGTGGATGTACCCCCACACACATACTCATGCCCACAATCCCTCAGACACACAGCAGACCTGACCAGGTGGGTAACTTCTGGATCCCATTTCAAGGTGACTGGCGTCCTCTACCAAAAGCCCATGTACACCCTGGGACAGCAGAGCCTTCGAAGTCCATCTGGTCTGCTCCTCGTCCCTTCCCCACGCCTAACTGGCACATGTCACCCTAGTTCCCATGCCACGACCCCCTAGTTCAAGTCCAAACTAACAATCTTTAGAGATCATCACTCTCTGATCAAAGGCACTGCCCCGGCCTTGATTCCCCCAAAGGGCAGAGGTAGGAGCAGGAAGAGAGCGGCGGACACTGTTAAGGAGAAAAGGGACCTGAGGAGGAGGGTGAAGCTGAGCTTTGTGGCCCCAAGGCCAGGCCCACCAGCTGCTCAGGGGAGGGCGCAAGGGGAGGGGGTAGGAGACCGCGGGCAATGGTCGGGGCAGCCGGGACCTAAGGCGTCCGCGTGGGGGGCTAGATCCAGACGAGAGGGGCGGGGAGGCGGGGGTCGGGGGAACGCGCAGGGCGGAGGGTGTGTGTGTGGGGGGGGGTGCGGCTCTTTAAGAGCCACACTGCTGGCTGGAGAAGCGCGCGGCCCGGTGCTGGTAGCGCAATGACCCCGAAGGGGATTTAGCGGGAAGAGAGCTGCCGGTCTCCGGGGGCTTTGTCGGGGGGCGGGGGGCCGGAGAGGCCGAGGCACAAGAATAAGGAGCGGCCGCGTCATGAAAGGCCGTGCTGAGGCGGCGGCGCTGCTGCTCTTGACTTCTGAGCAGGGCTTAGGAAGCCTGCCCCGGCTTAAGCCCGACTGTCGGTGCTGGGCCCCGGGCGCCGACTCCGCGGGTTCCTAGCCCTGGGCTTCCGAGCCGAGGGATAAGGGGCGCTCTGGGGTAGCAGAGGACCTGGCTAAGTTGCTTTCGGCTCTAAAGCTACCTGACCCCAGCTCAGAGCTGCAAGCGAGGCTGTCGGGCCGCATTCGGCCTGACCAGAGACAGAATTTTCTTTTTCCAACTTCTGCTCGGTTTTGTGTGTCAACCACGCGCAGCACCAGAGCCCGCAGACCCCAAGTGGCTTCTCAACAGGTGTCCGGGTAAGTCCATTTAAAGAACCTGGTTATATTCTAAGCCCCTCCCTGCCCCCCCTTTCTTTTCCTCCGCCCCCCCATACCCTGTATTCCTTCCGGGGTCCAGGGCAGAGGAGGAAGCCCGGTTAGGGGTGTGGGAAGTGGCGCCCTCACCCTGGGGATCCTCTGGCTCTCAGTTGCAACCCAGGACCTAGTGCAGCCCGGCTGGCGCCTGGCACTGGGTCCCAAACACGCTCAGCTCCGTGGTGGGCCCTGGTGCCCCAAGGTGTGTGAGAGTGGGGGACGCGCGCCGCAGCACCTCCGTGTAACTAGCAGGAAGAGGGCTGGGGACCCGAGGGCCAGGCCGTCCTGGTGTGGGGGGCTAGAGCAGAAACCCTACTATACATCTTCTTGGATAAGCAGCTGGGATCGGGACCCAGGGAGCCCGCGCGAGCCGTTCCTTGAAGAGCGTCTCAGAGGCTGGGGGGTGGGGTTAGGGTGGGGGGAGGGAAGGGGGCGAGAGGAGGTAGGAGAAAAGCAGAGAAAGGCAACCGCAAGCAACCACAAGAAATTGGGGCGTCCGAGTGAAAAGTCGGAAAATGTTCTCAGAGCGCGCGGGAAACAGGCGCGAATTTGCGGGCGCACATTCTCTCTCTCTCTCTCTCTCTCTCTCTCTCTCACACACACACACACTCTTGCACACGCACTCACACACACTGCACAAGGTAGCCCACGCACGCGGTCCTTGGCAGCGCGAGGCCGCTGGACTCAGAGCCCAAGCCGAGCCCAGCGCGGATCTGCCCTCCTGCGCCCCCCGCTCCACGCCTGCCACGAGCCCTTCCCCCGGCCAACAGAACCCCTAGATTGGCTGGGAGACTTGAAAGGGCCCCCAGGTCTGGGGCACAGGGAAGATCTTACCTGCGAAAAGGTAAGGGAAACCCGGAGCAGGAAGCAACGGCGGATAAATATTCATTAGGAAGTGTGTCTCCTTTTAAACCGCGCGGCGCGCGCGCTCGCTCCTGTCTCTTCCCTCCCTCCCTCTGTCCTCTGGCGAGGCTCTCTCCCCCTCTCGCTCAGTCTCCCCCCACCCCTTCCCACCCTTTCCTGCGAAATGCCGAGTGGATCCCTGTCCAGCTAACCTGTTGGGAAGCCTGAGTCTCGGGCAGCGCCTCCACAGCTGCTCGCCTTCGCTTTTGGGGCGCGCGTTTCCCATCCTCCCTCCCTCCTTTCGCCCAGCCCCTCACCCCCTCCTAAATTACTACATCATTAGCTTTATTTTCCGGTGTAGGGGGTGGGGTGGGGAGTCGCTCAGCCGGACGCACGGCCTCAAAGCCGGGCAAAAAGCCGGCGCCATCCCAGGCTGACCCAACTCTATCGCCACCCCCCCTCCTTCTCCCATCCCCCCACACCCTCACCCACTCTGGTTTCTTCCCCACCCTTGTCATCTTCACCTCCATCCTGTGCCAACCCAACTCCCTCCTCGCCCTGCCACCGCCAATCGGGATCCCGGACTTCAGTGAGATGCCAGATCTGTGGGTCCATCCCTGCGAGCTCGGGACTTCCACCTGCCCTGGACGTGGTGGAGCTCCGCGTTCCCTTTCCCACTGAGATGCTCTCACTTGACCTCGAGGTACCTGGATGTCTTGCGCCTTAGGAGCAGCACAGGGGGTTACACATCAAAGGCCTTTCCCCAAAAGGCCGCAGGGTCCCCGGGCCTTGACCCTTCGGCGGAGTCCAGGAGGCTGCCTGGAGGATGAGAGGTGGCCTCATTTCATGTGAATGCTCTGGAGAGACCGACCGACCGACAGACGGCCTGATAATGGCTTTTTGCAAACTGACCTGAAGTTAGCCGCAAATCCACATCTTTCTCTCACGCTCGTGAGGAAACGCATCTACAGGATTCCAGGAACGCCCAAGGTCCGCACAAGGTTCCTCCGAGAACCGCCTGCTGTACCCAGCGAGCACGTGCACACCCCATCCCTACCCCCGCGCGCGCCCGCGCCCAGCGCTTTCTGGGGCCTCGGAGACTAGAAGGTGCTCGAGGGCTCGAGGGGGCTCCTAGAAGAGGGATACATCGCAAGACAACCCCTGGAACGCCCTGGATACCCTTCTGGGTCCGCTTCTTTCCTCTTCGGGCCTTTAGGCCACTCCTAGGGCTCTAAAGGATGGCGTCGCCCCAGGGTGCTGGGGGTGATTAGGTCGCGCTGGCGCAGCCCGAGCTCGGCGCGCGGACGTGGAGGCGGGAGGAGGGGCCGAGGGGGCGGGCTCAGGCTAGTTCCTAGTTACAAATACAGCTGCTTCAGAGGCCCCTAAAAGGAGAGTTTCGCCCCCAAACACGCAAATCACTCGCCCCTAGGCTCCTTGACTTTCGTAGTTGGGTCCTACCCCTTCTCCTTGATGCCGAGTGAACTCGGCCAGTAGGTAGCCTGTGGGGGGGTTGGGGTCGAGAACCTGGAATTGACCTCCCCAACCCCGCCCCACCCCCACTTGGCCAGGCAGGCCAAAATCTGACCTAAGGTCTCCCGTGTTGCTTCGAGCCTTCCGGAAGGAAGGGTCTTCCTCCTTATGCAAGGTTAAGGTATTGATCATATGGAGGTATATAAAAGTCTGGAAGCCTTATCAACTCACCCCCTACTCCAGCCCCGCATTTGCGCTTGCACTTCCTCCTCTTCCTCCTCCTTGCCACGGTGACCCAAAAGGTCCTACATGTTTCTGAGCTCAGGATTAAACTGAGTCACCTAACTGTGCAGAAACGTACATGCAAGAGTATCCGAATACATAAGTTAGAGTTAGAGAGTTAACAGCAGAATTTGAAGAATAAAGACGTGTCCCCAGACTGAATTATACGAATGGATGGGTACACGCCCGGTTGTCCAGATGCAGACAAAAGGCGCAGTGCCCGCGCGGAGTGACCCCAGCCACACGGGCAGATGTACAGGAAACCCCACACAGGGAGAATTGGGCAAATCAGGATGCAGGCCTCAAGGCCAAGGGCTTCCTGCTAGCAGGGCTATGGTTCTCCAAGGAGACACTTCTTTGAGCCGACTGGATGAAAGGTTTAAGGTCATGTCCTGGAGAAAAAGTGCCCCCTCCACCTCAAAGACAGTCCTTTGGGCTTCCTCTCAGCTAGGCTGGAGGCACTCAGAAGAGGGCCATCCGGGAACAATTCATTCTGGCTGGAATTATTTGTTATTTTATTATTATTGGTTTAGGGGATTGCATTCTGATGGATTAGGGTGAAAAGCATAGATGTCCTCACTCAATGCCAGCAGCTTCCTAACTAGGTTTCAAGTTGGAGGACACTTACCTAGCTCATGACTCATCCTAAATTTCGTCTTTGAAAAGAACCTCAGCGCCACACCCTCCTGTTCTCACTTCTGTTTCTACCCCCTTTCTTTCCTCTAAGTCTGAAAACGAACACTCCAAAGCAAATGAAATTATTTGGTTTATTAAACTAATTTCCATTGTGACGTTTTGGAAGATTCTCTTCTCCCTAGTATCCAGCATGGGCAGAACTCATTGTCCCAGTGAGATTGGGGGAGTTTTGGAGAGTTTTGCAGGGCGGCTCTCTGGCAAGACCCACGCTCACTCATACAGAGACTTTTTGTTTGTTTATTTGTTTGTTTGTTTCAGCTCCATTTTCCAGCCCTGCCCCAAAGAACCTGAAAGCTGTAGCCAGCATGGTTTTCCTGCAGAAAAGACAGGAATGCTGGGGGCAATCGCGCTCTGCCACCTCACTCCCACCTTCTCTCTCTGAAAGTAGAGGGTAAGTTTGGGAAGATACTTTTAGACAAAAAACAAACAAACAAAAAACAAACAAACAAAAAAAAAAACAAGAAAAAGAGGATTTTCTGGGCCAACAAGTCAGATGACCATCCTCTAAGAGGCAAAGAAGGTCCATCTTGTGAAGACATGAAGCATCCAGAAAAACGGAAGGACACCTTTCAGCAAATGTAGTAGCTCTAGAAATAGGGGAGCTGTGGGGGGTATGAATAGGGGAGAATTTCTTCCCTCTTTGGAGCAAACACGATCCTTTTTAAGATATACTTAATTTCTGGAATTTTTAGCAAGAGTTTGTTCATGTGGATGTTATCAACAATAAAGAATGAAAATCACTTTAGAGTCAATATTTCTTGGAAGGGAAGTTTTTTTTTTTTTTTTCCCTAAGACCTTTTCTTTTCTGGGGTTTGTTTTTCCTTATTCCCTAATAAGAGTCCACCTACTGACCCATATAGGAAAGAGACGGGGACAGAAAGAGAGAGAAATGATTGAGATCATCACTCCCAAGCCACAAGTGTAATTTCCATTCCCAGTAGCTGAAATTCATGACGGAAAGAGGAAAACTCCTCTACTTTCACATGTTTCCCACCTCCTTGGGTAGTTTATAGGGCCTTTCCAATAATAAGTAGCAATCAGCATTTTGGAGTTGATGTTTGCTATTACCAATGATTTCCGCAAGAGCATTCATAGTCTGTCTGATTTTTAAAACTGTGAGCACCGTAGCAAGCTGGTTGCAACGTCTATCACTCAAGCAGAAAAGCAGCTTGTTTTCTCAACGCCCCAAATGTCCTGTGTACGGTCACTGGGGCAAATTTATTTTTCTATTTCTTAAAAGTCCTTGTCATCTTTCCCTGAGCCACAAGTTTCCGGGCAAAACCACGGAGGTTTGTGACCTCTTGAGTGGGGTACACTGTGTTGTTAGGGGGGTTTTGTGTACATGTGAGGAATTCTTGCTTCTTACGTGGGTTTTCTTTTCTATCTTTCTTTTTCTTTTTTCGGCCCCAAACAAGGCAAGTAGAGTTGCCCGCGCCTTCCTCAGCAGAAAGCCGCTGCCTGGATAGACGCAAACCATTTCCGATGCCCCGGGGCAAAGGCCTAAACTTAATCGTGTGGTCTGGGGCTGATTCGGGAGAGTGCAGGGGGGTTACTGTGGCTGAGCAGGGGACACCCATCATTTTCAACAAGAAAATAAAATAACCAGATTTCGCTTTAATCCCTTCCATTAACAGTGTCAATACGCTAGAGAGGCTGCTCGCCTCCAAAGGTGTCTTCACCCCCGGAGGGCCCCGGCTTCCAGCCACAGCCCAACACTGGGCCCGCGCGCCTAAGAGGAGGTGCTCCGACGACAAAAATCCCATACATTTTTAACTACAGTGATTACTAAATTAATAGCAGGCACTAAGACAGATGTCAAAACGTCTTGAAAATGTTTATCTGTGAATAATTGAGAAGGTGGTGGGACGCATTATCTGATTGTGTAATGAAATATGTATGAGGAACAGCTGTTTGCAACAGTCCCCTCCCGCCGCCTGCTCAGCCCGGGCCCTTTCTTGGAAGCAGGAGTCCCGGCGAACTTGGTCGCCCACGTCTCTCCACTTGGGAACCTGCTCGCCCCCTCCCTCGGGGCTGCCCTGCCGAGCCCCGCAGCCGCCCCGCTTCCTGGCCGAAGGCACCCGGGTGGAGTTGCCCTGGGCCCGGGCGGCGGGGTGAGCTTAGGCGCCCGCGGAGCTGTCCTTCGCGCCTTCGGGGCGGCCGGCGGGCTGGGCCTGGGAGGCCCTGGGGAGCCGGGGCTCGGCGTCCGCGGCGGTGGAGTCCCGGAGCCCTGGCGCGCGCCGGCGGAGCGCCGCGGCCTGCTCGGAGGCCCGGGCCGGAGCCCCCCGGCTCAGCGGGGCGGGCCCGGGGTCACCTCGGGGTGAGCGGGCTCCCGAGAGGGCTTTGTTCCGCGCTCTTGCCACACTGTGCACTTCCTTCCAGCCCCCAGCCCGCCCCCAGCTCAGCCTCCGCGCCGGCCCTGTTTGTTTTTCCAGCCCCGCGCCCTCCACCCAGACACGCAAACAGCCCCCGAGGCTGCGTCAGCGGCCCGAGGTCGTGGCCCGAGGCCCGCTAGAGCCCGCGCGGCCCGCGCCAAGCCCATGGGAAGCGGAGCGAGCGGGAGTGGGGTCTTCCTGGAGTCCCGGGGCGGGGGGCGGGCGGGCGGCCGGGGAGGTGGCCTGGAGGGCCCTCGGCCTCGGCAGGCGGCGAAGGCCCGAGTGCTGGACTCCGGAGGGCGCGGGCGCCCTTGGCGGCTGCCCTGCCCGCAGCGGACGCGTCCCGGCCCCCAGGCCCGCCCGCAGGACAGTGGCGGCGGCGTGGGCACTGCGCGAGGACGCCGTGCGACCGGCCATCGGGGCTGGGTCTGGCCTGCGGTGACAGTCTCGCCGCCAACCCCGGGACCCCCTCGTGGTGATGCCGCGTCCCGGGCGCCCGGCGGGACGGTGGGGCCGCGTCCCGGTGCCACCCGCGCTCCCCAGCCGCGCCGCGGGCCTGTCCGCGCCCTCGGCCTTTGCGGCCTCCGGGCCTCTCGCCTGCCCGAGCCCGGGGCCCCGTGCCTCGTCCCGGGCGCCGAGGAGCCTCTCCAGCAGCCCACGGCCGCGCTGGCTCTTCGGACGCGGCCGCGCCTGGCGGCTCCGGGGCCCCGAGCGGGACGCAGGGTCCAGCGCCTCTCGCCACGGCGCGGGGGCCCCGAGCGCCTGCCAGGTTTCCCCGGCTGACTCGCGGTGCAGAAGAGCTCGGGCGTTATTTCTCGGGCGTCCCCCCTTTGCCCTAATCCCTTATGCTTTTATTCTAATCCCACACATTACAGTTAATCTGTAATGACACCGCTTCGTAGAAACCTGTTGCACAGGAGGCCCGGTAATTTGTAACCTTGGAAACAGTTTTAAATAAAGATTATAACAGTGGTGTCAACTGTGTTTATTCTCCGCGCCGGGGGTGGCTTGGGGTGGCAGCCCCTCGGCGGACAAGACGGAGTTGCGGAGACGAGCGAGCGAGGCGCCTGGGGCAGAGCGGAGCGGGCTGGGGTCGGCGAGGCCGAGAGGCGGCCGGGCAGCTCCACTGGTTCCCGTGCCGGACTCGAGTTCTTTTGAGTTTTTCCTTTTGGGAAATCGCGTGGTCTTAAACATCCAGGCAAGGGAAGAGAGGAGCGGTTTGCAAAACTGCGGAAAACTTGGTGAACTTGAGCCACTGCGTATTCCGAATTAGCATTCAGTCCGGCCCTGCGCCCCCGGGATGCTGAAACCGTTGCGAGCGGAGCAGGGGCGGCTGGCAAGACCCTTCAGCTGCAAGAAGGCAGAGCCGCTTCTGCACCGTGTACCCTGCGTTCCGAGCTTGCTCCTCCACTAAACACGCCAGCAACAGCAGCAACAACAACCCAAAAACTGTTCGCACACCGAAAGCAAAATTAAACATAATTGCTTTTATTTATCTATTGCTTTTATGTCATTAAAATATTTTTAGTTACATTGTATACAGTAGCATCCACTCTGATTATTACCTGCCAGATCTGTTGATCTGCTCCTTGTGTCTTCAGCACAGCAATATTAACCATTAAGAAAAAAAGCAAATCTTATATATTGTATCTGTCAAGATATGTTACAATTTCCATTAACAAAAAAACATTATTCCTGTTGAAGAAGCTATGAAGCATATCTTTCACGAGCACTTTATTAATAATCATAGTTGTCAAAAAGAATTAGATATGCATAGATTGTAGATGCAAAGGAAATATTAGATGCACAGAATAAAATATACAGTGGGATCGAGGCATAACTACTTTTCTTTTTAAAATAAATTTTTACCAAGGTGAAAAAAAACCCGAGCTATTAAGCTTACTTAAAAGATGGCTTTGTTGGTTTAATTATACTGTAGTTATTTTATAAATATGTTTCAAAGGAAGCTTGCCATATTGCATGTCAATGAGGACTGTAAAGAAAAGCTCACAAAAGCTAATGCATACCAAATACCAAATTTTAGTCATTAGCATTCCTATTTATTACAAACTAAGGGAACCTATTAACAGACAAGAATTTCTATTTAGCTAGCATTACAATGTTTGGCCATTAAAATAAAAAAAGGGCAAAGTATATACGTATTTTTTTTTTTCCTCTTGGAACTATACATTCTTTTTGCCTAGAATCTCATGGAGACACTGGGAGATGTTTCTGATTGGGGAAGCATGATTCTACGGTGGGAATGGGCCAGAGGGCCTAGAAACCACTATTTTTAGTTATCGAGCTTAATTCTGTTCATTTGGAAGCAAGAACAGTGCTGGGCTGGTGCTGTGCAGCCTGCTGAGGACTGCGCAGTCACCACAGCCTGTGAGGGGCCCTTTGTCTTTAATTTGTGTCTTGAGCATATGCAAATTATTCATTGTTTTTCCTTTGGGGGAGGGAGTGGATAGAAACAGTAATGCTCTTTTTGTTTGGATATTAAAATTTCCTTAAATGTTCCCTAGACTGGGTACTTCTCCCAAAGCGGATTCCCCTACTTGGAAATCCCATCACCACAGTGAATACGAGTGGATTAATTCTAGAAAGAGACACATATGTATTTGTGTCATTTCAAAAACCATTTCCTTTGAGCAAAGGCAGAAATTCTTCTCTCACACAAAAAGTGAATATATAAATATGTTTCTGAATGCCAATTTGAGAGGGAAAATCTTTTCGACCATTCTTACATTTAGAAACTTTAAAGATTTTTTTTTTCCTTTTCAAATAGAGGCAGACTTTTCCTAATTGTGTAAGGAAACAAGTCAATATTACAGGCAGGAACCAAAATGAAGCATTTGAAGTTGTTTTTAATTATGTTAGATGAGATTTTTTAAAGTGCCCAACAGGGGGAAAAAAAAAGCTATTTGAGCTTATTAAACTGTGCACATTTACCCAGCGACTCAGAGCCCAGGTTCTTCTGGCCTGACGTTTGACTCACACACAATGCATTCTGCCTGCTCTGGGAATTTTTGCAATAAAAAGATCAAAATTTTCTAAGAAAGGTGCTTCCCTTGAAGGCCTAATAGAAAATAACAGGTATCAGAAGGAAGGGATTTCCTGATTTTAAAAAAGAAAATCTCTCCGTCAAAAGTCGTGATTTAACATTTGCAAATCCCACACAAAATCCTATTTTTCAACAGTAAATTGTGTTGTGCTGTATTGGTGGGGGTAGGTATTCTCTCCCCAGTGGCTACTTGCGCACAGATAAAAGAGGGAAAGTATAATGATTCTTATACTCCTAACTTTTCCTTACCGGGAAATAGTGAAAGCTAGCAGGCAGGTCTAGGGGTAAATGTGAGCTCCTTCCACATCCATCCCATTGTACCTGGACCAAGTTGCTAACCTCCAACTTTCTAAAGCATCTTTAATACAGAGGTGAGAAAAATTGCTTGAAATACCTAAATGTATATTTAAAAAAAAAAAAGTGACACTTGCCAGCAAAGATTCAGGTCCTGGAGATTATTTGGATAATTCAACTCCTCTTACCTACCCCAAATTAATAAATCTGATTTTGCCTCCACTGCTGAGTATTATCTAGATGGGCCACCCACTTACCTCTCCTTCGTCTGCATCTTTCCCCTTCATTGCATGTTGAATACACATACTACCAAATTGCCCAGGACTCAAGAAAGCTGTTTCCCATATATTTAAACCAAGTAGTATATTTAAATCACCTTGGTTTAAATACCAATGTGGATAAAAGGTAACACTGCCTTCAGTGCCTTAAAGACCATTTCAAAGAGCAGCTTAGGGGAAACAATTTCAGTAATGCAGAGATAAGGCAGATGGAGACCCTTTTCCCAGGGAGCTGACACTTGTTGGGGGAAAGGAACACACACAGGTCAGGACAGCACAGAACAAGGCTGTTCCTCCAGTGTCCTTCCTAGCTGGGAGCACACAGCAGGAACCATGAGAGAAATCTCAGAAGGCTCCCTGGAGGAGGTGGGGCTTGAAATGAGCAGTAAAGTTTGAATATGTTTTGGGACAGTGAAGAGAATGTCATATAAGCAAAACTGGTATCCAGTTAACATAGAATAACAGGTCTCACACCAGGTAGGCATTTAAAAGTGCTTATTTAAATGAATGAATGGAATTATTTAGATACCTGCTAATAAATTTCTTTAAATATTTCTCCTTAGGACGGCCTGCCCCAAATGCTCTTATTTCTCTCCTATGTAGTTGTGTTTTTCCCTCATTGAGGCCAGGAGGGCTCAGTGTAGGGCTATTAATGAGATCTAGGGCTGACAAAATGATGCCCATTGGCACTGGGAAATGGTGGAAGTTCTTACCCAAAGGTTTCCCTTATTGAAGTCCTATTTACATTCTTAGGAGTAAGAGGGGATTCCTGCAATTCTAAGGAGTTTCATATTTTTAACAAACCTTCCTCTTATGGTACCAACTAACATTTGTTTGGAACACCCTGGAATGCAAAATGGTTTAAAGGGCTTGTTAGGTTTTAAATACAGAGCAGAGGCCATTTTCAGTGTTAAAATCCAGGAAACCTGGCAGTGCCACTAATTAGTAGGTGGATAAAGTAGTTCACCCAACCCGCTTTGCTTTTTCTCATCTGAGAGACACAGACAATATTGGGCTCCCTTGTCTACAGGACAAGGCTTTTGTCTTTGTGTTTTAAAGATAAAACAATAGGAAAGTAGGTTTTTACATAGCTCTGGCCTCTAGCAAAAGCTGGATTCTAGTGATATTAATCAATTACAAGCAGGTATTTTTTAGCCCTGGAAGACATGCTCATTAGTTTGAGCTTTAAGGTACATTTTTTAAAAATTACAACAACTGGGAAAATAAACAACGCTGCTAAGATAGAAAATCTACACCCACATTGCTTTTCCTTCAGAATATATTTTTATACACTAGCAGGTCTTAGGGCATGGGACACACAATCCCCATTAGGATGCAATAAAAGATTTGCTCTTGGAAAGTGCCTTAGCTGAGCCAGACTGTGCCAGACTGTGTTATGGGTCCTGCCCCAGGCACATTTCACATCTTTATCTCCCTCAGGATCTCCTCCACTTTGCCCTCACTGCCACCTCTGCTCCAGAAATCTGTCTTTCTTCTGCCTTTTTTTTTTTTTTTGAAACAAGCCACTGTTTCTTTTTAAACTAGGCATGAAAGTCAACAAGTTGAGGGCAAGTCAATTTCAATAATAAACAGTTGTCTTTTGACTTCCCAAGACCCAAGCAAAAGCCCTTCCATGGGAAGCACCTAACTCAAAAGGGGGAAACACCAAGGATTAAGGCAGATACTTCTACGAGGGCAGCCGAAGAGGCACCAGCCTTCCACCCCGCCGCCATATGCTGTCCCTCTGAGTTCATCTGAGGGAACTCACTTTCCCAAGAGTTCATCCTTTCCTGGTTGTGAAATATGTTCAATCCCACTGCACACAGGCTAAACATATGGCAGAACTGTGTGAAGAGGGGTGTTGGCCCATTAGCACATTCAGGGGGCAGAGTCTGGGATGTAGGTTCAACAAAGGGCTTCTTGTATGGGAGCCCCATACCACAGCATCTCCCCAATGAAAGCAAACTGACCTCAATTTGTGTGGGCAGTGTGTGTGTGTGTATGTGTGTGTGTGTGTGGTGTATTTACAAGACCAGACCAATTCAAGCTACTCTGTAAGTCTCTTCGCAAAAAGAAGGGAAATAGTGTTGTGTTGGGTGATCTTTGTATATATGATGAGGAGGAGAGGCCCCCAGAAATTAGAAAATGAAGCTGGGCTGGAGTTCTTTAATTAGTTTTCTATTTCCCCAGAGGGGTTTTCTGAGATATGATTTTCTTTTCCACTTACTTCTCTGTAGCAAAATGTGACAACTCTCCAAGCTGCAGAGAAAGAAAGGACCACCTCAACCCAAAAAGAGTTCTGAAGAAAATGTGGTCCTCGTTTCCAAAAATCCTAAGTCACGTGTAGGTGAACTTTTGACTTGGTCACAAAGAATAAAACAGAAGTTGAATCCATTACTCAGATTTTCAGATTAACCCAGGGCCACACATTGGAAAGCCTTTTGTTGCGTGAGAGACTGAAAACCTGCAGCAAGGGTGGCAAATTGGGTCTTCCCTTGATGTGGTCTGTGAGGGCTGCGTCCTTGAGTCCTGGTGCCTGGGTCACCTCTTCAACCACTCCCAAATCACTGCAAGGGAGGTAGGTTAGGAGGAAGGCGGAGGCGACCCTAGCATCAGTGGAAGTATCGAGAGGAGGAGGCTGGATGAATCCAGAAGGCATGCCTCAGAGACCAGCAGTCTGTCCACACACAAAAGGAAGGCACCCACCTGGGACAGACAAGGTTATTAAGTCCTGCCCTGAGCCACAGCGCTGGTGTCCTCAGCAGGTCTCCAACGCTCTGTAGCAATGTATAGAATGCTTCACTATGGGTGAAAAAGCTTCTTCTATCAAGTTTAACAACTTTCTGGTGTAACTTCTGAGAGGGCTGATTGCTTATTCATGCGGAAGCAAGACGCCCAGTTCATTTTGCCTGTTTTTGCTACTCTTTGTTGGGTTTGGGAGGCTGTTATGGTAGCTGCAAATGGCTTCTCAAGTGACATTTGCTGACATTCAGTGAAGTACATTTATCAGTATTCGCCAGCTCACCTCTACACACGCAATCCATTTTGTTTTGTTCTTCATAGCAACCTCTTTTCCGACACCCGTGCCCTGAAAATGATAAATGGCAAGGTGGTATATTTCTCGAGCTGCACTCAAATGTCACTGTGAAAAATCTTTAATGGACTAAGTGTAGCTTTTCACGTTACAACTTGTCAGGTACTGAGAAATTCTAGAGTTTCTCCTTAATCCACAAGTCTTTGGAACCACACATCTGCAAGCAGAGACTAATTATAAGCTACACCAGTCAGACCTGGGCAAGCAGAAACCAAGAAGAAAATATCTGATATCTGCTAATTCTTTTTCATTTTTATTCTCATTCCATTTTTGCTACTTCCTTTCCTACTCATCGAATATGCCAGGTATGGGTAATCTGTTACTCTCATTAAGTGGGTAACAGCCCCACAGTACCCCTCCCCATGCAGGCTTGTCATCCAGGTGTAGACTCACCCTTCTCCATAACAACATTACTCTTCTCCCAGATTCCAAGCACTAGGAATTCCCCACAAAAGCTCGATTCTGAATTACAAATCCTGATTCTTAAATGTTGGCCTACAAGTGGAGGAGTCCACAGACAGCTGAGATGTTGGGCCAGAAGAGTCCTTTCTCGTGTCTCCCCAGCCATCCACTTCAGAAGGCAAGGCTGCCCTTCCAGACAGCTGAGAGTTTCACGGCCCCACCTAAAAGGTGTGCCGTCTCCCTCCAAGGCCTGCATGCCTGTACCTCCCCATCATGCCACTGCCAGGGGCACTCTACAGGCACTCACTCACCCTTCAATATGGCTGGTTCACTAGGTTTTCAGGTGGTCTCTATTCCCTGGAATAGAGCAAAACACCTCCCAAGCAAAACACCTCTTGCCCACTGTAGTAGGGGGGAAATTTGTTGATTTGCATACATCTGAGGTATGTTCCAATGAGACCATCATCATCAACTAACATTGACCTTACAATCCATATTTAAAGGTCAAAAGAAGGAGAACTGTGCCAACAGAAGTTGTGTCAGTCAAGTTCATCTTTGGTCAGATGTCAGAGACTGGGATACTGTGCTTTATTCCTGGCCTTTATGGTCCATGCAAACTCTAGGCTTGATAGCTGCTTCTAGACCCATTGGTTTGGGTATTTCCTCAACTCTTTTATTTTCCCCTAACATTGTGTTTGGCTTTTCTTTTTTAAAAAAAAATATTTAATTTTTAAAAATTTTATTCATCCATACAAGAACTGGAGTGTAGGCCAGAGGTGCGGGGGGGTGGGGTGAGAGGATTCACCAGAGACAGAGTGGGGAACAGAACAGGCAGACTGACTGAAATACACTGCTGAGGGGAGCAGCAGGTGAGGCAGGAGAGGTCTGCTGTGCCATGTGGGTCAGCTCCTCCACCGGGGATCCAACTCATGCCACAGTGGCGGGAGATCACTTGATAGCGCTGAGACTTAACCCCTGGGTCACCAGGAAGGCAATGTTTGGTTTTTCTTCTTGGATTTGTCCTCCTGTCTCTTGGATTGAGTAACTGTCCTCTGGTTCTGAGTCCTCGAGGCCATATAGAGGCTCCAGTCTTTACATGCTTCCATTTCTATGTTTGTTTGTTTTGTGCCTCAGTTTTTAGTTCTTTGAAAAATCATTTAGTTACGTTAGAATTGAAACAACTACCTTAGGATGAGGAGGGGAAATGAGCTGTGTCCCCAGTGACCAGACATGACAGGGCAGAGAGAGTGTGGACATCTTCCAACGTCTGCCCAGACAGAGTGGAGGACAGAGGGTCCCAGCTAACTACCAAGCATGGATACTGGACTGACTCAGGCCTTGATATGACCAAAACAATCACTCTTGGGATCTCCCCTGTGGTGCAGCGGGTTGAGCGCCCTGCTGTGAATCTGTCTACTGCCTCTACAGCACGGATCTGATTCCTGTCCGGCCAGGGAGATACCCACATGGTGGGGAAAACCTCTCCTGCTTTGCCTGCTGTGCCCCTCAGCCTTTGGTCCATCTGCCTGTTCTGCTCCCCACTCTGTCTCTGGTGAATTCTCTCACCCTCCCGTGCCTCTGAAGGTACCCCAGTTCTTCTATAAATAAATAAATCTTTAAAAAAAATCACTCTTAGCTGGCCAATGCACAGATGTGTCAATTGTCCATGTAATTTGGGTAAGGCAGACAATCAAACCAGATAGCTGAGGTGGGCAGGGAACCAGATAGCTGTAGTTTTAGAACCTACTAAAAAAACAAGTGCAGGGGTATGGTGATTTTAAGGCTAGGGTTATGTCTTTATTTGCATATGATAGAGAGGGCAGAATACAGGAGATAGTCACATTCCTATTTTTATTATGAGCTATTTAATTGTTCTATTATTTCTAAAAAAAAAAAAAATGCTGAAGTACTTCTTTCCAAAATCAGTGGAGATACTATTGTGTCTAATTTGATTATCAAAACAACACCTGGTTTGAGTATTGGACCTCAGATGACATCTGTGACTGCTGGGTACCCTGGGATAAGGCTCAGAGTGTGTGTGTGTGTGTGTGTGTGTGTGTGTGTGTGTGTACTGTGGGGGTTGGGCTCTGGAAGGGTGGAGAATAAAGATAAGGAGGGAACCTTTTAGAATCCAAGAAACTGTAAGGACGCCAGGCATGCAGTTTTCTCACCTGACAAATAAAACAGCCTTCATTTTAATCCATAATTATAGTCTGCATGTAATAATTAATACAAGATTGCCTTTTTAAACATTCCCATAAATTCTAGATATTTTTCCTTTTAGTTAACCATTTCAGACACAGGTTAGCATAAAGACCATTCATCCACTGAAACAGGGGCACAGATCCAGGCAGGCGGGACAGTGAAGGCTCTCCCACCCACTGCTTCTCTTAGCGCTGTCTTGATGAAGTGTGACTCAAGGTCACCAGCCAGAAGTTTGGGTGGTGATGGAGATTTAAGGACCAAGGAAAAGTTACAGAGAATAGGGTAATGAGCATATAAGACTGTTTTTAAAGGATGCTGGGGCAGTGCAGCTACAAAATTAAAATGCAGGCAGTGAGGAGAGTGGTGTGATATTCTTCATCAGTTTCATTGGCTCCAGTGCAGAGACATTTAATCAGGGTTGGGTTTGCCAGGCAAGTCTAATGACTGTAGAGAGGGGCAGTGGACTTCTGTGCAATGGGAATGAAAATAAGGGGGACCATAGGCTCAAAGCTGGGGAGAAGGCTGATAGGAATGAGGAAACTGAAGGACAGTGGAGAGGTGGCAGGGTGTATCAATGGACTGGAGATCTTACTGAGGACAAAGCATTTTTTAATAAGGAAGCTGAAGGAAGGTCAGAGAGTAGGGAGCTTGATGTTCAGATTTCAGAGGTGGCGCAGTTCCTGTTGATGGTGAAGTTTAGGGTATGGCCGTGGGGGTGAAAGACGGAGTATGTGAGGACATTGGGGAGGTCAAGACAATGAGAGGCCACCCACAGTTAGCCAAACTGCAGAACAGACAATGATATGGATAAACTCACATCTCCAAGTTTATGGCATGGGAGGATAAAACAGCCTGTGCTTGAGAGAGAGAGAATGGGCTTCAGTTAATGTAAGAAAGAAAAGCTCTCAGGGAAGTTATTGAAGGGTTAAGCTGTGCTGATTTCCAATGTGCCTAAAAGGAAGGTTTTAGATCCTCATGGGGTTTATTGCTCCTATTGATAAGGCCTGTCCCCTTCCCCCTTTGCATTGTCTAAGATGGCAGACTATCCAGAAGACCCTTCCCATGCCCTGGCTGCACGCCCTCTTGTACTGCAGTAGATATTGTGGTCATATGGGGACCCCCACTTTCTCTAGCCCATCCTCCACAGATAAACATTCATAGCTGAATCCCTTCGTGCCCACACATCCTCACCCACTTGGTTCTTCCCAGAAGTTGAAGCCTCCCAGCCCACTTCCCAGAAATTACCCAATACAGCAATGTCTACTCACTCTGATTTAGGCTCCTACCCACCTCTCCCCTACCATCTAAGGACTATGAGGGTCCTTTCCAATGGCACGACTCTTCTTCCAGAGGGGTTAATTTTCAGGATGGGACTCCATATAGGAGCTTATGTGGATCATTTCCACCAACACGCAACAGGCTTCAGTAAAAACCAGCCAAATCACCGCCATCACGGATTCCTTCCTTGAATCTGATGCCACTTCCCAGTTGCCACCTCATTTACCCGCTTCTCTTTGAAACAAAACAATCCAAAGGGCCAAGGAAGTTGTTGTCCATGACTCGACCCTTCCTGAGGTGGCTCTTCTCAAGGACGCACACATGCCACCTAGTTCTAAACATGCTGAGTCTCTATACTCAATTTATATTTTTTCTATTTTTAGAAATAAAAGAGCTAGGGCACAGGCCAGAGGTGCGGGGATGAGAGGATTCACCAGAGACAGAGTGGAGAGCAGAACAGGCAGATTGACTGAAATGCACTGCTGAGGGGAGCAGCAGGTGAGACAGGAGAGGTCTGAAGTGCCATGCGGGTTAGCTTCCTGGCCAGGGATCGAACTCATGCTACAGTGGCATGGTAATAGCTTGATAGTGTAACAAGGTGGTCCCCAGGAAAGGGGGAGTTTCCAGGTTTTCTGCCCCATCCAAGGGAGGGTGGAGCTGAGCAGGGAGAGAAGAAGCTGCAGAAGAGACTGAGGAAGGAAGGAGGCAGGATGGAGCCAGAAGGAGACCTGGAGGAGGCACATGGAGCTGAGACACATAAAGAAACTGCGCTTGCCTTTTGGTCATAGACTGGTTGACACAGATGTGGGTGAGAGACTCATGGGGAGGTGACAAATGGCAGCTTTTGTCTTGCATCTGATTTTGTTCTTTTCCCTTCAGACTTGTCTGGTTGTTTCTGATCCTTTTCTGTGGGTCCTCACTGATAGGTGCTTTAGACTTGTGGCAGGCTTTGGGGACTTGCTCTGGGCCAATCCCATCTGGGTGGAGTTTTACCCACAAGGGCACAGGTAACTTTGGGTGCTTGATTTAGAAACTAGATTCTTTGCCTTTCCTGTATTGTTTCCTAATTGTATTAAAGGTCCTTCCCATTAAAGTCTCATATGGTTTGTGTTGATGCAGTGGATGGCAGAACCTATTTAGAGCAGGCAGGTTTGCTGGGTCTGGGCTGCCCCTCTCCCTGCCCTGTAACAATAGCACTTAGACTTTAACCCCTGTGCCACCAGGTAGGCCCTTAACCTCAATTTAAACTGAGGGCCCCACCTGATTAGCATCCTCTCCCTAGAAACCCCCTTTTTATGAACAGATCTCAGCTTCATTCTCTCCATTCACTAGCTGAGCTGAGATTATTGTCTGGGAATCACTTACTCAGGCAGGGAGGCTCATTTTGTCTCAGACAATGTCAAGATCTTGGAAAGCAATGGAAACAAGTTCTAGTGGGAACTGAGCCTGGTGATTCCACAGAGCTGGGGACCTGTGAACCAGGTCCACCCAGGTGGCTTGGGATCAAGGCTATGAAACTAGGAATGTAAACCACTAAGGGCCAGGTCATACGACACAATGTTTCAACTGTGGCCCTTTTCCTGAAGCACCCAGGAAGCAGTCCTCTTATTGCTCCATCCTTCCCCAGAGCAAGAGGAAGCACTGGTGGAGAAAAATAGAATCAAGAGACTTTGTTTCTAGTTCTAGCTCATTTAACCCATCATTCATTCAGGCAGAAAATATTCACTGAGTGCTTACCCCAAGCCAGGCACTGGGCTAAACTGAAGGGGTGCACAGAGAGTTAAACAAACACTGTCTGGGCAGGTTCTTCCCTGGCCTCAGTTTCCTCATCTGTAAGAGATGGCTGGACTAGACCAATGATGATATCCAAAGTTTGTCATGCATCCAAATCACCTGGAGGGCTTGTTAAAACATAGCTTGGAGCCTTCCTGGTGGTGCAAGGGCTAAAGATGCAGCCTATGAAGCTATCCGCAGCCACAGAAGTAGGATTTCGAGCCCCAGGCAGGTAGGAGACTCACATGGTGCAGCAGACCTCTCCTGGCTCGCCCGTTATTCCCCTCAGCAGTGTATTTCAGTCAGTCTGCCTATTCTGTTCCCCACTCTGTCTCTGGTGAATCATCTCACCCCCCGCACCTCTGGCCTGTACCCCAGTTCTTGTATACGTAAATAAATAAATCTTAAAAAAAAAAAAAAGCATAGCTTGGTTGGCCTTCCTCCCAGAATTCCTGACTCAGTAGATCTGAGAATTTGTCCTTTAGCAGGTTCCCTGGCGGTGCTGATGCTGCTGGTGCAGGGATGCACTCTGAGAACCTATGCATTGGGTGATCTTGCAGACTGCTTCTAGTTGTGACAGTCTGTGATCTGGACATGCTGGTGGTCACTAGCATAGCCTAAGCAGAAAAGGACAGTGGCAAGCCAGCCTGGAAACACAAAAGTCCTGTAAGATTCCTGAGTTTGGGGGTAAATGGATCAGAGATAAACCTCAACAGAGTCACTGAAGCATTCGCCTCAATTAAAAAAAAAAAAAAAAGATTAGAAAGTAATTCTCTAGCATGAAAGTTCAATCAGATGCTGGAGAAATTATTTCAACTTTCCATAGGGGGAAAAAGGCTCTACTAAAAAGCTACAAGGGTATTGATGTCTATTAAATATTTGCTTTTCTCTCTAGCTCACACTAGACTGAGTAATTTGTATTTGGCAGAAACCAGCTGCAATTACATTAGTCAATCCAAAAGCCCAACTTGCTCATACAAAATGCAAACAAATTAGTTAAAATGGCCTAATTAGTGGACTGTAAAAATACAAACTGAGGCTGGCAGCCTGATGTTCGTTAGTCAAGAGCACTGTCTCCCCACACAGGGAGGCCTGGAGCTGAACGGACCATGTCCCAGCTGATTAAAGGTCTTCTCTTGGGACCTCTAATAGCCACTGACTCAACTGAACCCCAGTGGTTTTGCCTAGGTAATCCCCTCTTTTCCTGGCATGGGGCATGGGCTTATCTTTGGCTAAGAAGGTGCAATGGAAAAGATGTGAGATTTGTATCCAGATGAACTTGAGCTTGAATCAAGCCTACAAGACTCTTTTGTTATTCCTTAGTCAAGTTGCTGAACTCCCCAGAGTCTCGTTTCCTTTTTATTTATTTATTTATTAAAATATTTATTTATTCATGCATACAAGAACTGGGGTACAGGCCAGAGGTGTGTGTATGTGAGGTGAGATGATTCACCAGAGACAGAGTGGGGAACAGAATAGGCAGATTGACTGAAGTACAGTGCTGAGGGGAGCAGCAGGCATACAGGAGAGGTCTGCTGCGCCATGTGGGTTGTTTCCTGGCCGGGGATTGAGCTCATGCTGCAGTGGCTGCAGATAGCTTCATAGGTTGCGTCTTAACCCTTGCACCACCAGGGAGGCCCTCTTGTTTGCTTTTTGAAGTGAAAATATTGCATCCTGGATTGAAAAGTGATTGAGGGTTAGCAATTGTGTATGCATGAACCTGGTATACAGTTGTCCCTTATTAGTGCACATCTGTGTTTCCTGTGCTTTAACACACCACAATGACGCAGTAGGCTAGCATTTGGACTTGGATTTGGGGCACCAGTAAGCAGTTTTGTAGAGATTGGATGAGTCTGAGTTAATGACCTTCAGAGCATTGACCAAGGTCAAGGACAAGTCATCCATGCTGCATCCCCAGGAATGCCTGGGTCACAGATTCAGGGAAATGGAAAAGACATGACCCAGTCTTGGAGTTTAAGCCCTCACCGCACATCAGAATCCCTTGGGGGAGATTCTGATTCAACCAGCCTGGGAGGGGCCCAGGCATCAATGTGGTTTAATGCTTAGGTGATTCTTATGGAGAAAAACCAAAACCAAGCTGGTATGTGGTAAAACATTTAAAAACAAAAAACAAACACAGCAATGACAACAATTGGTGGGGGCTGGGAGGAAAAGACTTTCCAAGTTTACACAGAATTAAATTTTCCTACATTTTTTCCCTAACCTAATATTTAGATCAGACCATTGTCTCTGATAAGAAGAAAGGGTTGAAGAATGGCTATAGAGAATTGGGGCTTTTAAACCAGGCTCCTAAAGGGTGCTTGAGTTTGGTGACAGCCAACATCTTGTCTTTTAGAACACTGCCCCGCCGAAGCGCATGTCCGGCTCCATTAGAGTCACATTGGTCAGAACGAAACTGAGAGTTCCAGGAAGGTGCTATCCTTTGTTGTTGTTGTTGTTGTTATTGTTTTTTAAAAAAAGATTTATTTATTTATGCAAACAAGAGCTGGCGTACAGGCCAGAGATGCGGGGGTAGAAGGGTGAGAGGATCCACCAGAGACAGAGGGGGAACAGAAGAGGTAGACTGACTGAAATACACTGCTAAGGGGAGCAGCGGGCAAGACAGGAGAGGTCTGCTGCACCATGTGGGTTGCTCGCTGGCCGGCTGGGGATCGAGCTCATGCTGCAGAGGCTGCATATTGCTTCTTAGTGCGGTGCTTAACCCCTTGCGCCATCAGGGAGGCCCAGAAGTGCTATCCTTTGTTTCAGAACAACAGTCAGTCAGTCAATCAGTGTAAGACACATGACTGAGATACCCAATGACAGAGAGGCCATGGACAGATGGTCAGCTGTGGCCACCAGACTTTGTGAATAGTGTCACAATGGCCCCTGACCACTGGTGGATTCCACCCAAAGGCGGACAGCAGAACTTTCTTATTTGGAAAAAACTAGGAGAGAAGCTTCCCCAAGCTCAGTGGAGAGATGTTTAATACTCTTGCTGAGATAAGAGGTGTATCTGAGGCTTGCACGGTATTGTAAACTAATGTTACCCCAATACAAAGGAATCTAACCTTGGAAAGATTCTAAAGAGAGAAAACAGAATCTAACCCTCCCAGGACTGTGCCTACATTTGTTTGTGTATCCTGCATTAGTGGGTGTGCTTCTGAATTATTGTGCCTCTGTTCTCATGAGCCTCTGCTCAGGCCAGCAGAGTGGGAGGCCCAGGCCCGAAGATTCTTAGCGCTCCTCGCCCTACAGGGAAGGATCAGGATAGTAGGTTTTGCACCTGCTCTTATTCCTCAACTTCAGGCTCCCCTTTGTTCATCTTTGCCACCTCCCAGAACCCAAATCTCAGTGAACATGAAAATACATGTCATTTCTAACTAGGTGGCCTTCAATAATTTTATCACTACTTGCATTCGCATCTCCCTAAGTGCTGTTAGATGCAATTCAGTCTTTGACAGTTATCTTAGACTGTGACAAAGAGTTAGGAGGCTGGAAAGTAGACTTTGCCTTAAGTCAGAGGTTTAGCTCATTAGTTCTTAGCCTTTATTTCCTGATTTTTTATATCATCACTTAAGGTTAAACAATTCATTCTATGAATTTCATTGGCTCCTTCCCACAATATTTCATCTTTCTGTATTTTCAAATTTTCCTTTGTGAGGGTCTTTTGGTAGAAAAAGAAGTATTTCTCAGTGCTTTGAGATGTATATTTTCTAAGAATAGACCTTTAGTTTACTAAGTATTTTCTTTTAGCACATTGAAGATATTTTTTCCCATTATCTTCTGGCGTCCATTGTTGTAATTGGGACAGTTGTTACTCCGATTATCATTACTTTGAAAATAATGATAATAATGAAAATAATAACTTTCTGACTGCTTTTAAGATGTTCTTTTTGTCTTTTGTGTTCTGGGACAGCAGGGTGATAGGCATGGGTGTGTGCCTAACCACTGTATCGAACCGATTGATAAATATCAGCAGTAGATTCACATTGATAGGAAAGTCACACATAGATAGACCTGGAGAATTCAGATGAGGTTTGCTTATCAGAAAAGTACAGACAGAAGTCAGCACAGTGAGAAAGAGAGGGAGACAAGATAAAAGTCCCTGGACCCCCATTTTCACAAAGGAGTACATTGTATGGGTGGCAATTTCTAAATGAGTGAGATTTGTATTGGACTTTCTGGAGAAAGATCTTGCCCTTCCAAGCCAGTCTCATGAACTATCTTATGTATGTGCTGGTGCATGAACACAGTCCTCACTAATCACTCCAGTATGGTTGTAAACCTGTGATATGAAACTAGAACAAACCAAATATCTCTGTTAGTCTTACTAAGTCTTGGGCCTACTCTGCCATATAATTTTATCTTTTATTTATTCTTCTTGGCATTTTTTTTCAGCTCAGAATGTGTGGAACATTCCTACCCTTTCAAATTCTCCTTTGCCCTAGTCTCTTTCTCCTCTCCTCTGAAGTTTTCTTATATATAAAACATACTCACTCAATCAGAAAGCTCTTAACATTTCTTTGACATTATCTTTTTCTATTCTTTTTGAACTACATTCTAGATAATTTTTTCAGATCTAGAATCTAGTTCATTCAATTCCTTTTAGGATGCTTAAGCTTCTGTTGACACCATCTGTTAAGTTTTAACTTCAACAATTTTATATTTTCTATTAAGAAAAGTTCCATTTGAATTCCTTTTCAGTCTGCTTGGACATTTCAAAAGCCTCTTACTTCTAGATATACTTTTAATCCTTTTCCACCTTTTCCCTTGCTCCTGTGAGGTTGTGAAAAACTGAAACCAAGGTTTATATGATATGGCAAATCCAAAGACCAAAGTCAACTTCAGTGCTCTAGGTATTTCTCTGAATTTTCACTTGCATTATTTTTTTGGACTGAATATTCATTTAAAATGTTCTTTTAATTTTATCTAAATTTTAAGGATTTTTTTTTTGGAAGGTTGAGCTAGTCTACTGAATTGTAAGAGATAGACACCTACTATCTTTCTGATCTGGGCAAACAATTGATCTCATCAAACCTCACTTTCTCATCTCTAAAATTGGCTATCTGCTAGGGTTATTTGAGGATCGATTGAGACATTGCATAGGAAAGATCATTTAAACTAAAAAGTAAATCAGTATACCAATATTAGAGCATTTTGTGAAATTATATCTGATATGAGTGACGAGTGAAGAAAGCTAGCACAGGCTTTTTATAAAACAGGTCAATAATCACCTATTCATTCAACAAACATTTGTCAAGCATCTTCTATTGTCACTTTCCTGGGAGGAATGCCTGGGAGTTACCTGATTCAATTATTTCCTGACATATCGAACCGAATACAAAATTGTGATTTAAGAGTTTAAAAAAAAACATCTCTTGCTGCTTTCTTATGTATCTTCCTTTCCCTAAAGGACAGACATAAAATGAACATGTCTTTTCTAGCATATCCCCTTTTTTCTTGGCTGGCCAAAAAAAGAGTATTTGCTTCTTTAAGAGCACTTTGAAAGTCCTCATTCCTATGGGAATTTTTCTGAAGGAAATTTTTGTTTTTGGCTTGTTACTTGTCTACAGCCAAGACCAGCCTGCCAGGGACTAGGTTGTCAGCTTAGAACACCCGAGTTCTAATTCCCCTCTCCACTACTTCACTGATTTAACTTGGGAAAATCTCATCCCTCCAGTCTAAAGACCAAACATGCCATTGCTATGAAAAAGGAATCCTCATCCCAGCAGTATTGATAATGTGGATAAAAACACCCTGGATATTTGGGGTTTGTTTTTAACCCTAGATATTTGAAACTTTCTATGATTTAAAGGTAAGGAATTATTACTGTGCAACATTAGAAATGATTTCTTCTTATACCACGCCAACTCCCTGCCTCACTAATACTATCCCAGGCCAGAAAAAAATTGCAGGGGATTTTCTCTTGGAAGCCAGAATCTGAGCATGCTCAGCAGCATGTGTCGGTGAGATATGGCCTGTCTGGCTACAGGCCCCTGGCCTGGGAAGAAGCGCATTCCCCCCACCCCACTGCTGCAGCACCTGTGCCCTTGCCACTCCCCAGATGGGCTGCCTGCTTTGCAGAGGCTCCAGCTCTGGGTGAGGAGAGCCACCCTCCTGGCTCGGCTGCCCAGCCAGGAGACCTGCCCTCCATGCTGGGTGCAGAGTGCCAGAACCCACTGATTCATAAAGGGCCCTGGTCTCAGGGGTCAGTGTCAGGACGTGCTGACTGCGAGGACACAGTGACAGGCTAGCTGGGGCAGTAATTAGACAGTGAGAGCTTCCTTCAACCAGCTACAATCAATAGGTCTGCTTACTGAGGAGAAAAAAAAAAAAACATTCAAGTAAAGCAGATGACAGAAGATAATAACATCTCTCACTTACCTTGCATTTTCACTCACCAAAGCACTTTTCACCACCATTTTCTCATCTGGTCCACAGCACCTCTTTTCTCAGGTCCCCTGGTGGATATCACTGTTTAATTTTACGGTCAAGGAAGCTGAGGCACAGGGATGCTGACCAGCCTTGTTATGAGAATTGGTACAACCATTTCCATTCTCTTGGTGCAAGCCTCCTCTCTTCAGTACCTCAGAGACAATGTAAACATATTAATGAATTCAATACTTTTTACTGGGTGCCCACTATGTACCAGTCACTGGTGTGGGCACAAAGGATATAGCAGTAAATGAGACAAAGTCCCGTCTCATGGAGATTCCATTTTAATAGAAGACAATATAGACACAAATGAATAAGGGAGCTCAGATAGTCGTGTGAGCTAGGAAGACAATAAAACAGAATGAACTGGTACTGAGGAACCGGGGACGGTCATTGATGCAGGAAAGAAGTCTCTGAGCAGGTGACCTCTGAGCTGAGTGAGACCTGAATGCCGAGAAGTTGCATGAATGTCAGAAGAGGCAGAATAATGAAGGAAGAGTGAGGAACAAGGGCAAACTGACAGCTAATTAATAGTGTAATGGGCCTAGCGGTCTCTTGGGATTGAGAAAGTGAGGCTGAGGCTGAGGCAATTGTCTGGTGAAGCATAGGATGCTGGTCTGGAAAGTCAGAACCTCCCTCTGGAATTCTCAGACCACCACCTTTTCTTTACTCCTGGTCTCTGGTTGCCCATCTGTGAAATGGACACAATGGTATTGGTCACAATGGCGTAGATCTGTCAACTGGAGGCCACAGTGAAGAGTAGAGTGTTAGATACATTCTCTCCCAGCACACCAGCACAGGGTTGAGAATTCTTTGGATGCTTAGTGAATAGAAAATAATTCCTCTTTTAAGTAATGTTCTGAGACAGCTAAAGAGTAAGGTGCTCTGTCCTATTCACTGGGATTACATTTGATTGGATTAAATGCCACATGAAAACATCAGCTTCTAAGGCATCCTTTTCATGAGCTCTTTACAGACACCACTCTCTCTTCATTTTCTATAGCACACACCAATGTTCAGAACCTTCTGACAGCTCGTACTAAAATCTACCAGACTGTCAGCGTCTTGAAGGCAGGAACCATTTCTTACTCGTGTCTGTCCTCAGATTAAGAAGGTGATACATGTCTGGAAATTAATATGTGAAAGGCACAGGCTTGTCCCCAGCACAAGCCTTCTCTCCACTTCCCACCTCTCCGTATCTGAATGTATCTGGAGAGGAAGCTGAGAAACAGGGGCTATGAGACTTAGACTCACCTGGCTTGTTTGGAAACTTCTCTGGGTACCTATCTCCACAGCAGCAGCAGAAGCATCAAGTTTAAGCAGAAACATCTACTTTTAAAGTATGAGTCCGAGATCACACATCTTAGGATCTAAGTGGAATTACCTGAAGAGAACTTATAGATCCAGAGCTCAGAAGGGACTGATAAGATCAGCTAGCCGTGGTTAGCAGCAGGATAAGGAGGCCAGAGTTACCTGGGCTTGTCAAGGGCTTGTTAAGGTCACCCAAGTACCAAAGCCCTTATTTTAACACAGCGCATCACCTCCCTTTACAAAAGGTGCCTGGGGGCAGGGACTTGGTTTTCATCTATTTGCATTTGGATTGCCTAGAAGCCAGCCAGTTCTAGCCCAGAAAGCCGGGAAAGCTGGGAGCCTAAGAGGAGAAAGAGGGGAATGATAAAACCAGTTCAGCTGTTTTCATGAGGTTGGAAAAAAGGCAGTCAGTTGAATCAGATGGGAACACAAGACATCTGGACATCGTTTTACCAAACACGGACTCCTTTTGAAGTTTCTAAGACATTTCAGGCTGCTGAATAGACAGAGGCAAGGGATCTCAATCTTAAGGGCTCCTGAAACCCCTTCTTCTGTGCACTGATTTTCAACTTTAGCCTCGCTTTGGAATCATCTGGAGAAATTTCAAAAGCGCTGATTGTCTACATCCTACTCCCAGAACCCTGGGGATGTGGCACAACAGTGAGATGTTGTGAGTGTCTGCAGATGATTCTAAGGTGCAGTGAGGGTTGAGAACAATGATCTCTAAGGGGCTGTTCTGGGTGAGCATGGCAAGAAGACAACCTTACAACAAGGAGGAGAGAGCTGACACGGTCATTTCGTCCATGGTTTGTTATCTCAGGTTTAACACTAAAAGACCCCTCTAAAAAATAACCCTGCAGTCCCAGCCAAACTAGGAAGGTTGGCCTACCTCTCATCCCAATGCAGGTTGTCTCATCCTTCTGTATAATGAAAAGGAGTGGAATTTACCACTTCCAGGCATTCAAGAGAAGGAGAGGGCCTCCCCGGTGGTGCTAGAGGTTAAGTTGAAGCACTCTGAAGCTATCTATCTTGATTGAGCCCCAGCCGGCCAGGGAGGTGACCCACATGGCACAGCAGACCTCTCCTGTCTCACCTCCTGCTCCCCTCAGCAGTGTATTTCAGTCAGTCTGCCTATTCTGCTCCCCACTCTGCCTCTGGTGAATCCTCTCACCACCAACCCCACCCCCACCCCCGCACCTCTGGCCTGTACCACAATTCTTGTATGCATAAATAAATAAATCTTTTTAAGAAGAGAGAGAGAGAGGAGCAGCAAAGAGAATGAAGAGGCAAGTTGAGGGGAGGGGATTTGGTGATCACTCTAGTGTACAATTTCATGCCTAATTTCATGAAAGTCAAACATACTTGATAGGAAGAGCTTTTTTCCTAGGGAAAATGGAAAAGGTGGCCAAGTTTCACTCTGGGGTTGAACTAGTGTGGGATCCTAGTGTCACAGGGCAGGGAGAGGTGCACCCCAGAGGCCCCAAAAACTGCCTGCTCTAAATGGATTTTGCCATCTGCCGCATCAACACAAAACATATGAGACTTTAATGGGAAGGAACTTTAATACAATTAGGAAATAATACGGAAAGGCAAAGAATATAGTTTCTAAATCAAGCACCCAATGTTACCCGTCCCCTTGTGGGTAAAAGCCCACCCAAGCAGGATTGGCCCAGAGCAAGTCCCCAAATCCTGCCACAAGTTGAAAGCACCTTTCAGTGGGGACCCACAGAAGAGGATCAGAAACCACCAGACAAGTCTGGAAGGAAAAGAGCAAAATCAAAATCAAGACAAAAACCGCCATGGTCACCTCCCCACGGGTCTCTCACCCACATCTGTGTCACCCAGTCCACGACCAAAAGGCAAGCACAGTTTCTTCATGTATCTCTCAGCTCCATGCGCCTCCTCCAGGTCTCCTTCTGGCTCTCCATCCTGCTTCCTTCCTTCCTCAGCCTCCTCTGCAGCTTCTTCTCTCTCTGCTCAGCTCCACCCTCCTTTGGGTGGGGCAGGAAACCTGGAACCTCCCCCTTTCCTGGGGGCCACCCTGTTACAATAGCAAGTCCCCAAGGCTGAAGTGGCCTTGGGATGAGAACACCCGGAGTGCACCCACTGTGTGAGAGGACTTGAGGCTTGATGGAACAGGCTGGTGGCTTCCAGGCATCCATCATACACTGACCTTTGTGTGGGACACAATTCAGGTGGCAGACGCTGTGCCGGGGTTCATACCCAGGGCCAGTGAAGGTGAACGGTGGGGCAGAAGCCAGCAGGAAGTCACCGCAGCTGAGGCACCGAGCTGGGTTCTTTGCGGTGGGACTGGACTGAGGGCACAGATGGGGTCTGTGGAGAACGGAGGCCAGCTTAGCAAGCTTCACAGAGGGCGGGACCCTGTTATATATCACATTATAATGGACAAATCATGCCAACTTCAAAAGTGCCATTGGCCAGGAACCTGCCATAATTAACTGAGAAATCACTTCCAAAATGACTTTGCAGGTCATTCCCTGAAGTTGACCAGGTGAGTGGTTGGCTACACACAATTTTCTTTTCTTTAAGCCTCGCCCTTGCTGTCACTAAAAAAAAACCCCAAAAAAACCTAATTTGAGAAGTTTCTGGTTGGCCTTCGGTGCTCTGAGTTTTTAGAGAGAAGGAAAACACCTATTAAAAATGTTCATTCCGGGCAGATGCTTGCTTCCCACAGCCTCCGGAGCCAGCGCCGCGAATCTAGAATCCCCAGTCATTGCCCAAATCTCAATGGCTAGTAATTAAATTTCCACCAACAGTTTGTTTTATCACCTCAGTTAGCTTGTTGACATATAATAGGTGCTGCTGAGAGGTACAGCTAGTTAATGATTTTCTTTTACATATTGATATTAGTACCTGGAGTGGGGACATCTCTTCAGAATATGATTACTATTTTGAAACCTTAAGCACAGGAGGGAAATCCGTTTCTATAAATTAAACAAGAAGTTCTGAGAACTTCTATCTTCTGTTCCCATCCAGACACTAATGCATCTCATTTACTTTGCGCCGTTCCCCTGGAGTTATCTGTGTCACGCAGGCGACTCTTGCATGTCCCGTTAACTATCTATTGAAAAAAAAAACCCCAAGTGTGCTTGTAGCAGTGCCTGAGCCAGGGTGCGAGGCAGGGAGCTGAACAGGAGACATGCATCGCTGTTACATTTCAAGTTGCTTGGATATTTTCATTCAAAGAGGAAAGAACCCATGTCAGCTAAAGATGGAGCTATAATTAAACTGATAGGCCGTTCGCAAATGCCTCCAAGCCCGCTCAAGTTGTCGTTTGTTTCTTTCCCCCATCTTTAAACTACACGGAGTCAATTATCTCTGCAAACCACTGGCAAAGATTGTGTGCCAGCCACTTACTTCTGAAGCGAGTAAATTATTCGGAATTCATTACTGATGTGAACAACTCTCCCCATGGAAAGCCTCATCCCCTTCTCTGAGGACAGCTTTGGGTTCCGGAAGGCACACCTGGCCTCTGGCGGGCCCGATGCCCTAGGCAAGGTCTTCGGTCATAACTGCTGGGGTCTGGCTGTACAAAGCAGATTTCACCCTCGAGTGGCCGTCGCTTAACGCGTGTGGCTTTACATGCGGTGACAAATGTGTTCCAGGCAACCCCCCGAGTGACAGTAGAGGGTAAAGTGGGGGACAGATGTCCTGGTCTGAAAACACTCTCGTGTGTGGAGGCCAGCCACCTGGAGCAGTGATCGGCACGGGAGAGAACAGGATCTGAACTGGGGTTGATGTGATGTCATTTTAGCTCTCCAGTAACCCAGTTATCTCTTGCCAAGACTTCATGTCTGATTAGTCCGCTTGGAGGGGACAGCGACTTTATCAGTCTCACTTCCCGACAACTCTGTCAACTTCAGAAATGCTGGGAAGGAATTTAAGACGCGGTGTCATATCTTTCTATCAGATTCTTTTGCCAGCCTCTCCTGAGTCCGGAGGCTCCTTTGGAAAACTAATAAAGTGGGAGGTGAAGTTTTGAAGGGTTTCAACCGGTCATCCAGTTCCCTCTTCCTGGGGTGGTGTCTGGGCTGTGTCCTGTGAGTTTCTTGTGCGCAACACTGACAGGGGGCGGCACGCACATGCTAGTTTGCAGTTGGTGGGAATGGTGAGGCCTCTGGAGGCAGCAAGGCTGCTCCTGTCGCCGAGCTCACTCTCCTTGTCTGAGCGTGGGGAAATCATCCAGTCCCTGCCGACAGAGCAAATCCTCCTGAGCTGTTGCCTCTTTACCTACTCGGGTAATTTTGCCACTCTTGCTCCAGGGTCCCTGGCAAAGCCTGGACCACACAGAGTTTTCTAGGGACCCGATCCTGCCAAGTTCCTTGGCAAAGGACGGAGGCTGGCTCTGGTGCCAGCTTCACTCTCTCAAATCTACCCCTCCCCCCTACAACTGTGATGGCTTGTCCCTGTGACAGATCTCTGAACTCTTCCCATCCTGAAAAGGAGAAATGTGAGACAACAGGGCTTCCCATTAGGCCATGGGGGATACCCAAGAAATAAGACATTGGGCAGTTCCTTGACTTGGCAAGCTCCTTCTCAAACTCATCCCTCATTCCTCACCTTGTGAGCATCGAGTACATCTTTGATGCTGTATTGCTTCATCAGTAACAAGATCACAAACTTCCTTACAGTGGCATGTTAAAAGGTCAGTGCATGGCCCTCGATCCTCCATCCTAGAGAACTGGATTTTGAAAGCACCCAAAGAGATCAGTAACCCGAGAGGAATGGGTTGTAATGGTGGAATGGCAGGTCCTGAAAGAGCTGAACGCTGGCAAGATATGTGTCAGGGTCCCTTGAATCATACTCTAGGATCATGGGTATCTTAATTGGGAAACAGGGGCTTGTAATAGCAGGTTTACTTCTTACTCCTGTCAGAGCGGCAGGAGGTGATGACAGGAGATGCAGGTGAAGTGCCACACAACCAGGCGTGTAGCATAATGACGTTATTTTGTGTGAGGGAATGAGGTTTCATTTAGTGAATAAAATCCAAACCTTCAGCCATTGTGTCCAGGAAGGAAATTCTGCCAGCTAACCTCTCAACATTAATTCTGTTCTACTGGATTCCATGCGGGCTCTGATGCATGCTTCTGTGCTCAGCAGGAATTATATCGTCACCTTTGTTTTCTCCATCAGACAGAGCTGAGTTGCAGGAGACATAAATCACTTTACGGATTTTAAGCAGAAAGGACCTCAACAACGGTGTGCATGAAACCAGTAGACATCTGCAGGATCTGGCTCTAGCCTGGCTCTAGGGGAAACTCTCAAAATATCACCACAGAACCGACCCACCAGGAGACTGCCACTTCTACTGCCACTGGGGGCACAGGGACTGGGGGTGAGGAGGCGGGGGCAGAGAATCAGGAGGCCAGTACCAAAGCCAATTCAAGAACATGTCATCAACGTGAGAGCCAGGAATCAGGGAGCACCCCTCCAACACGTCTGCCTCTCAGCTCCACGATGGGGCACTGGGATCTGTTGCAGAAAAGCCTGATATTTCAGTGACTGGGCTTGCCAAGAGCAACAGACAAAGGAAGGAAGATGTCCTCTTCTCATATCACCCCCAAATCTCACGAGAGGGCATATAATTGGGAGGATATAACTGAAAACCCCAGCTGAAAAAAATCTAGTTTTTAGTTTGTTTTCTATCTCCCCAGTCTATGAAGGAAGCAATGGAATTGATGCTACATGTGATCCATCGTACACCGTCATGTTCTGCTCCTAAGCATGAGAGATTGGGCAAAAGTACTCCTGGACTTGAGGATGTTTGAGGAAAGTACACAAGGGAAGTAAACACAGAAAGTGTAAGAGTTAAAACAGACAACCTGGCTTTCTTGTTCACATTCCTCCTAGTGTCTTAAGGAACCTTCATTCTAGTGACAAGATTAGTACTTCTCCACAGATATCTCCCCTGGGCTCCTCCCACCTCAGCTGTTGGGTGGAATCAGGTGACAGTTTCTATTCCTCTTCCTTCCACACTGCGAACAGAGTAACAGAGAAGAATCCCCACCCACAGGGTTTATCCTTTTAAAACCATTTTCCCATATAAAGTTTATAAGTTTCTATGGGAAACTTAGATTTACATTATTAGGTAATATGGGGAGCCTCTACCTTCCTAGGTAGAAAAAGAAGAGCTTCTTCCTCTGATATTAGCAACCAGAAAAGATTCACCTTTCAGATGAAATCCAGTATTGATTGTGCTGTATTCCATAGAGGTGTATCACCTAGGGTGATTTTGGTTGCATGCAGAAAAAATAAATTAATCACAGTAGCTTAAAAATGATTTGCATTTATTATTTCGTATAATGTCTAGAAAAGGGTGGGCTCTAGATGCAGTTTGGACTGGGCATATGCATTTCTCTTGGCTTTACTTTCCTCTGTGTGTTGGCAGAGTACAAAGCTGACTTCTCTCATGGCTACAAAAAGGCTGCAGAAGCGATAAAAGTATATCATCTTTGCTCACTCTAGGGAAGAGAGTAGCTTGCCAAAATCACCACCCAAAGATCCTGGGTTTCTCTCTGATTGAATCACCTCCAAAGCACTCATGGAGCCTGGCCTAAGTCTGCTCTTCTCTGAACAACTTCTGGTGTGAGTGGAATGGAATTTCACCTAATGGATTTGTCTGCTATCCACTGAAGAGGTTGGAATGGGGCTGGGAATGCAACTTGGTGTCTACCAGCAGGGATAGTGGCTGGCTTTCTTCTCACAGGCTTGGGATCCAAACTGTACATAGCCTCAGGTATGAGGAACTGGAGTCCTGCATCTGGGGCAGGACTTTACGATGCTTACAGGTGAGACTGCTCCTGGGGGGCAGAATCAGAAGTTGAGCTTCCAGGGTTCCTGGATAGCATGTCTCCTGGCCACCACCTGCTATGCTAACATACATGGTTTCAGGACATTAGAAATCACGTTTCTACCTGTGTGCAACACCCTGACACCAAACTTGATAATCTTTCATCTGCAGGAAACAGCACAGGGAGGGTGTGTGTGTAAGGCAGAGCAGACTGAAGTTAAATCCTGGTTATGCAACGTAGCAGCTCTGAAACTCTGGTCTGCAATTAGGGATCATGATACTTTGTGGTAGGATTGTTGTGAGGAATGAACAAATAATGTCAGCAGATGACCCAACCAGTGTCTGGTTTATTGATGTTTCCATGATGACATGCAACAGTTGAATTCAGGCAGAAGGAGACTGCTGACGCCAACCTCCTCTGGTCCAGTGGGATCTTTGGTTTATTGATGTTTCTTAACCATCTTTTCCCCCTCGACTGCCAACGGATCAAGATGGGCACCAACCTCGCAAAGGTCATTATCTGACTGTCAATCAGTCTAATGCACCGGTACCTTCCTTACAAGCCAGGACATTTGCTGTTTATGTGGATGAATATGGACATTGAGCAACAGGTCAGTATTGAAAACCTATTTCGTCTGTGCCTGTACTGTTTAGGTGATATTGGGTGACAGAAGAATGGGAAATCAATGGCCTTTGCTTTTAAGAAACTCAACTTCGTTGGCACAGTGAGATTTATGCCAATGAGGATCCAGGGAGTCTTGTCTTTGGGTCTTTCTGGCCCATGATCTTCTGGATCAATGGTTAAAATGGTACTTTCCTAGGAACTCTGCCAAGAGCAGTAATCTAGTCAGGTGGCAGCAACTCCTTTGAATGCTTCCTTCCCTTAGGCCAGGCTTGACCGCAGGGCTTCTGAGCTCACCTACCCTTAGATTCTTACACCAACTGGAGGTCTCTTTCTCACCTCTTTCCCTCCAGCCTAGTTCCCTGCTGAGCTGCTGCTGAGGAATATTATTTATATTATTTGAGCAAATTCCTGGATTAAGGTATTAGAAGTCAATTCCTTCTGTGTTTTTCACTGTGATATTTTTGTTAATAAAAGACTTTCCAGAGACCAGATGAGATTGGGCACATTCAGGGTGACATGTCCCTAGACTAATAACAGACATTTATAGACTCAAATTCTGCTACTAACCATGACTTCACAGTCTCTGAGTTGAGAGACACTCCTGTGTACATCACCCAGATCTGGCCAGGGAAATGATTGTGAGGATGATGATAAGGTTGCTAAAAGTAATAACTAACATGTATTGAATACTTATTATGTACTAGTCACTGTTCCACGACCTTTGTACATATTGATTCATTCAGTCCTCCTAGCAATCCAACAAGATAGGCACTATTATTATGATGATCTTTATGGGTATTGAAATAGAGACACAGAGAACTTTTCCAGGTTCACACAGGCAATGCACGGAAAAGCCCGAGTGTGAGCTCAGAGCCAAACACCTTCTATCTGCTCCCATCTTTCCATGAGATTGGGAGGGAAATCTGCTGGAGTTTTGTGGGGAAAATTTTCTTTCTTGGCAAAAGAACAGCACAAGTCGAAAATCCTTTTGTTTCTTTCCCTCTTTCTCTTGCGTGTTTTTGTGCTAAGGAGCAGTGGCAGCCATCTTGTAGCCACGAGGCAACATGTTTGAAAATAAAGGCCAAGAAGCTCATGATGGTGGAACACAGAATGCTGAGTACTGATGACAGTCACTAACCAACCCTTGGACCACCAACTTCTGAACTTCACTAAATAAACTATGATCATCCTTATCACGAAAGTACTGTTAGACAGATCTTCTGTTGCCTGAAGACAAAAACTTCCTAATTCATAAGGAAGTTTTCCATGTTGTACCATAAAAAGCCTCTCATGTGGGCAGTCATAAACCCTGCATCTTGCCATTAGAGGTTTGGTTTAAAGAGTAAAGTTTGATCACTGGGTTACTAAGGCCAGTTAAGTTTTATTATTTTAGCAAGTTGGGCAACAAGAATATTATCTTAGGGAATAAGAGTTGGAAAAAAATTTTATAATAATAATCAGTAATAAAAAATGTAACTTTGCTCAATAAACTTGAACCTAGAACCTGCAATGGATCAATAAAGACGCACAGTGAGTCTGGTGACATAAGCAGGACCTAAGAGCCTCAACAGAGCTCTCTTCTGGGGATTTTCTCTGACATTTAAGTATTCTCCCAGAGAACAAGGCCATAGAAAGTTCTGAGGAGTCCTTGCACCTGGCAACATTTCTGAATTTCAGGATTTTTATCTGAAGACTTACCTAGCCCCTTTGGTTGCGATTGGGAATATCTACCTGCTTTACACACACACACTGAGGACAATTAGGAACTCAGCACAATTGACTTCAATCCAATGAAACCCGCACAATTCAATACAGCACAATGTAACACAACACAACCAACCCTACAAGCCAAAACAGAGCAAGTGTGTGTACAAATACATGTGCACCTGCATGCGGGAGGATTAACCTTATTATGGACGCATACTCCTTATTCCCTGGGTGATTTTTGTTATTAGAAGATCGTCACTTTTCTCATCAACAGCTCTTTCCTCCAAGGTACTAGGGAGAATTTGCAGTGAAGAGGGAAAGGTGAGTTCTTTCCCCAGGTCTCCGCCAGGGCTTGGAGTCCAGGGGCCTCTCAGCCGGAATGTCACCAGGCCTTTTGTCTCCCTTTTATAAACTCATCTTCCTATAGAGACATTTTAAAAACACTTGACTTTTACAATACAACACATCATCCAACCCCCCTCTTCCCATTAAGACGTTATTCTGGGAACGTCTCTTTGCTATTTTTAGGACCATTGATTTCTTTTTGAATCATTCTGCCTGTGTTATTCGTGATGTCCTCAGACAATACTTTTGGTCTGACTCTTCTACGACACCTAGCAGCGGCACCCTGCCGATCAGTTAGCAGACACTGCAGGAGGGAAGGGGCTGGGGAAGGAAACTCAGCCCCTGCCCCTCCTCTTCGTCCCCTGCAGAAATAATCATGATAACAATAAGGACACCACCGCCCTGCATTTATCCGGAACACTGTGCTTTTCAAAGAGTAAGCACCTTGCAATGAATGGCACATAATATCTTTCAGAGGAGGCAAATGGAACAGTCCACCCAGGACTGGGGTGGGAGGGCAGGAAGCAGCACGCATGCTCTGGGCTTTTCTTGTCCCAGCTTCGCATCACTGCATCACTCTTGAGGAAGCGAGATGTATGGGGTTGATCACCTCACTTACCCTCAGGCCTGGTCCCTGTGGTCACGCCACTACCCCAAACGTCTTGGCCAAGGTGAGGCCACCACTCACCAACCTTCAACAAATCTGAGAGCCTTGAGTTTTCTGAAAGCACCACAGTCTCAAAGAGAGCAATTTCTCACTTCATTTTCTAGGTAACAGTAACTTGAATTGCTATCAAATGCAGGTTGTTGAAAAAAACTGATTCTGCTGTGGGAAAGACTGAACAAACTCCACAAATAGGGTTTATGGACCCCACCCCCACCCCAAACCAGAGAGATCCAAGACACCAAGGACTACAAATCCCGTATCATCGCCACCGAGGGAGGATGCTGGGAACTAAGGGTGGAGTTAAGCAGCCAGGCTTGGTATATAACCAGACATGTGGGTCTTGGGGGGGAGTCCTTGGTGTTTCACCAGCTCAGCAGAACTAGTGTGATACCGTCACCAATTTATCTCTCTTTCTCCCTGAGTTTTTCATTTCTTCATTTCCCCTTTTTGTAAATAAACCCTTTATTAACCCTTTCGTGTGCGCCTGCTATTGAGTCACATTATAAGTCCCCTTTAAGCATGTGGATGAGGACCCACAGTCATTTCACATTGGGGTTGCCCTGCAACAATACTTGGGTCTTGGGGAGAGAGATTCCACCGAAAAAAATTGGTATAGTGGAAAGAGAACTTGCTTTGGTATCGGCCAATCTGAGTTCAAATCTTGGCTCTGCCACTTACCAGCTGTTTGATAAGGGTGAATAGAAAGGCAATACCCAGCTCAGCTTGTAATGAGAATGAAGTGACATGAATGTATGAAGAAGCACTTAGAAAACAGGAAAGTGACCATTAAATGGTAGGTTGTAACATGAAGTAGAGGAGAGAGATTAGGTAAGCTAAATTTTGTAGTCAGGCACCCTTAGTTCTGAATCCTGGTATTGCAAATTACACACAGTACCATCCTGGGCAAATTCCTTAGCCTTTCTAAGCCTAAGTTCTCACACTTGTTAAATGAGGTTAGCAGACTAGAGTGCTTGAAGCAATGCAAGGTGCTTAGCATAATGACCAAGACTCAGTAATGGAGAGCTCCTTCCACTATTAGCATTACTTGTCTCTTGAACCACAGTCCAAATTCCCTTGTATCACTAGTAGAGAAAAGCACAATGACTTGTCCATAATTATTAATTGAAGGGTAGTAAAGAACAGATAATATAGGTGCATTAAGCTGTTTAGGAGCCCTCTGCTCTTGGGGGAACTTTAGGACAGTGGCCATAATGAGTTTGATGTTAATGATACAACATAAAATATAGGACAGAAAGGGAGAGGAAATAGGAGTCTTGTTTCACAGGGTAGAAGCAGTTTTGCTCCCTGACTCTCCACTTCGTAATGGCTTGTTCAGATATGACTTTTATTCAGCTCAGAACTGGGGAGGTCATATTCTAAAGATAGTTTTACCAAGCCATTTGAATCTTGATATAAACAATGACATTTACATTGATTTTTAAAGTGCTCTGAGTCTCTTGTGGCTTGTAGACTCGGTTCCTGCATGTGACTGTGTGAGGCAGGGCACACATTTCCTGAGTGTATGCTGGCACGTGTGGCTCTAAAAAAGTTGGTTATGGTTTCAGATATGTAGACTAGAATAGAAAGCAACCTGTGAAGTGTTTGTATGGGATGGCCGCTCCGCTGCTTAGTGCGAAACTGCTGGCAGCCAAAGAGATTTGCTATCAATAAGGAGTCCAGGCATTGCTTGAATCGAGTGTGCACAAAGACTTATTTCAACTGGGTAAAATGAAGATTGAGTTTGAGTCTGACAGAAATGAACACTTGTGTTATGAAAAAGACATTTAAAAGAATATTCGTAACAACTTTATTGATAGTAGTCTCAAATTGGAAACAAACCAGATGTCCATTAATAGTAGAATGGGAAAATAAATTCTGGAATATTCACAAGTGGAATGTTACATAGCAATGAATATGAACAAATTACTGATAAACTGAATAACATATTGTTGAGTGAAAGAAGCCAGACACATAAGAGTTCATATTATGTGTATGATTTCATTTATGTGAAGGTCAAGAACAGACAAAATGAATCTTTGAGACGTTACCTTTGGGCATTGATGGGGGAAGAATATTGACTTGGAGGGAATTGACATGAGGGAACCTTTTGTGGTATGAACGGTAAACAATATTGCCTTTCTGAAAAGTGATTCGGAAATGGAATAAGCTTGAAGTAGCCAAACAGCCGCTTTAAATTTGTGGTTTCACATTTCAAAAAAGATTTCATTGTGGTTACATGAGCACAGACTTTGAGAAGAGCTGTTCAGTCCATGATCCTCTAAAATTCTATATTATGTAACATAATAGGTTTCTGTATTGTGTGATTAAAGGATGGTGAATGAACAAATGAATGAATGAGTTCTTTAAATTATTTATATAACTTTATATTAAAACGGGTCTTTGGCCAGCCAACCACAACTTTCTCATTTTATTGACCCTGAGTCAACCAAAATATCAGTGGTCCAAATTCAATAGGTGAGACCCAAGTGAAGCTTTCTCAGAAGTCTGTTGTCTGAGGGAGACTCACCGGCCTGGGGTGAGACCATTTTAGCTTTCAAGGCCTGGGTTCTTGACTCCAGTTGAACTTACTCTGCTCTTTGGACTTGAGGCCTTTGAACTCAAACATGCCTTTGCAAGATTTCCCCGCTTCCTTGTTTGGATGGAAGAGGAATGAGAAACACCATTCTTACGGTATTTCAGAATCTTGTTTTCCTGTCTTGTCCTGAAAGGAGGAAGTTCAAAGAGGGGCAAGGGTTCACTTTAGTCCCACCATTTACAGACCATCCGGTCACCCCTCTGCCCTGAGTGTGTCTCCCCTGAGAGTTTATTCCCTTCACTGACCTGAGTCCCTTTCTTATTGTTTTTCTAATGCTAGTCAATGCCTTTTTTATTTCTTAAGAAGAAAGAAAAAAAAAATGCTCCAAAAGGATTTTCTATCCTGGCTTGAAATCTTAGCATCTGTTGAGTACAAATAATTATCCTGACAGTAAAATCCTGGAGACTATAGTTAATAACAAGGTATTATATAATTGAAATTGCTGAGAGTAGAACTTAAATATTCTCACCAAAAGAAAAGGTAAATATGTGAGGTGGTGATGAATGTGTTAATTAACCTGAAAAGGGAACTCCTCTTACAATGGGTGTATATATGTATATGATCACCGTGTTGTACACGTTAAATATTTGAAAATTTTATTTGTCAATGATACCACAGTAAAGCTAAAAAACAAACAAACAAAAAAAAAAACAACCAAAAAACCATTGGCTATTTGAGTTGACCCTACTATTTTCAAAATCTTTCTTGTGATCTTGTGAAATAGATTACAGCAGGTCTTTTTCCCCCCACTTAAAAAAGTGCAAATAGGGCTCGGTGAGGTTAACAGTTCTCTCAAGTTTCCACAGTAGGGTGAGGATCTGGGCGTTCTAATTATGAACCTGTTTCCACCTTCTTGGCTCCCTCTGTCTGACCGTCAGTTCTCTGGCCTTCATCTCCTACTTTGGACAATTAAGAAATAGTGGCACCTGCTCTAGCCTGGACATAATATTAATAGCTAGTGAAGTCTTAAGGAGGACTGAACTCTGGTCTGACATTGTTGTAGGTAATATCGGTGTCTCAACTTATTTCATATTCACAATAATCCTCTGAGGTGGGTACCACAATTCATCCCATTTTACAGATGAGGAGACTTTTGTATAAAGAAGTCCAGAGGTTTGTTCAAGTCACAAAGCTAGTAAATAGCAACCCCAGGGCTTGAAACTTCTGGCTGAATTGGCTAAGAAGTCAGGGGAGGCTCCCTTGAAAAGGTGACAATGAGTTGACATCTAAGGATAAGTAGAGCTGTGTTTCGGCTACTATTCAAAACACCACAGGTTGGGGAGCTTATTAACCACAGAAATGTATTCCTCACAGTTCTGGAGGCAGGAAGGCCAAGATGAAGGTGCAGCAGATTTGGTGTCTGCAATGGACTAGTTTCCTGGTTCATAGGTTCCCGCATCTGTGTCCTCGCATGGCTGGAGGGGTGAGACACCTCTTTGGGACCTCTCCTATAAGGGCACTAATCTCATTCAGGAGGGCTTCACCCTCAAGTCTGAATCACCTCCCAAAGGCATCACCTCCCAATACTATCACATTAGGTTTCAGCACACGAATTTTGGGGAGACACAAACTTTCAGTCCTTAGCAAGCCAAATTATCAAATATGCATAGCTCATACCCAAGCCCATGGCAGACATCACAGATTAATTATAGCACCCCTATTTTCAGTTGGGGATTCAACTTACGATTCCTCAAGAAGGAGCTCTAAGAAGTGCCTGCTGATTGAGCACAACTAGTCCAAGAGTTGAAGCCCATTTGCCTTTCTAGGTTTTGCTAAGCCTAACCAGCAGGTAACCTAAAATCACCTAGATGTCATTTTGCAGTGCCTTCTCTACTAGTGAGGCAGCCACCGTTGATTAGGCACTTACTGTATACAGCAGGCTGGCTTTCCCAACACAGCAGTAACTTGAGTTACCCAAACTGAGTTTTATTCTCTGGGAATAGAGCAACTAGAAGCCCTGTAAGCTTTGCGGGGAGTTGTTTGGGGACCAAAATTGCCTGTGGATCTTGTATCAAGCAGAGGGCTCATGTGGGATTCATGCCCTGCAGAGTGCTCAATCGAGGTGCAACTCAGTTTCCTTCCTGGGGTCTCTGAGTCCTCAGTGACTCACCGCCAAATGAAAATTATGTGGAAAACAGCAGTCATGACTAGTTCTAAAAATCAGCCTCCGAGCAGGGACTTCAAAACATCTGCTCAAGTGCTGACCTCCACACGACATCCCTCCTCGTATTCCCGCCCTGACCAGCTGTTTGTCAGCAGAACCGAGCTCCCTGTGAAAACCCAGATCAGAGGGCAATGATGATGGGGGTGGTGGAGGGCAGCAGTCCAAAGAGAGTCCCTAGAGTTGCTTACACCTTCGATAGCTTCCTCCATTTTACTCAAGTCCTGCCACTGTTTCAAGCACGCATATTACATATTGTCTTTGAAAAATATATACATTTAATGTGGTTATATAAACTTGTATGAATAAATCAGTATGATATAAGTGATATTTAGTAACCGATAATTACTGTGTGTTAGCCATCTGCTATTCCTGAGGGTTTCACCAAGCCCTTTCATAAAAGCAAAATGATACTCCGCAGCCAAATTATATAACATTAACAGAATATTTTATATGCGAAATGCTGTATTTCTTTACTTTTCATTCAACTAAAAATGTACACAGTCAGTAACAAGCCATTTCAGCTGCATATTTATCCAAAACATTTCATAGGCAAAAAAAAAGTCAAGTGAGAAAAATAACAGTTCAGCCACATGAGGGCTAGAAAAAACACATTAGAAAAGGAATCCTCATTACAATAATAAACGAGGGTCCAATTAAGGCTGCCACATGCAGTGTGGGTCCATACTTGGGAAAGCCTGCGCTCAGGAGGTTTTGCCCTTGACTTTGAGAGCTTCCCCAGCACCCTAACCACCACTCCCAAATCAGCTGCTGCAAGGAAACATCACCTCCAGCCATTTTTCACTCTGCATTCTGGAAAGCGCTTCTTTTTTCTTTTTTAAAATGTTTTGTTTGGCTTATTCAGTGTTAGCCTGCAGTTTTGTTTTGTTTTTTTTTAAGATTTATTTTTTATTTATACAAGAGCTGGGGTACAGGCCAGAGGCGCGGGAGGGTGAGAGGATTCACCAGAGACAGAGTGGGGAACAGAACAGGCAGACAGACCGAAAACACTACTGGGGGGAACAGTGGGCGAGGCAGGAGAAGTCTGCTGCGCCATGTGGGAGTCTCCCTGGCCGGCCGGGAATTGAACCCACACTGCAGAGGTTGCAGACAGCTTCACAGCGCTGCGCTCAATCTGCTGCGCCACCTCCACTAGGGAGGCCCTGGAAAGTGCTTCTTCAGTGGAAATGGATACTGCTGTCTAGGCTTGTCTCCTCCTCCCCGCTCCCGTGAGGCTCATCACCCCATAGCACCTATAGTCCTCCCTGTCCTGGAACTCATATTGGGCAAATGCCTAGGGCTGTGGAGGCTCTGTGACCCACAGGCCATCCATGAGAAGACAAATTTTGACATCCATGAACCTGGGCTCCAGACTCCCTGGGTGGGGAGACAGAGGTTGGGTCCTGGTTAGCGGCTTTTCTATGTAGTGTCAGTATCAAGTTCAGAGCCCTGAGTGGGAGGCAAGGGGAGAGCTTGCAGCGGCTCCTGCAGAGGCAATGGGTTTAAAACATAGCATAGTGGTGCTCAGTTCTTCAACTTTTCTAAGCCTCAGTTTCCTCATCTGTAAAGTGGGAATATAATACTTACCTTTGGGGTCATTGAGGATTAAATGAGATTATATATGCCAAATGCTAAGCCCGGTGTCTGAGCCACTTACTAAATGCTCTCTATTATTATTATTAAGCTCATGATCTAGTTGAATGAAATATAACCACACCCAATAGTGCGGGATCACATGGGACAACACAGCAGTGAGTACAAGCATTGCAGTGCAGACTAAATTCAAGGTGTTCAGAGGTTAACAAAGGCAGCGGTTTATAGAGGGCAGGGGAGCTGAGCAACGAGGGCTGCCTGGAAGAGGCAGGTTTTGTAAAAGAATCACTGCCTCAGATCCTAAAAGATTCTGGGTTATTTGTAGCCCCTGGCAAGGGTAGGGAGGTGTCTGGAGGCAAATTTATTCCTTAGACCTCATGCCTACTCTGTGGGCTCTAGCAATCAGGTCAACAGTGGGGTCTATTTATGGTAACTTGGGCCCAGTAGAATAGGCTTTCTTGCAGGGTGGATAATTGAGAAGGGCAGGGAATTCATAGAGGCACTTAATGTCCCTGTGTCAGCAGTTTACTTCTAATTAATCTGTTCAGAATTGCTCTATCCATGTTTGCAAGAGCTTCCAATGTTTACTCCTGACTTCTTAAAGGGGCCAGGTCCTTTTTCATGTAAATATTAAAGAACCTGCCAAATAACAGAAAGCTTATTTTTAACACTATTACATGGCTATTTCCCTCTTCCACACACATTCACACAGGGAGGAAAAGGGAGGTAGGAGAGGGAGGGGATATGAGAAGAGGACATTTCAGGAGAAAGACCAAGGTGACCAAAGGCAAGGCCAGGACAGCAGTGGCCAGGGCCTCAGCTCAGGCTCCACAGCCCAGGAGAGCCAGTGCGCAGGGTGGTCCCTGCAGAGGGCCACAGTGCTGGTCCTGCTGCTTCCCACTCCCACCTTTTTACCTGGAAATCTGGCTCTCCAGAGCTGCTGGACCCACATGCCCACATCTGCCTGCCCGTTCATTCAGCCAGCTGGGTTGGTAGGTGATGACACATCAACTAAGGGGCAGATTCATGGGCAAATCTGTTGAGCAATCAGCTCCTTCTGAGATCCATTTTGCCTGTAAGGCAAGGGATGTAGAAGAAAACCTTATTCTCTGCAATTTGACACATGGCTGAAAAGTTCAGTTTAAATTCAGTGCTGAAATCCAAAATCTTATAACTATACAAGAATATAAAGAAATAAAAATATAAAGAAATTTTCCTTTTTAGGATGAATAACTCATGTACTGTAGCTGGTTCAGGACACTGGCCTATGTTTACAGTGGGATTTCTGTGTGTGGTGTACGTTGTGAATAGGGACCATTCTTGTGAATGCTGGACAGAAGCTTGTGCCACGGCTTTCACCATAGAAGCTGGAACAGTTCTGCAGCCAAAGAGACAGCTGCTGTATGCACAGAGTGTCTACTCTGTGCTTGTCAGATACAAGAAAACATATTCCACCTCCACAGACTTTTGTTTCCTCGTATAAGAAGATGAGGTATTGGATGAAATGATGTCTAAAGTGACTTCCAACTCTAGACATCCTTGATTCCATGGTGCAATCTATGCCTCTGTGGCCCTCAGAATCTTGCTGGAAAAAAGTACAGCACACACCTTTCCATGAAATAACAATGTTCCAGGGGCTAGAGCTCAGGGAGAGATAGACCCTGGGGTCTGAAGAAGGTCTAAGGGTTTTTTTCTCCATCAGAGCCTTTAAAGATGGAGAAATATCTCCAGAGGTCAGATGGAAGGTTGGTCAAAGTGGGGGCTTGGTGATGAGCTTGGTGATGGCTGGAGGTCAAGAGCAGAATGGTGAGGGTACAGTGGACACTTGGGGAGGAACAAGATGCCAAGTAGAAGGGCTCCAAGCCAGGCTGAGTGGGGTCTTGAGGGACCATGAAGGAATCATGTGTGTTTCTAAACTTGGAAGCGATAAGATGGAAACTGTTGTTTGAATAGCTCATATATAGACTCTGTCTTTGCCTCAGTAACTAACTAGAACCTACATGTTCAATTTGACGCCACCAATTACTAGCTCCATAATTTTGGATGAATTATTTAAATTTCTATAGTCTCAGTTTTCTTATCTTTAAAATGGGATAATAATACTTGCATGTCAGGATTACTGGAAGATTGAATGAGATAATATAGAGTCTAGCACAGTGCCTGGTGCATAGTGAGCACTTACTACCTGTTCAAACACAACTGCCAGTGAGTGGCTGGCACACTGGATTATCTTCTACTTCAACTGTGTGGGTCTAAGTAGAAGGAGGAGGGAATTTCAGAGAAACAGCTGAGGAGGGTGCAGAAGTGGGCTGAACAGAGAGTCTGCTCTGAAGAAGGGATATCTTTAAAAATGGAGAAGGGGGCAATCTGGCACCAAGATCTGTCTCTATGTAGTTGTTATTGCATACAAATTGTTGGCTGGGTCCAAGTAAACAGAGTTCCAAGATCTTGGAGGTTTTTGCAGACAAAATTTGGGTTAAAGTGACTTTTTGGCATGATCAGGAAGAATTTCACTTCAAGAAACAAGTTTTCACTTTTTTTGGTCTTTATTATTTCTTACTAACCAGGGCACAAAGTTGTTTTTTGAATTGTCTGTGTCCGTCATGTCATTCCAAAGTGGTTAGTAGGTCCAGCAAACACTGAGTTTCTGAAAATGTCTCCAGATCAAAATGCTGGGAAATATCTTTAAAGAACTTTCCTGGCCTTTTGTGATCAGCTCTCAGACAAAAGAGCTGTTTTAAGGCATTCTAAATCTGAATTTATTTTCAGTCAAGGACAATCACATGAGCCCTCTTTATTGAATTCCAATTATTATCAACCCTGGTTATCATTCTTGAAACTTTAAGGATCCTAGTACACATATAGATTATTAATTCAGATTATAAAATGCCTTATAATGTCTATGACATTGTTTTATTATTATGTCCATTTTATAGGTAAGGAAACTGTGGCCCAGAGAAGTTAAGTAACTTACCCAAAGTTACACAGCATGCAAGTGACAGAGCAAGACCAAAATCCAGGTCTGTCTGATTCTGATATTCAGTGATCATACTCTCCCGACTCCTAGATGATGGGTATTAGAAATAAAAAGGGTATGTGAGGCAGATGGATGAGAAAAAAAAGAAAGGGTTTTCATTGCTACCTTAAAAGATAAAGGAAGACAAAGCGGAATAAATAATGCTGAAGAAATGGACTCCCTTGGCTTGAGGGCGGAGGTACATGGAACAAAGGAGATGCCATGTGATCTGGTAAAACATGGACCATGGACGAAGCCCACGTCCTACAACCTTGATATTTAGGCATTACTCGTCATTAAGAAATGCTTGTAAACACAGACCACCCCCAGCTTTTGCTGTGTCAAGCCTCTGGATTCACGGGGGACCTCAGGGAGGGAGAAGAATCTCTGTCTACTCTGAGGAGTTAAGGCTCTGGAGATAAGAGGCAGCTTCCCATGACTAGGGTGTCACAGAATGAGAAAACATGGACATCTCGAAGGAGGACACACATAGAAAATAAACCCCTCTTAGGTGTGTGTTATCCGCAACAAAGCAAAGCAAATTTGCAAGTATATTATGGAAACTGCAGGAGAGGGAAATCACAGAAAGTTTCTAGTGAATAAGGAAATTGGAAATGGAAATTGGAATCTCCCAGTACTGGGCTGATTCTCATTAATTTGCACTGTGCAAAATGTTATTGATAGTGTCTTTGTTACTATCTTCTTTCTGTTTTATCTTAGGGATTACACAGATATTGGAAAGGCTTCCAAGGGCTCATTCTCAACCTCTTACCCCAATCCTATTTTTCTTGTAACATCTGAAATTTCCTAAAGCCCATCCTACTATACTGGAAGTTTTCTTCATGCCTAAGAGAGAGCCTCCTGCGTACATATGTTCCTGGCAGGCCAAAACTGCTTTCTCATCTCAGGAATCCCTGCCTGGATCCACCTGAGATACAAATGCTCATACAAATGAGCAAACAGTAAGTGCTCAATAAAAGCCTGCCACGTGATGAACACATTTGGTTTTTGCCTTCCCTGGTTGTACGACAACTTTACTCACATTGAAAGGTGGCAGGAGAAGGCAGTGGGTCCCAGTTTCTGCTAAGATGGGGCTCTGAGTGAAGACCTGGCCCTGTGTGTGACAGTGTGTGTGAGAGTGTGTGTTTGTGTGTGTGTCAGGGGTAGGCTAGGGAAGAGCCAGCCAGGATTTGACTGAAATATCTGCCTCTTCCCTGGGCAGTCAGAGTTGGAGATGGATGGAGGTGGGGGTGGGAGACGCCCACCATATTCAGGACAATGAAAAGCAAGCCCTGCTTGCAAGGCCCAGACCAAGCTGACCCTCTGTGAGATACAAAGATGGCTCAGGGCCTGCCTGGGAACAATTCACTTGATGTGGACCCTAAACTTGGAGGAAAATTGAAGAGCAGAACAATTTCCCATTCATGAGGAAAATGAGGAGGCTGAGTATCTTTTCAGTGAGGCAGCTGTAGGCAAAGGGATTTATTTATAATATTATTATTTGGTAGAAAAGAACTTACTATGGCCGATGTAAAAAGTATCTTTTTTTTTTTTGATAAGTTAAAGAGATTTTTAAAAATCGGGCCGATTTTGACAGAGAATGGTGTGTAAACGAGAGGTGTTATCAGTGAGAATCTGGCACCGGCTCCATTTTGTTATGGTGAAAAATATCAGTATTATTTACTAAGAAGATTAGGGTTGAATTGGAAGAGAGGCTGGTTGTTGTGTGCAGATGGAGATAAGATAAGGATTTTACCTTCTCTGCAGAGCCAAATGCAGCGCATACAGCACTGTTATCTCAGGGCTGGCGAGCAGGGGGATATTAAGATGTACGTGGTAATTACCAGTGGCAGGAGCAAATTTCATAGTGACTATTTTAAACCCTAATAAAACGCCGGCCTTTAATTATACAGCTTTGAAATATTTTTCTCAGTTAATTGCAAAGGGGGAAAATAAAATCAACCTCATATTTGAAACTGATTCTCCCAGGGAAAACCCTGGGCCTAGCACTCCAGCTGCCTCTGAGCATCGTGCTGCCAGGGAGAGGCCGCCCTGCCTCTGAGTTTCCAGGTTCCATTGACCACCCCTCACCCCCTTCCCAACCTGGGACTCCCTGCCCGTCCCCCACCCCCACCCGGCCTTGGGTGGGGAGACAGAATGAGCCAGGGTGAAGTCACAGGTTCCTTCATTCCGGGAATGAGGTCTGATTTCTAGAAGCTGGAGGCAGGCAGGACACAGGAGAAAGGAAGGAGGGCAGGAGCAGGCAGGGAGGGGCTTCTGTCCTGCAGAGCAGCCCCCAGGGCTCCAGCCTATGGAACCTGAGCCTACTGGCCTCCCCACCCAGCACACCACACGAATCCTGTCCACACCCCCTCTTCTTCTCCACTTCTGGAAAGGCTCCTCGCCTTTGCGCACACTGAGGGCAAAAATAGTGATGGTTACTGCACGCGGTGAGAGCTCTGGGTGCCAGGTACCGCCCAGAAGCTTCCTAGCTTCAGGAGACTGCTCAGCCAAAAGCAGCTGCCTCTATTATTCACATTTTCTAATACTGTTTCTGGGCCCTCAGAGGTGAAGTGACTTGCCCAGGGTCCCACCGATGCCCTTCAGGTGTATCTGCACAGAGCCCTGATCTTCGTCACCAAGGGTAAACTCACCTCTGCTTCCCTCCTAGCCTTCTCCTTGGCCCATCAACTCCACTGTGACTGTTGTGATCACCGGGATTCCCTGTCCTTACATCTTCCTGGCACTGTACCAGTCCACAGCCCTGCTCAGAATTCAGACCCTGCAAAGAGATGGCTGCGGACAGTCAGGCCCCTCCCCATCCAGGCCCTCGGGTCTGGTTTCCTAGTCCTTTCCCCACTCATCATCCACTTCTTCACAGGAACCTTCCAGTTCTGCAGTGTTGACCGACCACTTACTACTGAGAGGAACCACCTCTATTTGTAATCTCCCCTCCTGGAACTTCCTCAAAACTTCTCTCTACTCAGCTGTTCTTCAAAGTCCAGTTTAACCTGTGCTTTTTTTTTTTTAAAGCTTTATTTATTTATGCATACAAGAGCTGGGGTACAGGCCAGCGATGCGGGGGGATGAGAGGATTCACCAGAGACAGAGTGGGGAGCAGAACAGGCAGACTGACTGAAATACACTGTTGAGGGGAGCAGCGGGCGATTTAGGAGCGGTCTGCTGTGCCATGTGGGTTGCTCCCTGGCCAGCCGGAGATTGAACTTGTGCTGCAGAGGCTGCAGATTGCTTCATAGTGCAGTGCTTAACCCCTTGCGCCACAAGGGAGGCGCTGTGCTTCTTCTTGAGGCCTGTTCCCACGGGTCCCTGCAAAGGCCCTTTTGTGCTCCCATCAGTCACGTCACACCTCCTTACAGCACTTGCCTTCTTGGCATATACTGCGAGGGCAGACTGGCCCTGCTTTGCTCCTGCTGTATCCCTGGTCACACACCATTTCTCTGAAGCCAAGATGTTAGTGCTGTGCAACAATCAGTCAGTTATCCTTTAGTTTCCATGTGTTCTATTTTTCTAGTGAATTCTAGAATTCTCTATGGCAGGGGGATTATGTGAATTCCTTTTAAACCCCAAGCCAGACTTGCCCTTGTTTTTGATGGGGAAGGGGCTAGCTTGGCATCTCAATTTGAGGAAGTAGAAAAACCTGTGGGCAAGAAGTCAGGAGATGGCCCAACTTCAACTAGCTGTGTCGTGTACCCCATCTCTGCCTATGTGGAGTGGGGTCTGTAGCACCTACCTTGTGGAGTGTGGGACCTCAGGATTCAGTGACTACAAGGATGAAAAGATTTGGTCAGAAAGTGCATGGCCATAGCCTGTTTGTGACTGCTGACTCTGTAAAGTCGTTTTGTTGACTGGCACCAAAAATAACATCCTCACCTCTGGGCCCTGATCACATCCCATGCCTGAGGTAGGTGAGAAGGCATCAACTCAGGAACCATGGTGTGGGCTCTGGAGGTCCTCCTGGAATCTGGGCAGGGAAAGTTGGGTGCACAGGGTCTTTGTCCAGAGGACAGAGACCCAGCACAGCCAGATACTCTGCTGTTTGGGAATCTTGGCATTCAGGTCTGTGGGTAAATGGCCACCAGTGAAGGCAAGTCCCTCCACTTCACAATGAAGGGCAGATTTAGCAAAGCCACCCAAGGGACCCTGGTATGCCTTTTTCCTGCCAACTATTATTTACAGGAGAAAGTTGCCTCCAGATAGATGACGGACAATCAGCTCTCCTGCATTCCCATGGTCTCATTCACTGAGCTCCCGAACACACTCCCAGAGCTGAGAATAAAAGGAATTTTCATAAAGCAGACCCTGCTTCCCCATTAATTATGCCATCTCATCTCATTTCTTATGAAACCACTTTATACCTCACAGTTCCAGCCTTCCTGTTGGAAAATTAGTGATCTGAAAACAGATATAAATATACCGGAACCCCTTCTCAGAAACCAGGAAGTCCTCTCCTTTCATACAGAAGGAAGGTTCTTTGGTCCTCATTGGTTGTCACCATCAATACACACATTTATTATATTGACAAAAGCGACCCAATTGTAAGTTTCAATTTGTATCGTTGATAACAATAGCTAATACCAGTGGATTTTTTCCAACAGTCAAGGCACTGGGCTAGAGCTCCTTACATAATCCTCTCAAGACCCTCTGAGACAGGTACTTCCATAATTCCCATTTTACTGATGAGAAAACAGAGGCTGAGTAAAGTTGAGTAACTGACAGTCGACGGCAAAATCTAGTCTCACTCCAAAGCGATGCCTTTAATAGCTTGTCCTGCGGCCCTACAAGGGGCCAGTCTGCACAACTGAAGTGTGTATCCACAAAAAAGGAATACGTGATTGTGCATATTTAGTGCACACTGGTATGTATGTGTGCGGGTGTTTGCAACGACCCTGCGTGTGCCTGTCCTGCCGTCCCAGCCCTATCCAGGGCGCTGTGAGCCCTGGCATTGGAGGTCAGGCGACGCAGCCACAGTGCCTGCCAGCAGCTCTTTAGCCAAATAGCAGGAGCCGCCAGCACATGCTGGCGTTCACAGAACTCAGAGATTGAATCCTGAGCAGGCGTCTGTCCTGGGCGGCTGCAGCTGGCCCTGGGGTTGCAGCCTTTGTGGGCGCTGCCTGGTGTTGGGGCTCTCACTGTTCCAGAAATGATTAATACTCTGATACTATCTTGATAGCTTTAGGAGACACCCCTCCGTGGACTGGGATGCTACTGGTTGATATAAAATGATATATTTTTTTCAATCTATTTCATGGTGGCAGTAATTCAGACAAGGAAATGTCTTTGCCTTCTACTGGAGCTGTCTGCTGCTTAGAAAGAAAAAAAAAATCACAGAAAATGAAGAGAATTTTTCAGAGAACTTAATACATTAGTAACTGGGAGCTTAGAAAATGAAACACTTTCTCAATTTCTGATATTGAACAAATGGCTTTTCCTCCCTCCTAAACAGTGATGATTATCTTCCCCTCTTCCAAAAGCCAGGCAGCCCAAGGGAGGTGTGGGTCTTCCACGCAGACAGGGGAAGGTTTGAACATATTACCATGTTTTTCTGGTTTTTCTCCTAGAAGTAGTTCTGTTATTGGCTTACTCATTATTTTTGCCACCTGCTCTAAAGGGACGAAACACATAATTTCAATCATAGATAAAAACTAATTTTTTGATTGTGTGATAACTTTGTTTCTCCCATCTTTCTGATGTTCTTATGTATCTCTGTCCCTGGTTAGAGCATGGTGGACCAAAGCAGCTCAGGAGAAGAACTGCTATCGCCAACGGTTTTCCTGCAGGCTACTTTGCCTTTCCCTGGCTGTAGAGGTCATTGGTAATAGTAATATTTGAAGAGATTCCTGAAGCTTCTGGGTTTGCAGCAAAAGTGGAATTCAACAAAGACCGAGCCACCCATTTGTCAGCAGGAGTCTGTGGTCTGATAAATAGCCAGCAAATAGCTAGTTGCTAGTTGATAGAAGGGGCTGAGACTTTGAGGGGATTTGGTGACAAGAAAACTGTGATCAGAGAACTAAGCTTGGGCATTTACTGCAAACCCTTGTGAAACATTTTTATCAAAGTTATACAGGTACATAGTTTAAAAGTAAAAAATGTAATTCTGTAAGGCTTACTTCCAGCTCTCTTTTCACAGTCCTCAGAGACCATACTTTCAAATCTTTTAGAACTTCTATTATTTAGTTCCATATATTTAAATAACATGCTTATGCTGTTTTTCTACATTTTCTAATTTTAGATCCTGTCTGCTAGCTTCCTACTAAGATGATATTTGGGTTATCTTACATCCTTCACTCCATTTACACTTTCTCTGCCCCCAGGCTCACAAAAAATTTGTATCATCATTTTCCATAGGTTCAATGTTTACATTACTATATTTTATATTACTATGTATTACTACATTACATTACTATTATAAACATAACTACCTACTGTGAAGCTATATGTATTTTTTGATATTATTTCCTTTCTTGTATTTTATTTTCTTTGTTTTAGGGAGAGGTAATACCTATCTCACTTTTTTTCCTTGGTTTACTGTGTATCTATCATCAATTCATCCCTAGATATTCTAAATCTCTTAATATGGCCAAAATATTAGGAACTTTATCAATTCTATTTTTTCTGAGTTAACTGTCATCTCACAGTCTTCTATTCTCCTGATTCAATTTCAGTCTGGACGGGGCATTCCCTGGGCTTCTGTGTAGATATTGTACTGGGATATTTTTTGATGATTATTCCAGTGATTCCCTCAGCTTACTCTCTGTTTCTGGCATCCAGTGTCTTCTTCTTCCTTGGTTTACTCCCTCAGAAGGTTCAAGTTAAAAAGGCATGTGAGATAAGAGGGAGGTGAATTTTTTAAGCTCTTATGTAAATAAAAATATCATTCTAGGGCCTCCCCCGGTGGCACGGGCGGTTGAACGCCACACCTCTGGAGCTGTCCGCAGCCTCTGCAGCGCCGGTTCTATCCTGGCAGGCCAGCGAGGGTCCCACATGGTAGCACAGACTCTCCTGTCTCGCCCGCTTCTCCCCTCAGCAGTGTATTTTGTCATTCTGCCTGTTCTGTTACCCACTCTGTCTCTGGTGAATCTTCTCACCCTCCCGCGCATCTGGCCTGTACCCCGGTTCTTGTATAAATAAATAAATAAATCTTAAAAAAAGTTAAAAAAAATATATCATTCTGCACCGATGCTTTACCAATAGTTTGGATAGGTATAGAATTCTAGGGTGGAACTAATTTTCCTCCATTTTTTAAAAGAACTTTTCTACTTTCACAAAAAATATTCTGAAAATATTAACTCAACAAAATATCATTATCATAGTGGTAATCTGGTAGATTTTAAGAACTGGAGAAAAGTTGAAAAGTAGGGAATTACCAGATAACAGGTATATATTGATTATGATAATAAGAATGGTGGTACTAGCTTACCTTCTCCAACTCCCACTTTGCTTAATGACTGTCAATGAGTCTCCTACTTGTCTTTCTAAAGGTCAATTTCAGTCTTCTCTAAATAGTCTTTTAAGCACCCACTCATCTCATGTCTCTTTAGTACCCCTGCTCTAGTAACGTCCAGGTGAACTATTCCTCTTACTATCTCGTTAACTTTTCCTCTGCACCAGCCAGGAATTCTCATCTCTAAAATAATTCCTACATAGTTTTTTTTTTTTAATTTTTTTTTAAATTTTTTTTTTTTTTATAGAGGCATGTTTTATTTATTTATTTATTTGTTTGTTTGTTTTGTTTATACATGCACTGGGTACAGTCAGAAGCGCGGGAGGGTGAGAGAATTCACCAGAGCCAGAGCGGGCGGCAGGAGAGGTCTGCGCGCCATGTGGGACCCTCCTCAGGTGGCCGGGGAGCAGCCGGGGATCGAACCGGCATCGCAGAGGCCGCGGGCAGCTTCGCAACCCAGCGCTCAACCGCTGCGCCACCGGGGAGGCCCTAATTCCTATATAGTTTTAAGGCCTATTTCAAAGCGTATCTTCCCATGAGATCTGGGTACACTGAAATGCCATATCCTCTAGATTGGTTAACTAATCCCTTTGTGGTTGGAGAGATTAGAAAGATGATTACTATATTTCTGAAATTTTCTTGCAGCCAGAGTTCTGAATTTTAATTAAGTTCTGCCTAATACACTCACAAAGAATTTCAAATGGAATTGAATTGATTTGGAATTTGGAATTGAATTATTCACTATAGAATCTGACAAGGAAGAAAATGAATAAAGCCAAAAGTGGAAGAAAAAAGTTTTCTTCAAAGTTGATCCTCAAGGGATCAGTTTGTCACAATCAAAACTAATTATTTGGGTGAACATGGATCTGCTTACATCATTCATCACTCAATGCATTTTTGATGAACAAAGAATTATCAATTGCTTAAAACCATTAGACATTTTAAAGATTTGGGTCCTTACTAACTCCCATCTCTAAATTTTTTAAAAATGAAAAGAAGTAAAAAATACAAAGGAAAGAAAGTTCTGGTAAATAGATCTTGTCCTGGGGAGTTCGGAGTCATCACCAACAGTGGTTTCCAAGGGGTTGATTGCGGACATAGGGAGTGGATAGATAATTAACCTTGTACTTCCCATCTAGAGTCCCCTGCCTGGTTCTGCCTGACTGGAGACCTTTTTGTTTTGTTTCTTACAGAAGCAAATTTCTCTCTCCTCAAACCTCTCTCTCTTTATTTGGTGTCCAGTTCATTTCCCATTTGCAAGTGTCATGGGAATATCACTCTACAGTAACAACATTTGTATATTTTCCTAGATTGAGCTCTGTGAAGTCCTCTTCTCCAGGGAACTCGTGCACATCTGCCATATGTTATTTCTGACACAGAGAAGAAAAGGAGGACTCTGTCAAAAGTGGGTAACAAGCCATGGACAACATGTTCCCAAGTCAGACAATCTTATGGCTGTTCCCTCGGAGTTCTTTGCAGAATGGCAACACATAGATGATTGAGTACATAAATAAATGTTTCAAAACGACATGCAGTAGTTAATAAATGACCATTGACTAAGTGTGCTTATCAGGAATGATCAAGGACCCCAAAGAGAGATACAGGTTATACAAATACTATTTTGTATTTATTTTAAAGATAAATATAATGGTTAAAATGGCAAATTTTATGCTGTACATATATATGTATATATAACACATATATAAGTGTGTGTGTATGTTTATATTTAACACAGACACATATGCACACAGCAAATGGAAATGTAAATCTTTCATAGGAACCAAAATGGATTTTTTAATAGAGATGAAACTGGATCATTGGTCTTTCTAAAGTCATCACTGATAATGACAATCTTAATTTGCAGACCCACCTCACATGATAGCTAACATATTAAACTACACTCACACTTACCTCAAGGGCATGTTTTTGTGTGTGAAAGATTCTTTATAAAATGATTTTAATACTTTTAAAGCTCTGCTTTAGAAAATTATTTTACTAAGAGTAATTAATTTGAGATGTAAGGCAAGATGATGCCTACCCACGAATTTGGGGATAGGGCAAAATCTAAGTTAGAAATTAGAAATTATCATACTAGAACTATTTTTGTAAGTAGTAAATTTAACAATGACGAATGACAAAAATATGATATAGTATAGATAATCTAGCAAAGATTAATTTTGATTTTCAGGCTTCTTTTAGAATCAAGAGCCAATAAATATTCTATATGTGATTGCTGAAAAGAAAATATGTAGACATAGAATTGTATCTAGGTGCCCATGGATAAAAATAAACTGGATTTGGTATAGGTGACAAAATTAAGAGGAATGCTCTAAATATATATATATGTGTGTATATATATAAAATATATATGTGTATATATACTAAAAGAAAATCTGAAAATCTAAATTAATCTTTGCTAGATAATATATCTGTAATATATTATATTTTTTATCATTTGTCATATTATGAAATGGAAGTTTTCTCTGCTCCTATTTCCCTCTTCCACTGAGATATAAAAGCACACAAAGTATGAAAGGTAGTAATTTCCACCAGAGTTGTTCCTTCACCTCATGTTCTTGGAATTATTTTGGTGTGGTGATATGCAGGGGCTAAGGATGGACTTGGTGGCCTCTGAGGAGCCCTCAAAGATTGGGCATCCCTAAGAATTGAGGGTCCTAATGAAGAAGGACAATACAGGTTACCACACAAACTATAGTTTCTGGCAAATGATTAGGGACCCCTCTCTCACACTTGTCCCTCAACTCTCCACTAGTTTTTCATCCTTCTAAGTCAAATTTGTATCTTCTAAACACTAAACTTTAAATGTACCTCAGTAGGGGCCTTTCTGGTGGCACAAGGGGTTAAGACACAACCCCTGAAGCTATCAGCTGCCACTGCAGCATGAGTTTGATCCCCAGCAAGGGAGGAGACCCACATGGTGCAGCAGACCTCTCCTGACTTGCCTGCTGCTCTCCTCAGCAGTTTATTTCAGTCAATCTGCCTGTTCTGTTCCCTACTCTGTCTCTGGTGAATCCTCTCACCCTTCATACCCCTGGCCTGTACTCCAGTTCTTGTATGCATAAATTAATAAAATCTTTACAAAAATAAATAAATGCAACTCAGTAGCATTTGCCAGCTGAAATATTTTGGATGTAGAACAGCTCATCTTCAGATCTTGGAATGATGGCCTACTAATTTCCATGCCCTCAGGGCCTAAGGCTGTTCTCCCCCAGGGCTGAGGGCGGGTTTCTGACAATCCTCTCCATTCACCAGAGACAGGAGACAGAGACAGGGAGAGGTGGCTGGATCCGGAGGCACAAGGCTGCTGAGTGGGCCAGGCTGTGCTGGGTTTCCCTCCAAGTAGGGTGATGCAAGGTGATAGAGCAAAGAAACACAGGGCTCAGTTCTACCCCAAGGGGACCCTCGTTAGTCTGGGAGACAAGTGTAATGACAGCACCACCACCAAAAGGTAAATAAGAAAGTGCTGAATTGTGTGGTAGTCACGGCAATTCAGAGGGCAGAGGGATGGAGGCTTGGTGGAAATGAGGGCGATTAAACCTGGCAGCCTGACTGCCTCTCAGGCCGCTTGAAGCCATTTGTCCACCTTGTGGAATTATTCAGTTTTTCCAAGTTTCTATTTCAACATAGACTCATTCCTTGCCTCCAACCACCCTCCCTCACCCCTTCCCCCACCCAAAATATTGGCAAGCTTCTTTAGTCATTTCTGTTTCTTTGCATTACCAAGGCCAGAGGTATATCTTCTCTGATAGATAATGGCTCTCAGTTAAGACTAGCAAAAGCTATTTTGCTTGATGTATTAGCGCCCTATTTTAGAATAATCCTATTCCCTTGATTCTTTAGTATTTACAATTTTTCTAAGTACCGATTATATTTTCTAAGTCAAAGTGGGGTAAAATTAGTGCATTGTATCCTGGTTTTGATGCTTTCGGGAGTAGTCAGTCTTACATATTTGAACAATACAGCCCTGGTGTAATTTTAAAAGGTAAGAGCTTGATTCTTTAAAAAACACTTAGACGGGCAGTGTGAGCTCTCTCTGAGCATTCTCACATCAGGAATGTTTCACATCTATCACACAAAAGGAAAACACATCAAGGGGACTGGGGCTCATCTGAGCTCAGGGCCAGATCTGCTGAATTGTGGCAAGTGGGCCGGGCTCTGGCAGCTGCATACTGGCAACCAGGGGATGTTCGAGGCCATCTACCTTTAATGGGCTTGTGGTTTGGGAAGCCAGCGTGAGGGCACTTAAAAAGTCCGGCCCAGTCGAAGAGGGACCCTCCTCATCCCTGGTAATCAAGACTACACATTTACCACAAAGCCCCTGTCAACCCTGCAGTGATCCTCAGAGGCTCTGGACCGCAGGATGTTGGGGTTATCTAAACTCTTGCAATGCAGAGCTGGTGAGACATTAGCGAGCAGTGGCTTTGGTGTCTGATAGATGAGGAGAGGGAGAAGTGAGCGTGAGCTGGAGTACTCAGGGAAGATTTCTTGGAGAAATGGGAACTCTGCTGGGCCTGCAAAGGGAATCAGAATTCAGGTGGGCAGAGCAGAGGACAGAGACAGATCTTGACCATGAGCCAGGCATGCTCTGACCCCAAGCATGGCCTTCATTTGGCTGGGAGAGGCTTTTCCCACAGGGACATCTGAACTGCCAGCTCTGGGCCTCTTGTCTCACACCAATTCCTGAGCTCTTCCCTGCTCATGGGCTGCTTCATTTGCTTTTTGAAATCTTAAAAAAAAAAAAAAAAAAAAAGAGCATAGAGGATAGTATAACAAGTACCCACGAAATTCCAAACAGGAAAATATTCTATCATGGTCAGATCTTTTTCTAATGAGATGACGTTTACAACCAATATTCTACTCTATCCCACCCCAGTCCTATCCTCCCCATTGGCAATCACTATGATGAATCGATTTGTATCATTAATTTTTATCACAATGCTGGGCCTCCCTGGTGGCGCAAGGGGTTAAGCGCTGCACTATGAAGCCATTCGCAGCCTCTGCAGCTCAAGTTCAATCCCCTGGCCAGCCAGGAAGCTACCCACATGGTGCAGCAGACCTCTCCTGACTCACCCGCTGCTCCCCTCAGCAGTGTATTTCAGTCAGTCTGCCTGTTCTGTTCCACACTCTGTCTCTGGTGAATCCTCTTACCCCCTGCACCTCTAGCCTGTACCCCAATTCCAGTATGCATAAATAAATAAACCTTAAAAAAATTTTATCAGGGTGCTGAAATTTTTTAAGTATTGCATGTGTGTTATTGTTATTGCCTTTTAATTTTTTTCAGGAAGTGGGCACTGCAAACACCAGACTCCACAATGGGGCATTGGCTAAGTGCAAATGGTAGGCCACAGGGGCTGGAAAGCTGAGGACTCCTGATTCGTAGCAAGTCCCATATAGCTCCTTGGGGCATAGAACTTATGCCTGTTGAGGCTGTAGTATTAGGAAGAAATTCAGAATCTTGGTGTGTGTGTAGGCTATTTCTTACTGTTTTTGGTAAAGTCTTATAAGAAACAGACAGCAAAAGGCAGCGCTAAAGCTGAGAAAAAGTTGAGCAAGAGAAAGGTTGAAATGTCATGTGTCTCCCAAGTCCTGTCCTGACAAACTGGGTCTTTGCATTCGAGATTGTTTTTGGGATTGCTTCAGATAGAGGCTGGAAAGCAGGAACTGGGCATGGCTAGAAGACAAGGACTCTCAGAATCATGGATTATTAGCCCATGGAACTCACTGGAGGCAGACAGGATACCTGCTAACAGAACTACATGCACCAAGGCTACTACCAACAACCTGTGAGTGCTCAGCCTAGGAGGCGATCCCTTGGCGCCTGAACTTGCACAAGATATGTTCTTAAAGATGTCATTCTCCCTTGTGCCCACCTCAGATGTTTGCATAAGGATGAAGGACAAGGGAGGTGCTCCAAGAGCAGATTTTCCAAATTAGCTCACAAAGGTGCCCACAACATTTTCCGCGCCTGGAGTCCAGGAGCCTATGATGTGCTGAGATGGTGCATCAATGTTTCCTTGGGGGTGTGCACTTGGGTTTGCCTTTTGTTCTCTTCTGAATGGGGGTATTTTCAGTGTTTGGGAGGTGGGGGATATATTGTAGCCCTTTGTAACTGCAGCATGGTTACAACTTCCTGGGTAGTAGGTAGAGTTCAGTTATCCCTCCTCCAATGGATACTGGGATGTGGCATCTGTCCTACCAGAGAAGGACTTGATTGACAAGAATTTACATCCCCTAAAAATCCTAGACCTGAATCTGGATGTTGTAACTGAATGCGATTTGAGTTGTCTCTCTCTTGATACAGCATTTGTCACACTGAATGTATGGGCAGGCCGAGGGATAGACTGTAGTAGATATTATTTCTTGCTGTGAAGGACAAATCAATTGCTAGAAAACATTCATTCCCATTTGCTTCTAGAATACCTTCCTGTACAGCAGAGGCTGCAAAATTTTAAATTAATTTTTCAGGACTCCCTTGTAGTTAGCATTCTGGATGAAAATTAAGTTCTACTAATTTGATGCACTTAATGCAACATTTGTAGGATATAGTATGGTGCAGCCCATTTTCCAGAGGCCCATGGCTCTTTCTCTGCTAGCAAGCAAGACTGTGAAGATGCCATGTTCCAGAATCTTCTGTTTTTGGGGTCAGAGTGGGGATGGGTGTTGAAAGATATTTGCAAAGGTGGTGACATCTGGACCATGTCCTGTATCTTGAGGCAGTCATGTTCAGCAGTGGCTCCCAATACAAGCTTCCTGACTCTTGAATCACAGCTGTGACTGTGTGTTCTTAAACCCAATAGTTTCCTGGTGGTCTCATGATGCCCTGCCTTCCTCCTTGTACCAGAGATAGTAGCAACTTCGCTATGGGATTCTAGAAATCATTCTTACAGGCTCAGCCCCTGGCCTGTTTCTCGAACTCTCTAGAAATTTTATAAACATTTAATTCTCTGTCAAATATCTACAGTAGATTTTCTTTCCTAAATCCTAACTGATAAAATTACCTACACAGCAAACTTTTCTCCTACAGAGTCCCAATTTTGTTCTGTGATTCCCCTTTCCACCATTTAACTTAGTGATCTAAGCTAATCTTGGTGACCCCATTCCCTCATTATAATTGATTTGAGAAAGAATGCTGAGGACATTCTGGACAACGGAGACGTCATCAGGTGACAGAGTGTTGTGTCCACATGGGGGGCTGGGATTGTAGTGGCCATATAGAGCTCGAGAGAGAGGAGTGAGGCTGAGGAGGACATCTATACAACGGCGAATGACAAGATAAGTCCTTGATGACATATTTAAACTGTTGAATTAAATACCTGGGAACTGCCCTACTTCTAGACTTCCTGTTATGTTGAGATAATAAGTCTCTTTATCATTGAAGCTCTTCAATGAGTTGTGATTTTTGCTACTTACATCTAAAAGATCCTAACAGACAGACTATCCACAAATAGTTGTATATTTTATTACACAGAGTCATAAACAACATTACTTTGTATATTTTTTAATTTACTTAAATTAAAATCATGCAGTTTGTAATGCTACATGGTTCTTCTTTCTTCTTTTTTTCTAGATCTATCCATGTTGATACTTTTATATATAGGTAATTCTTTTTAATCCCTTTTAGTATTTTGTTTAATAAACATAGCACAGTTTATTTATTTCTTTTCCTACTAATGGATATTTGGATTGTTTCCAATCTTTTGCTATTACAATGCTGGAATGAACATTCTTGTAACATCTCCTTGAATACAAGTGCAAGTGTACTTAACTAAATAAAGATGGCTCTACCTGAGCATAGGATATGCACATTTCACATTTTGCTAAATATTGCCAAGTTGATTTCCAAAGTGGTTATGCCAATTTGCATTCCCACCAGCATTGTGTGAGAGTTCCTATTTCCCCATATCCTTTTCAACAATCAGAATTTATTGTCTGCTAATCTTATGTGTGAAATGATCTCTCATTGTGATTTTAATTAGCATTCAATTATACTGAGGCTGAACCTTTTAAAATGTGTTTTTAGACTACTCAGGTTTCTACTTACATAAATCACACATTTTTCTGTTTGGTTGTTTGTAGTGCCTTATTCTGAATAGTAATCTTTTGATAGCTATATATGATGTAAATATCTCCTACTACTTTATTGCTTGGCTACCAATTTTGTTCATGGTGTCTTTTGTTCCACAAAGCTTTCCATTTTGATCTCACATGTCTTTTCCTTCCTGATATCTCCGTGTGTGTGTGTGTGTGTGTGTGTGTGTGTGTGTGTCTTTTAAAAAATCATTCCTTACCTTGTGATATAAATGTGTTTTTCTATATTTTCTTCAAATAGTTTTAAAGTTGTTTTTTTATTTTTAATTAACAAATTTTATTTCTTAGAGCAGTTTTAGGTTCACAGCAAAATTGAGTGGAAAGTACAGTTTTCCATTTATCCACATGTATGCACAACCTTCTCCACTGTCAACACCCCCTACCAAAGTGATATGTTTGCTACAAATGATGAACTTACATGGATACATCATTATCATGCAAAGTCCACAGTTCACATGAGGTTTCTTTTGGTGTTCATTCTGTGGGTTGTGACAAATGTATGACAGAATGGCATGCATCCATCCTTGTAGAATCATACATATTTTCACTGCCCTAATAAGCAATCCCCTGTGCTCTGCCTATTCACTGTTCTCTCTTAGTGTCTCCGTAGTTTTATCTTTTCAAGAAAGTCATGTGGAATCACACAATAGGCATCCTTTTCGGACTGGCTTCTTTCATCTAGTAATATGTTTCTAGGTTTCCTCCATGTCTTTTTAGGTTTTTGACAGCTCATTTCTTTATCGTGCTGAATACTATTCCATTGTCTTGATGTACCGCATTTATTTATGCACTCATCATCGACTGAAGAACATCTTGGTTGCAACTGGTTCATCAATGATATATTTTTCGAGTTTTAGCAATTATGGCTAAAGCTGCCATAAACATCTATGAAAGGTTTTTTGTTGTTTTTTTTTTTTTGAAAGGTTTTTTTTTTTTTTTGTATGGATATGATTCTAGTTCCTTTGGGTAAATATCAACAGGCACGACTGCTAAATCACATGGTAAGAGTATGTTAGTTTTATAAAAAACAGCTGAACTGTCTTCCCAGTGGCTGTGCATTTTGCATTTCCACCAGCAAGAAATGAGAGTTTCAGTTACTCTGCATCCTTGCCAGTATTTTGGATTTTGGCCATTCTAGTAGTAGGTAGAAGTGGAATCTCAGGAATTTGCAATTCCTGCATGGAATGAGGCTGAGTATCTTTTCATGTGCTTTTTGCTATTTGTGTATCATTTTTGGTGAGGTGTTCATTCAGGTCTTTGATCATTTTTGAGTGGAGTTTTTATGCTTCATTGTTAACTTTAAATAAATTTTTGTATATTTTGGATAACATAAATATCTTTTTAAAATATTTCCACCACTCCCCCAGCCTATAGTTTGTCTTCTCATTCTCTTGACATTGTCTTTCACAGAGCAAACATTTTTAACTAGAATAAAGTCAGTTTATCAATTATTACTTTGTTAGGTCATGCTTTGGTGTTATAACTGAATATTTACTGCCAACTCAAGGTCATCTAGGTTTCCTATAATTTTATCTTCAAGGAGTTATGTAGCTTTGCATTTTACATTTAAGTCTAACTTGTTTTGAGTTAATATTTGTGAATGGTGTAAGGCTTGTGTCTAGATTTTTTGCATGTGGATGTCCAGTTAGCTCAGCAGCATTTGTTGAAAAGACTATCTTTGCTCCCTCGTGTTACCTTGCTCCTTTGTCAAAGATCATGGGTCTATTTCTGTACCCTTTACTCTGCTCCATTGATCTATTTGTCTATTCTTCTGCCAATACCACACTGTATCGATTACTAGACTCTTGAAATTAGGCAATGTCAGTCTTCCAACTTTGTTCTTTTCCTTCCATATTGAGTTGGCTGTTCTGGATTTTTTGCTCCTCCATGTAAATTTTAGAATTAGTTTGTTGATATCCACAAAATAACTTGCTGGGATTGTGATTAGGGTTGTGTTGTATCTATAGATCTCATTGCAAAAAACCGGCACCTTGACAATTTTAGTCTTCCAAACAATAAACATAAACTATCCCTCCATTTATCTAGTTTTTCTTTGATGTCTTTCATCAGAGTTTTGTAGTTTGCCTCATATAGATCTTGTAGATATTTTGATAGATTTTTACCCAACTATTTCATTTTGGGGCATGCTAATATAAATGGCAATGTTTTTAATTTCAAATTCCTCATTGCTGGCATATTGGGAAGCAAGTGATCATTATAACTGCTTATTAGTTGAAGAAATTTTCGTTTGTTTTTGTCAATGATCTTATCACCTGCAAAGACAGTTTTTTTGCTTCCTTCCCAGTCTGTACACATCTGTCTCCTATTCTTGCTTTATTGCTTTAGCCAGAACTTCCACTATCATGTGGAAAAGAAGCGGTGAGAGGGAACATTATTGTCCTTTTGCATCTACTGATATGATCATGTCATTTTTCTATTTTAGCCTTTAGGTGTAATGGATTACATTAATTTCTGAGTGCTGAACCAATCTTGTATACTTGGGACAGATCCTACTTGGTTGTGATACAGAATTCTTTTTATACATGATTGGGTTTGATTTGCTAATATTGTGTTCAGGATTTTCATGAGAAATATTAATGTTATGTTCATGAGAGATATTAATCAGTAGTTTTATTTCTTTTAATGTCTTTGTCTGATTTTGATATTATGGGAATCCTGGCTTCATAGAATGAGCTGGGACGAACTCCCTCTAATTCTGTCTTCTGGAAGAGATTGTAGAATATTGGCATACTTTTTTTTCTTAAATGTTTGGTGTAGTTAATCAGTGAACCCATCCAGGCTGGTAATTTTTGCTTTGGAAGGTTATTAATAATTGATTCTATCTCTTTAATAGATATAGGCCTACTTATATGATATTTCCTTTCTCATGAAAGCATTAGTAGGTTATGTCTTCCAAAGATTGGTCTGTCTCATCTACGTTATCAATTTTGTAGGTGCAAAGATGTTTGTCATATTCCTTTTAATGTTCATGGAATGTGTGGTGATGTCCCCTCTTGCATTTGAGGCCTTAGTAATTTGTGTCTTCTTTCTTTTTTTCTTTAGTTAGCCTGGTTAGAGACTTACTGACTTTATTGATCTTCTCAAATCACCAGCTTTTGGTTTTGTTGATTTTTTTCTCTATTGATTTCCTGTTTTCAATTTCATTGATTTTGGCTCTAATTATTATTACTTATTTTATTCTTCTTACTTTGGATTTAATTTTCTCTTCCTTGAGATTTCTTCTTTGAGCCATGTGTTATGTAGAAGTATTTTGTTTAATATCCAAGTATTTTCCAGTTGTTATTCTGTTATTTTCTAGTTTAATTCTATTGTGGTCTGAAAGCAGGTATTCTATGATTTTAATTTTATGAAATTGGATGTGGAGTTTAAGGTTGTGTATAATGTAGTATGTAGTTTTTACATGTTTAGCCAATTGATACAACACCAATTATTGAATAGTCCTTTCTCCCCCACCTCTTGTGTTTTAGTGCTACCTCCATAATATATCAAGATCCTACATTTGTTTGAGTATGTTCCTGTGCTTTCTATTTTACTTCATTGTTCTTTCCATTTTCTCCTGTACCAATGCCACACTGTCTTAATTACTATATTTTTATAATAATAGTTCTAGGTTAATATGCTGGCAATCAATTTTCTGAAAGCCATTTCCCCATTTTTAACAGCTTTATTGAGTTATAATTTACATACCATAAAATTCACCCATTGCAAGCGCACAATTCAATGATTTCAGAAAATTTATATAGTTGTACAATCACCTCAATTCAGTTTAAGAACATTTCCATCACCCCATAAAGTCCCTTCATGCCCTTTTATAATTAATTCCCAGTCCTACCAACCCACCCACCTCCCCAGCCCTAGGAAACCACTGATCTGCTCTTTGTCTGTATAAATTGGTCTTTTCTAGACATATCATATAAATAGAATCACACAATATGTAGTCTTTTGCATTTGTGAAAGCCAGGTTTTAAGCCAATCCACCTGATGTCCAATTTGCTGAACTTATTTACTAATTTTTCAACATTTTAAGAAATAGTCTTTTGGAATATATTGAAATATAATTTCTTCTTGGAACTCTTTTCACAAATAGATTTCATATATAGAATGTATATACTCAAATTATATTTCTCTTAGCAGCATTTGAAAGAATGTTTGATTTTCCTAAAGTTATAAAGAATATGTACCTGAATTTATTTCACTTAGTATTTAATATATTATGTATAAACTTAATCTTTTCTCACATATATTGTTTATAAGAACATATAAATTAATAATATATTATAATAAGTTATGATTACTAAGGAATATATCCTTGAGATTTATAGTCTGGAATATTTCCTGGACTGTATTTACTATGTGTAGTATGTTCTTGATGAGAATTCTTGCAACTAATTCAAGAACACTGGTTAAAATACATTTGTGTGGCCTCCCTGGTAGCACAGGGGGTTAAGACACAACCTATGAACCTATCCGCAGCCACTGCAGCACGAGTTTGATCCCCAGCCAGGGAGCTACCTGCATGGCACAGCAGACCTCTCTTGACTCGCCTGCTGCTCCTCTCAGAAGTGTATTTCAATCAATCTGCCTGTTCTGTTCCCCACTCTGTCTCTGGTACATCCTCTTACCCCACACACCTCTGGACTGTATCCCAGTACTTGTATGCATAAATGAATTAAAAAAAAAAAACACATTTGTGACCCTATATGTGTAATACAGAGAAACCAAAGGATCAGATAAAGTGGATCAACTCAAAGAACTAGCCCTTGAAAGCTGACTGTAGAACTAAGACATTCAGAGGGGGAGCAGAAGGGGAAGGTGGAAGGGGGAGCACAATGTGGGGAGGGAGCACAATGGACTGAGGTGGTGGACAGTGGGTGGTTTGGTGGTATGAGTACTATGGCGACATCAAAGGGGAGATCCCATATTTCCAAATACAAACAATGATGTAAAGCAATGTGACTGAAATAAAAAATTTAAAAAACACACACTTTGTGACTACTTAGTACATCTTGTAGATCCTGTGAATCAGTCATTTGTAGAATTAATCCTTTAGAAAATTGGCTTTTGGAAAATTGGCTTTTGGCAAACTGGTCATTTATTGAATTGGCTATTTGACAAATTGGTGCTTGGTGATTCAGGCAACTTTATAATATGTCTTGATAACTTGTGGAGTAAATCGGTCATATTTTTCAGATTAATCTTGGTTACTTAGACACTTCCACTTTCACATGTTTGTGAAAAGTCCTATAGAATTTTGTTTAGAACTATAGTGAACATTACATCTTGCTTAATAGGTTAATATTGGTGTCTAGAAGTGCTTACCACATTGAATTTTTCACGTTGGTGCACTATCCAGCAGCCTTGCCACATGCAATAATTAGATGTAGAGTTTGGATTTTGGGTTTTATATGTAGATAATTACATAGTCTGTAAGTAATAATTTTTTTCTCTGTCCTTCTTACAACTAATTTTCTTTATGTTATAGCATTCTCTAGTACCTCTAGGATAATTTTGTATAAGAACAATAATGGGCTTCCATGTCTTTTTTTTTTTTTTTTTAAAGATTTATTTATTTATTTATACAAGCACTGGGTACAGTCAGAAGCGTGGGAGAGTGAGAGAATTCACCAGAGCCAGAGCAGGGAGCAGAACAGGCAGACTGAGGAAACACACTGCTGAGGGGAGCAGCGGGCATGGCAGGAGAGGTCTGCGTGCCATGTGGGACCCTCTCCCAGCAGTTGGGGATTGAACCAGCGCTGCAGAGGCTGCAGGCAGCTTCGCAGCCCAGCGCTCAACTGCTGCACCACCAGGAAGGCCCTTCCATGTCTTCTTGACACTACAAGAAATCTTACTAAGTGTCAAACATTAAGTAACATGTTATAATGGATTTGGGGGATGATATACTTTATCAGATTAAAACAGGTCTCATTCATTTCTAGTTAGAGAAGGATTTTATTTTCTTTTTGTTATAAAAGAGTATTGAATTTTATTGAATGTTATCTGTACCTGCTGACATGATCACAAGTTTTTTCTCTTTCAATCTGATAGTTGGTCAATTACATTGCTCTATCTTCTGCTATTGAATGATACCTTCCTGGAATAAATCCCACGTGATCAAGACATATTATTGTTCTAAACTCTTCTGAATTTGATTTGATTTAGTACTTTATATCTATGTTCATAAGTCACATTTCCACCAGATTGCCTTCCTTCCTTCCTTTTTTTTTTTTTTTGGTCATAAGACTTTCTGTTATTTTATTCTTTTTGTTCTGGTTTAATACCAAAGTTGCATACAATGAGTTAGTTAGCTTTCTTTAACTTTTTAGTCTCTGGAACATTTTGTTTGGATAATGGACTTGTGGGCTGATTCAATTTATTTAATAATGATTACAGATCCCATAGAGTTAATAATTTTCCTTGAGTCAATTTGATAATTTCCTTTTTCTATGTTGTCAAATTTAATGGCAAAGTCTATAGATTGTTTTATGATTTTAAAATTTCTACTGCATCTGTAGTTACACCCCCTTTCACCACCCAATATTTACGTATTTATATTTCACGTAAATATATCTATACATTCTATTTTCTGCTTAAACTGTTAATATGACAGAGATATACTAAAATAAACCACTGTAGTTTTGGATTAATTTTTTTTCCTGGTAATTTTGTCAGTTTTTACTTTATATATTTTGACTCTATCTTATTAGGCACATACAATTTCAGGATAATTACATCTTATTTGTGAATTGTTCTTTCCATCATGCAGTGTTCTACTTTATCTCTACTTTTACTTTTTGCCCCAAATTATATTTTATCTAACATGAAAAATTATTTAGATTAGTATTTTCCTTGAATAGCTCCTGATATTCATTTGGTTTCAATGTTTCTGTTATTTTGGTTTGAGGTATACTTGTAGGCACCACACATCCGGATTTAAAAAATCTCATGTATTAGGACTTTTACAGTTGAGCTTAACCCATTTATATTTATGGTGATTATGAACATGTGAAATTATTTCTGTCTCTTCCCCACCCCAATTTCCTCCTTGGTTCCTTTTTCTGTTCTCTTTCTGTTTATGGATAAATTGATAATCATTTTCTTTACCCCCACTCCTCTTGTTTTTTCTCCTACTTTGGAAACTACATTTTATATTTTGATTATTTTAATGGTTATCCATGCACTTTAAACTTTTTTATTGTGACTATTTAAAATATATGGACAATTATACCAAACAGTAATACACTCATCTACATACTTATATTTGACTTCAAAGGTCATGTTTGGCTCAGATGTTTTACAACAAAATAAAGCATCACAGAACAGTTGCAAACTCTGTATATCCTTTTGATTCTACCTTGTGCATGTGTGTGCTCTCTGTCTCTGTCTCTGTCTCTCTCTTTCTTGGCAACCATTAATCTGAATTTGGCATTTATTATTTCCATCGATGACATTCATGTGTTTCTCCATGTCCAATATATAGCATTGCTTGATAGGTTTAAAAGTCTCATATGGGCCTCCCTGGTGGCGCAGTGGTTGAGCGCTGGGTTGCGAAGCTGCCCGCGGCCTCTACAGCGCCAGTTCGATCCCCGGCTGCTCCCCGGCCACCGGAGGAGGGTCCCACATGGCGCGCAGACCTCTCCTGCCGCCCGCTGCTCCCTCAGCAGTGTACTTCGGTCCTTCTGCCTGCTCTGCTCCCCGCTCTGGCTCTGGTGAATTCTCTCACCCTCCCGCGCTTCTGACTGTACCCAGTGCATGTATAAACAAAACAAACAAACAAACAAATAAATAAATAAAACATGCCTCTATAAAAAAAAAAAAAAAAAAAAAAATAAAAGTCTCATATAAATGGTATGTTACCATTTCCATATTTCTACAACTTTTGTTTTTATTATATAATATTCTATCGTTATATCTTGTTATTTTTGAGATTTAGCTCATGTAGCGCCTGTGGCTTTAGTTCATAACTTTAATTATTGTACAGTATCCACTAAAAAAGCGTCTTGCAATCCATTCCCTTGTGATGTTTCCAATTCTTTATGAACACATACACTGTCTGAATAAATTTTCTGGCATATAGACAAGTGTGTGAGAGTTTCTTTAGACTATTCACTTTGAAGAAGAATTACTTAGTTCTAGGGTAGTGCAATTTCAAATTTATTAGATATTGTAAAATTGCTCCACACAGTGGTAGTACCAACTTACCTATATTTTCCCAGATCCCTTTGCACCTAGAGGTCCAGATATGATCTAGTTCTGCCAATAGGAAGCCCTCATGTGAGACCTGGAGGGGTGAAGGAGAAAGAAGCTGTGCTTCTGCTGCATCACCAGCAAGCATAGATTGTAGAAGCATTTGTTTGTTGAGGCAGCATTTGGCAAGGCTCCTAGGGCCTGGAACCTCGCCTCAAGTGGGTGGAGAACAAGGTACAAGACACCCGTTTTTTTAGTGAAGATCATGAGAGCAGCTTCCTGATCATAGTGACTTGAGAAGGGCAGCAATTATTCTTGATTGAATTTTTTTCCACGTAAAATTGAGTGTCAACTTCTTTGATTCTCCTTCCCCTATCAAAAAGTCTTACTGGGATTTATAGATTAATTAGGGGAATATTAACATCTTCAGGATGTCAAACTTCTCAGTACAAGAAGACAGGAACTGTTTCTGAAAGTTCAACTTGGAGTCTTTCTCTAGTGCAATATTTTCCTATAAGAAACTCCCTTCTGGGCTTCCCTGGTGACGCAAGGGGTTAAGTGCCGCACCATGAAGCAATCCACAGCCTCTGCAGCACGAGTTCGAACCCTGGCCAGACAGGGAGCAATACACATGGCGCAGCAGACCTCCCCTGACTCACCTGCTGCTCCCCTCAGCAGTGTATTTCAATCTGCTTGTTCTGTTTCCCACTCTGTCTCTGGTGATTCCTCTCACCCTCCTGCATCTTTGGCCTGTATCCCAGCTCTTGTATGCATAAATACATAAATCTTTTTTTAAAAAAAGAAACTCCCTTCTATTTATGCTTGCCAGATGATGGTCCCTGCAATGTCCTAACCAAGAGAGTCATTGTTTTCATGTTATTTTTTAGAATTGGGTTGTATTATGTTTTTCATTCCTATTCTATAAAAACCCATTTAAAATTTTAAAATCTATCTTCAGTATGATCATCATTTCAGAGTTTATTCAATCTCAAAATGTTTTTGAAAAGGTAATACATGCACATGTTGAACACTCAAAAGGCACTAAAGGGTGACAATGGAGAGCAGTCTTCTTGCCATCTCTGCTAGCGTAGCTCAGTTCTCCAGAGGCAAACACTGCTATCAGTTTTGTGGCTATTTTTTTCAGTTACTTTTGTGCATATATGAGGATATGTGTATTTCTTTTTATAATATGAATGCTATCATATTAAACACATAGTTCTGCACCTAGCTTTTTTTGTGTGAAAAAAAAAAGGTGTCAGTGGAAAATAACATGTATATAGAAAATGCCCCCCAAAATGTATGCTGAATTAGTGACTATGAAGTGTACACCCGTGTAACCACCACTCAGATCAAGAAACAGACCACTGCCAGTACCCCAGAGCCTGTGTTTACACCTCTTTAACCCTCCATTCCTTTGCTCCCTGCAGAAGGAAGCATTATCTTGATTTTTGTGGTATTCATTTTCTTGCTTTCCTCTACACTTTTACATCCTTTGAATGTATCTCTAAACAATAAAGTTTAGTTTTGCCTATTTTTAAGCTTAACATTAATGGAATTGTACTGTGTATATTATTTCATGTCTTTTTTCCCCTTTTTTTTTGCTCACACTATATTGTTAAGATTCATCCATGTTGTTGAATGTAATACATTTCCTTTTTCCACTTACAAATATATCTTGGAGATTGTTCCATAGTATTGCATGTAAGAACAATAATTTATTCAACTGGTGTCATGGTGATGAGCATTTAAATTACTTTCCATTTTTTTTTTTGCTATGATAAATATGCTTCAACAAATATTCTTGTATGCACATTTAAGTAAATGAGCAGAATAAATCCCAAATTCAAAAATGATGTACATTCATACTCTTGATAGATGTTACCAAATTGTTCTTTATAAAGAGTATATTAATTTTTACTCCCAGTAGTAATGTAAATTTCCTATTTCCCTACACAGTCTCCAATATATTAAATTTTTTTTCCTACTTGATAAGTAAAAAATGGCTCTTCACAGTCATATTTTAAATTTCTTCTTTATGAGAGAGGTTACCTCTTTTCACTTTTTAAAAAAATATATTTTACATCATTCTTCCTTTTTGCACAATGTATGCTTTTCCTGTCGGGTGTAGTCCCTGTAAAATCTTCACCACCAATTCACCCGGGCACCCATCACCACGGTCCCTTGTGCTCTTCCCTCCCTTGGTTTGATCCCTCTCCCTTCCTCTCCTCTGCAGAATGTCTCTGATTTATAGTTGTCTGTTAATTTTGTTTTCTAATTTATTATAATTATTTTTTCCTGATCCCTTATTAAAAAAAAACTGCATTTCTTTATTTTGTTCATTGATTTTTTTATTGACTTAAATTAAGATTAATTTTTCTATTAAGATTTGTCTCTTTCCAAGTGACATCATTTGCAAATATTCTTGCATTTGTTTGCCTCTTTTTGACATTGTCTATGGTATTTTCTCCTATGCATAAATTTTGATTTTATGTAATCAAGTTTGTCAATTTTTTTAATGACTTCAAATACCAGGAAAGCATAGAGATCCTTTCCCTACTCTGGAATCATTAAAAAAAATTCTCCCATATTTCCTTCTTCTTTTAAAATTAATTTGCAATGCTATATCTTTGATCTATCCAGAGTCTCTTTGGGCATAAAATCTAAGATAGGGATTCAAATTAGTTTTTACTCATAGTTCCATTGATCTGTCTACCCATGTGCCAGTACTAGAATGCTTTAATTATATAGCATTGTAGTATATTTTAATATCTGACAGGGACAGCTCCCCTCATTACACCTCCTATTAAGACTTTTTATGGTTGTACTTGCTTGATATTTTTCCATGTAAAATTTATGATGTCGAATCTTTCTGTACAAGAATGTATTTCTCCAAGTTTTGGGGGGGCTAATGCTGTCATTCATTAGTATTTAAAGTAATCCAGTTTGTGGGCCTCCCCTGGTGGCACAGGCACCACGCTGTGAAGCTGTCCACAGCCTCTGCAGCGCTGGTTAGATCCCGGCTGGCCAGCGAGGGTCCCACATGGCATGACAGACCTCTCCTGACTCACCCGCTGCTCCCCTCAGCAGTGTATTTCAGTCAGTCTGCCTGTTCTGTTCCCGGCTTTGTTTCTGGTGAACCCTCTCACCCTCCCGCGCATGTGGACTATTCCCCGGTTCTTGCATAAATAAATAAATAAATAAATAAATAAATAAATAAATAAATAAATAAATCTTTGGGAAAAAAAATAAAGTAATCCAGAGCCAGTTGTGGATATTCTTTGCTTGATTTTTTCCTGAAGTATTGTTTTCCTTGATTATCTCTTCTGACATGTTGCTGCATTTATTTAGAAAGGCTACAAATTTCTTTACATTAATTTTATACCCAGACATGTTATAGACTTGTAATAGTATTTCAGTTGATTCTGTCATTGGTTTTCCACTTCTGCCCTGGTAAATAAGCACATCATACAAAAAAAAAAAAAAAAAACAACAACACCCCACTTCTTTCTTGTCTCATTGTGTTGGTCAGTGCTTACAGAACAATAGGAAATGACAATGACCAGAAAGACCATCCCTGGCTTCTTCCTGGCCACTTCTGCTATTCCATGTAGCCCACTGAGGTTTATCTCCAATTTGATGGAGGAAACTGAGGCTATGGGGATCTTCCATAGCCTTCTAACTTGGGGTAGCCAAGTTCACGACCCTCATTAAGAGCCCAGAACTTTGGTCCATTGGCTGGGCTGGGTTTTGGAGAGGTTTCTGCTTTGCCCAGTTGCCTGTCTTATCTTCCCCCAGGCAAAGTTAGCGAGAAGTCCTGTGAAAGGGACTCTCCCCAGGTGAGGGGAGTAGTGGATGTGGCATTTCAGAGAATCGTCTGGGTGCAACTTAATGGCTAAAACTGAGCATGGCTGGTTAAGTCTCCTGGGACACAAGCTGGTCCTTCATTCACATCTCATCAGCCCTGTGTCTCCTCCCACGGGTGGCCTGCCAGCTGCTGGGCATATGGAGACAAGGTAGCCGAAGAGGAGAGAGAACATTTAAACACTGATTGGCCTTTCCTCCTAGTGCAGTGTAAGTTTGAATATATTTGTTCTTTACTCTTAATAACATAACAACCTATTTATATTTATCACCACTTCTCCTACATTACAGAACCCTTCTCCCTCCTGCAGCCCTCCCTGGTCATGAGGGAAACATTAGAGCAATACTCTTTTCTCAGTTAACCTTTCCATCCAGGATAGTTTATTTTTGAGAGGAAACATTTGATAAAGCTCAGAGTAATTTTAAATACATGATTTGCCATGTTAACACTTGTCACTTATCATATGCACTTCAGTCCGACCTCCCTGCCATTCTGTTAACCTTCAGAGGCGCCGTTAAAGCAAGCCATTTGCAGTTGCCCTGTGAAAACTCTGCATTTAAATTGCTTTTCCTCCCTTCCCCAAATTTTCCATAACTATAAATAAATTTAATTACCACTCCAAGAAGTGTAAGCAAATCTTCTATTACATTTTTTAATCTTTTATCTCTTCCTTGGCCCTTCACCAAATATACAGTTTATCAGGCACCTCCCCACTCGGGCATGCAGCTCCCCTCCTACTAATAAAAATCTGAGTCTGTTTCTCTTCTGTCCAATTGCATTTCCTGAGAGTTTTAGTTCAGCGTAGCATTCTAGGGCCTGCCCTGTGGACATGAAGATTTCTGTAAAGTGGGGGAGGGGGAGGAAGCATCTTGGTCTCCTGAAATGCCCTTTTGTGCCTCCTCCTTTGGTAACTACATGTGGCACATCCAAAGTTGTGTCCTTCTCACACCACAAGTGCAAATTTCCTTTTGTCACCAAATAACATCTTGAAAAGGCACAGTAGAAATGATTTACCTTGAAGGCTTAATTTTTTTTCAGAGTACTTTTAAAGTCATTAGTTCATCTGTCCTTTAATTATATATTACAGTGTTATCAACTAGCATGGATCTAATACAGTGTTATCAACAATATATTTCATTTGTTCTTGACAAGAAATTCATAAGAAAGCAGGTATTTTCCTTACCCCCTTCATGCAAATGGGAAAATACACACACACACACATACCCACACCTGTCTCTGTCTCCAGGGCTTCTTGATTCCCACCCTCTACCCTTTCTGGCAATCATTTTACTCTCTCTTTCTACCTAAGTCACACCTAAAGCTCCTCTAAAAAGGGAAACCCTTGCATGGGAATGTAAATTAGTGTAGCCATATGGAAAACAGTATAATAATTCTTCAAAAAATTGAAAATAGACATACCATATGGGTATTAACCCAAAGAATAAAAAACACCAATTTGAAGCCATATACTCAGCACCATGTTCATTGCAACATTATTCACAATAGTCAAGAGTTGGAAACAGGGCCTCCCTGGTGGCGCAGCGGTTGAGCGCTGGGTTGCAAAGCTGCCCGCGGCCTCTGCAACACCTGTTCGATCCCCGGCTGCTCCTCGGCCACTGAAGGAGGGTCCCACATGGCGCGCAGACCTCTCCTGCCGCCCGCTGCTCCCCTCAGCAGTGTACTTTGGTCCTTCTGTAACAGGGTGGTCCCAGGAAAGGGGGAGGTTCCCTGCCCCACCCAAGGGAGGGTGGAGCTGAGCAGGAAGAGGAGAAGCTGCAGAAGAGACTGAGGAAGGAGGCAGGATGGAGCCTAGAGACACGTGAAGAAGCTGCGCTTGTCTTTTGGTCGTGGACAGGGTGACACAGATGTGGGTGAGACCCATGGGGAGGTGACAATGGCAGCTTTTATTTATTTTTTTTTTTTTAAATAGAGGCATGTTTATTTTTTATTAATTATATTTGTTTGTTTGTTTTGTTTATACATGCACTGGGTACAGTCAGAAGCGCGGGAGGGTGAGAGAATTCACCAGAGCCACAGTGGGGAGCAGAGCAGGCAGAAGGACTGAAGTACACTGCTGAGGGGAGCAGCGGGTGGCAGGAGAGGTCTGCGCACCATGTGGGATCCTCCTCCGGTGGCCGGGGAACAGCCGGGGATCGAACCGGCGCCGCAGAGGCCGCGGGCAGCTTCGCAACCCAGCGCTCAACCGCTGCGCCACCGGGGAGGCCCCAATGGCAGCTTTTATTTTGATGTTGATTTTGCTCTTTTCCTTCCGGCCTTGTCTGGTTGTTTCTGACCCTTTGCTGTGGGTCCCCACTGGAAGATGCTTTAGACTTGTGGCAGGCTTTGGGGCCTTGCTCTGGGCCAATCCCATATGGATGGAGTTTTACCCACGAGGGGACGGGTAACTTTGGGTGCTTGATTTAGAAACTAGACTCTTGGCCTTACCTGTATTGTTTCCTAGTTTTATTAAAGTTCCTTCCCATTAAAGTCTCATATGTTTTGTGTTGATGCGGCGGATGGCAGAACCCATTTAGAATAGGCAGGTTTGCGGGGCTTGGGCTGCCCCTCTCCCTTTCCTATAACACTTCTGCCTGCTCTGCTCCCTGCTCTGGCTCTGGTGGATTCTCTCACCCTCCCGCGCTTCTGACTGTACCCAGTGCTTGCATAAATAAATAAATAAATCTTAAAAAAATAAAAGAAAAGAAAAGAAAAAAAGAGTTGGAAACAACTTAAGGGCCATCAACAGATGAATGGATAAAGAAGATGTGCTATATATCCAAAACGGAATACTACTTAGGATGAAATCTTATCATTTCTAACAACATGGATGGACCTTGAGAGTATTATGCTAATAAAATAAGTCCCAAGGAGAAAGATTAACACTATGAGTTCACTCACATGTGGTACATAAAAAGACAAACTAAAGGGGGGCAGGGAAAGGAGAGATTGGGGTCAAAATCAGGGAGTTGCAATTGTATGGGGAATACAAAAATAAATAAATAAGACAAACTAAATAAGGAGGAATCAACTAAATAAAACAAAAACAAACATTTAGGGTATAAGAACAAAGTAACTATTTTACCAGAAAAAAAGGGGAAAGGGAGAGGGTCATTAGGGTAAAAGGGGTCGACTGTATGGTGGTGAATGGAAGCTAGAATTCTGGAAGCAAACAAGATGCAGCATATACGTGTGTCACTATATAAAGTCTGTCTACCTGAAACCTATATAATGTTATAAAACAATGTTACTTTAACTAAAAAAAAACTGAATATAAGATTTATTTTTTTTAAATATTTATTTATTTATTTATTTATACAAGCACTGGGTACAGTCAGAAGCGCGGGAGGGTGAGAGAATTCGCCAGAGCCAGAGCGGGGAGCAGAGCAGGCAGAAGGACTGCAGTACACTGCTGAGGGGAGCAGCGGGCGGCAGGAGAGGTCTGCGCGCCATGTGGGACCCTCCTCCAGTGCCGGGGGAGCAGCCAGGGATTGAACTGGTGCCACAGAGGCTGCAGGCAGCTTTGCAACCCAGCGCCCAACTGCTGCGCCACCGGGGAGGCCCTGAATATAAGATTTATAAAAGAAAATAAAAACTCCTCTATAGTGACAGGAGTGGGATTGCTGGACTCCTTCCCCAGAACCACTGGTGGCAAAGCAAGTGGATCTATATCCTGGTATCTGGATCTATATCCTGGTCTCTGGAAATTTTAGAGCCTGCTGCTACTCCCACAGCTCACCCCCTGTGCCTCCTGTACCTCCTCGCCTCAGATCTCCACATACAGAATCAAGGTTGCAGGTATACTTACTTCTTTCCCATCCATGCCACCCAGGTCACACACTGTCCCTCAAGTACCTCCTTTCTTCAGCTCAGGACTCTTGAAGGGGTGACCTGGCCCCCTGGCTGCCCATTTTTGGTCTTCTGACCCTTTGTGTGAGCTGCCTCTGGGCCTTTAGCTCCTGGGACCCTGATATTGACCTCCTAGATTTGGGCAGGAAATAGCAAGAAGCTGGGTAAATTGCTCAGATGGGAGCAGGAAGATCTGAAAGAAAGACTGAGAAAGGCAGGAGATGACCCAGAACCTTCATGCTAAGCAGAACAACCATGGCAGAGGAGGAAACTGTTCAGCATCTTCCTTCTATTAATGGCCAAAGAGTGTAAGATAAACTCATGCGTTGCATTCAGGGAAAGCTGTAAAACTGTTGTGATTAACAATAACAGTACTAATAATGACAATGAGAAGGATGGCACGCCATGTACCTTTTGAAGTGCTTTACATGAAGTGACTCCTTTAGTCCTCTAGCTGCCCTGTGCCAGAAGGAATATTCCAGCTGGGAAATGGAAGCACAAGCTGCAAGCAAATTACCTACATTCACAGAACTAGTCAGTGGTAGAATGAGAATTTAAATTCAAGGACCCAGAATCCATGCTCTTAATCATTACTGGCCTCCATGCTCTTAATCATTACTGGAGAATCAATGACGATGAACACATTTAAACCTCAGTTTGACAGGTTTATGACTTGGGATGCCTTTGCTGCAAGTATCAGAGATTCCAGCTGAAAATTACTTACATATACATCACAAACCTTGCGACACTACATGCAGTGAGGTCAGTCACAAAAGGACTAATGCACTACGAGCCCACTCACAAGAGGTCCTCACAAAGCTGGAAAGCAGAATGTGGTTGCCAGGGGTGAAGGGAGGAGGATGGGGAATCAATATTGAATGGGCACAGAGTTGCCATTTGGGAAGTGGTGGTGATGACCATCAGCAACGTGATTGCCCCTAATGCTGCTGGACTGTGCACTTAAAAGTGATTAAAATGGCCATTTGTGTATGTATAATGCCACAATTTTTTAAATGGAAAACAAATGACTTATACAATAAGGACAGAAAATTGTCACACACCACAGAGTCCAGAGGTGGAGGGCCACTCCACGGTGTGTGATCAGTGGCTCAGTGACATCACGGAGGACCCAAAGCCACTCCCTCTTCCTGCCCTGCCATCATCTGGCTCTCCTTATAGTCACAAGATGGTTGCCGTCATTGACATATTACATCCAGATGTGGTAAATTCTAGACAGAGATGAAGCAATTTCTCCTGGGGTTGGGAAGTTTCCTTAGGAGAGAGGAAACTTGTTCCAGAAGGCTCCCAGCACACTTACCTATGTGGAACTGATCTTTACATCACGTACCTATGCCTGAGGGGACCATGACGACCATCTGGACCAATCAGGATCTGCCTTTGGAGCTGGGACAAAGCCAGCTTTCCTGGAAGCAAAGAGGCACAAGGAGTAACATTAACATCCACCTGAACAAAGTGAGCTCTGTTAGGAAGTGAGGGTGGCAGAGAGGACAGTGAAAAATCACCTGGTATGACTTTGTACAACAACATGTAACTAGGTTGGTTGTCATGCATGTTCATCATGTCATATTCACTAAAATGCACATCAATAGTACCTGCTAGCGTATGGATCTTTAAATCTTAAAACACTTTCACATCTGCATGCATGTGTGTATACTGCAATGCTATCTCTTCTGCAATCCATGTGTATAATCGCCTTCTCAAAATAGCCATAAAACAGAGAAGTAGCTGGGGTAGCAATTTTGATAATGCCTCTCTTTTCACTGGGGAAAGTTTGGGGCAAGCAAGAAAGTGTCCTGAAGGAGGAATCTGCTGAGCCCAGCCCACCTCCCCACACATGCACACAGTGGACCACAGCAGGTGAGAGTCTTGGCCCTGGAGCCCAGGTTCAAAACCCAGCTTGGACAAAATATGAACTGCTTGACCTTAGGCAAATGACTTAACCTTTTCAAACCTCAGTGTAAACTTTTATTGTAAAAGAGAAAGAAAAGCAATGCCGAATAGCCCCTTCTTCATTCTACACAGGACCCTTTCTAGAGGCCTAGTCCAGCATGTTTGACATGAATTGAATACAGATTTGTGTTCGAACTCCCCCACCTCTACACACCCCCCGCCCCTCCCTTACCCTCACAGACTATAAAAATCCAGGGGGAGTGTGCAGGAACTAGTTTGTTTAGTTTCAGGTCCTCACTGTCTGGCCAACATGTCTCATAGCACAGCATCTCCCACATGTGTGCACCCCGGACCAGGTAACAGTCTGTCAGCAGCTTGGGTGGGGTGACACTAGGGTGCCCAGTCCGGTGCCAGCATTTGCCATGAATTTCTCCAGGGAGACACCAGAATCAGGGCTAGATTATGGGGGAAAAACCCATCAGGTATAACCATCCTGGCTTCTATCAGTCCATTTTGCCTGGGTAGCCTAGCTGGGTCCCCGACATGCCTGGGTAACCCCATTGTCTTCTCTGCCCACATCGGGCCAAGACTGGAGGTAAACTTATTTAAAAACACACACAAACACCCAAATTGCTTTTTCCTCTTTCCTTTTCTCTGGTGAACAGAAAGTAGCATTCCAGAGCCATTGTGTGTTCCAGATATCTCCCGAGTCAATTTGTCAGATGAGGCCAGTACTTACGCACATGACTAGGCCTACAGAAAGGTCTGGGGGAAGGAGGGGCATGGGGATCCGGCCGTGATGAGCGGGGTCAGCTTGTTGGATGGGTTCCTGAAAATAGGCTTCATGTCTACAACTTGTTTTTTCTGAGCCTGTGGACAAGGCTAGACTGAAAGTCTGGTTTACCTCCACTCCTCCCCCCAAAGCCCACTCCATTTTTATATTGCTCTGAGGTTAATAGCCATGTCGTGTGGGGTCATAGAAGACATCTGTGTCTCAGATAATATGCTTACGGTGATTACCACACATAATTGACTGACCTTCTCTCATTCTTTCCCTGCTGCAGGCCGAGGCTGATAGGATGAAGCCAGCCACAAGAGTTTATTTTCCATCACACACCATTGTGCTGCTGAGCAAATATTTTAGCAAGCTTTGAATGAGCCACCTTTTCAAGCTCTAGGTTTTCAGAGTTAAAATAGGACACTATGACCAACCTAAGAATATTAGATTTTAAATCAGCTTTGGGCCATCCTCCTCAGAGCATTTCTGTGGGTCTCCTGGAAAACCAGGCTTTGGGCATGGGTACTGCAGGATCCTCTTCCCTTCAACTTCATCCTTCAAATTGCCTTGCAGGGAGTGGGGACTCTTGATCCTCCTCGGGGTAGTGTCCAGAGGGAGAGAGGAATTCGTCCTTGGGTGTCAGACAACACAGGTCCCAAAGGTAACCAGAGTCCACTCTTTTGAAGTCAGCTCATTCCGTCCTGTCATTGGCCACACTGAGGCTCAGCCACCAGCTCCCGTGTCCACCTGGCCTCACAGGGCCACTGGGCCTTAACGAGGAAGAAGCTAGACTCTCTGCAAATAGATCCCTTCCTCTGCAAAGACACCTAAGACTCCTGATCCCAGTAAGAATGGAAAACTAGGAGACTGAAATGAAAAAATTCCCCAAAGCAAACTTCAAAATGTTGCATTAAGATTTTAAAACTTTTTAATAATGTTTTACCTTAGCTCTATTCCATCTATCTAGCAATTAATCCATCAGCCTTCACATAATACACACCTACAGGAAACACGATTACACATCTCTGGGCTGACTCCACTGTGAATTACTAATGTGTTAACACTTGAGAATTCCAAGTTCCCTTGACTTTGAGCATGCCCTCTCCCCACCCCACCCCTCCCTAGTAAGCTCCTCGGTGTCACAGAGGGCCAGGCCAGGGCTCAGTGGCTCCGTGGGGATTTTGTCCTGGCTGTAGGGAACCAACCAGTGTTAATGATCAGGGGCACCACCTCACCAAGATCTAAGATCTTGATGTTTGCACTCTAAACATCCAGCTCCCCAAACCTCTACAGCACTGCATCTCAGGAGGGTTAACTGGGAGGCAAGTGCAACCACAAAGTTTTGTCCCTAGTTTATCACACGAGTGCTGCTTCAGAGTCATTTTAATGTGTGCAACAACCCAAACTGAGTTCTAGTCGACACTTAGAGAAATCCACTTGGACTTGTCAAATCACCACATTCCGCATAAGTCACCCACATCTTCCCCTGGTGGGGTAGGGACCAAGGAGAAAGGCGGGGGGGGCGGGGGGAGAGTCTGCAACTGCTTAACAGAAAAATTATACATATTCTAAACATATGGGTGATCTTTAGAAAATCTCAGCATCACTTCATAATTATATACTACAAGTTTTAATTAACTAAAGCTCTGCAAATCATAATGCCTTATTAAAATGCAATTAATCCTTTGATTAAAAAACAAAAAGCACAAGTATTTACAACAAAAACACAAGTAGAATAATTACAAATATCATGTACCCATTTCTTTTATTTGGGTGTCACTTATGATGTTGCCTGCTCCCTTCATTAATTCAAACACACACATTATCTCGCATCCACAGCAGCGTGAGTGACAGTGGCCACCAAACACACAGCACTATATCCTATTGATTTCGGCAAATCCTGAACAATGCCATTTGCATGCTTGTTTCTGTAATAATAAAGATATGCCATTCAGAATTAAAGCCCGGCCAGGCTAGTGGCAACTAATTGTGTTGTATGTAATGAGTGCAATTTCAATTTGATATCACCCTCAGCTTTTCTTGCCGCACTCGCTAAGTACTTTCAAGTCTTTGTGGGGAAATAATTGATTTTTTTGTGCTGTGGGCACAAGAAAATTATTATGATCTTTTGAATAATGCCAAAGAAAAGACCATGAATGATTTAAATTGGTATATGAAGAAGGCTTCTCCGTGGACTGCGGCTTGACTGACATTCTGCTAATGCAGTATCTAGATTAGCAGTTTTTAAGGAGGCAGCTAATATGAAACTAGTAAAACAGAAAAGGTTGCTACCAGGATTGGGTGCTGGGGGGATGTCAGCGGTGAGGATTCTTGTTCCATTTTGTTTGTTATCCGGGGAGTACCAACAATTTGGGGATTTAAGACACAACACGATTACATAATTGCCTGGCCCATACCACCGAGGGTATGTTTCTACTGATAAATTACACGTTTGAAATGGGCAGCTAGAGAGGACGGACGCAGGATTGTTAGCTCGGTTGCTGTTCCGTCGGGTTCAGCTGGATCTGCCTGCAGTGGGCAGAGCCTTATGTCTGGAAGATGAAAGTTAGCTAGTGTCTTTTTCTGACATTCAACTCCAGGAGGAAATTGGGAGCAAGGTGGTAAGGGAGCTACTTTATTTTTTCCCTTCATCTTCCCAGTAGGAACAACCGCTCAATCCCACCGTGAGCCTGGCTTGGGTCTAATGTCCCTTTTAACATGGGATGATAACAGGGAAGGAAATCTAAATCTAAAACAGGTTTCCTTTGTGCCCATGAAACCTCAGCTATGCAAACTGCCTGGGACAACTGTCCCCCTGCCCTGTCCTGTCTCCCCATCCTCCAGCTGGGCTCTGGTGCCCAGTGTGACTTTAACAAGGGGGAAATAAGCACCTTAAAAGGATGGATCACCAATTCAAAACACAATTCCACCTTAAAATGCATCCACCTTCCAAATCTCATTCTTCAGAGGAGGGAGTGTTGTTAATTTAGTTGGTCATAACTAAATAGTTTCTAATCTGGAGCAGGAGGCTGCTGGGAATATTGGACAGTTTAAAGGTTAATCACCATCGCCTGGTTACACAAGTGAGGCAGAACTAATTCCTCCAAAGGCAAATGGCTTGCAGTTTTATCAGCAGTGCAGATTAGAAGTGTTAATATACAGAACAGAATGGACGCTTAAGGGCCGGTTTTCCCCTTATCGGCAAACTTTGCAACAGAACTCAGCTCCTGCACAACCTCTGCACTTCTATAATAAGGCCCCTTCTTTTGCCTCTCGAGCAGAACTATCAAACAATCCTGTCCAAACCACTGCCACCAAAATCAGGGTATTACAGACCACGGCTAATTGGAAGATCACTATAATGAAGGAAAAGATAAAATACTTTGGCTGTTGGCCTAAAATGTGGATCAACACAACATAGGAAGCTATCTTGCTATGTCACATTCTGAGAGATTTACATAAACAATAAACTCAATCCAACTGTCCCTCCCTCTCCCCCCCAAATACATCTTTGTTTACAGTAAATGCAACCTAAAGCCAGGCTGGAGGAGGCGGGAGAGGTACTTTACATAGGCAATATGATTAGGCCAGCAGTTTTGCAACTGTGCAGGAGAGCAGGGACTGTGTATATTTCCTCTCTTGCAATCAGCAGGGAGAAAATGGTTTTTAATGTTCTCCATGCTTCCCATATCATAGATATTTAAATATTTGGACCACTCAATATGCTAAAACGCTTGTAGCAGCAGCAGCACAAATTGACTTCCATATTTCTGCTGGGGCTGCAGGTGCCCTTCCAGGGGACGAGAAAGTGGGGGATGTGAAAGGGGAGGGTTAAAAGGCTGTCAGAGGCTGGTACCCAAGTGACTCTGGGTTTTTCTTTGGAGACGGAGGGGCGGAGCATGGCAGCAGGTGTGAGAGGGTGGTGTTTTAAGAAAGCAAAATTAGAACCAACCAACCTCCTTGAGCAGGGATGCAAATGTGTCCTTAAATGGGAAAGCTCTCATAACATGACCAAACATTCCAGACACAGGAGGAAAGGGCTTTCTGGGGGACATGCCCTAATAGCGAGTCCAGCTATCCAGGGGATGCACCCTTGAGTTGGTAGGTCAGGCAGCCTGAATGAACCCATCACCTAAGCACTCTTCAATGAGTTTTCACCTCTGGCTGCTGGCTCTCCCTGGGCCCCAAAGCACCTGTCTTGCCTGATTGCTTTCCTTGAGTGGTAGCTAAAAAAGGGGAACGCCTGTCTGGTAGCAATAGGCTCTGTTATTCTCTTCAATCCTTCCTTCTTTTATCATGCCAGGTCCTACCAGAGGCCACCTCTTTTGTCTGAATGGCCTACAGCACTTATATACTTTGTAATTTACATCAACTGACCAGTGTGTTCAATATGGGCTTATTGAATGCTGTAGATGCTGCTGAGGGCATAGGCTTCCTACAAGGAACTAGCAACTTTACAGGGGAAGGTCAAGACTAACCCCTGAGAGCTAGTACACTACGGGAGTCCAATGGCCACATGGCAAAAGGGAAAAATGTGATATGGAAGCATGCCAGGAAAACCATCAGTGGAGGGTCAGCCTTCCATGCCAGGGCGGGGGATCCAGAGCAGGTAACGCAGACGTGGGTGGGTGGGCTGGTTGATTGGTGACAGGATGATAAACATCTTTTGATGCATTTTTTTTTTCTCCATGCAATGAGCATTATCTTAGCTGAGAGTAATGAGCAAGGAGAGGGAGTTAAGGGTTGGAGGAGAGTGGAGAGGTGGGAAATGTGTCTGCAAGAGGAGAGAAGGGATAGCCTTGGGAAATATGTTAAGACTTAGACAGGGCTGAGAGGCCACTTGAGATCTGTAGTGATAAGGTGAAAGTGAGACCAGTCAGTGTGGCCCTTTGTTTTTCTGCTGTCATGTTCAGTCATCTGGGAGTAGGGGCCCTGCCAGAGGGGGATGGCATTTATCCAAGCATCTGCCCTGTGTGGGGAAACTGAGGCCTCATAGTTAAGCCAATTTCAGGAATGCACGGTCAGCTTAGGACATTCCAGTTTAATGTCCTCAGCCAGGAACTGACACTGGGGTGTCACAGGCCCCTTGACCAAAGACATTGTTGTGGTTTTCAGAAAAGTTGCCTCTCCCTGTGCCCGCAGGGCCTGCCGCTTGAGCACAGTTGTGCTGGGCCGCAGGGAGGAGGAAGCCCCAATGGGAGCATCTGGGCCTCTGGAACATCCAACTGGCAGGCGTGGACCCAAGCAGGAGTCCCTTGAGGACATCTTCCTATTGATGGGGACAAGGCACCCATGGGAGTAGCCAAACATATAATTATGGCATTTCTTTCTTTCAAACTGAAGCAGAGATGATGAAAGGCAGCCTGCTCTGTCTGTTTCAGCTCGGCTTAGCCACAGCTTCACTTGGCTCCTTTCTCTGAATTCTAGCATAGGCTTGATCATTTCTTGCATCTCTTATTGGGGGAAAGGGCTCAGAAACATCAGGAGCCTCAGAAAAGAGACCATGGAAGAATGTTATACTCTTCCCTGGGGGGGCTAGGGCGCCACAGCTGACAGGGCGGCAGAGCATCGGCCAGATCACCGGGCGCGTGGGAAACACAGGTAAGAGCAGAAGGGCATCGCCCACCACGCCAGCAGCAAGGACAGCTTAAAGACTTGTCTGGGTCTGCTGAGGGAGAGGCTGGAAGCCACTTTAACTGGGCTGAATGAATTATGGTCAAAAACCCAAGTAGCAGCTTCCTGTGTCTGCATTGCTGTCATGAGTCACAGTTAGTGTTGATGTGAGTTTTCCAAAGAAGCCACTGAAACTGTTAATAATGGGTATGCTGAAGTTGTTTCAATATTTTAAAACTCAGGCTTTATTTTTTTAATTAATTTATTTATGCATACAAAAGCTGGGGTACAGGCCAGAAGTGTGGGGCAGGGGTGAGAGGATTCACCAGAGACAGAGCAGGGAACAGAACAGGAAGACCAACCAAAGTACACTGCTGAGGGGAGCAGCAGGCGAGCCAGGAGAGGTCTGCTGCGCCATGTGGGTTGCTCCCTGGCTGGCCGGGAATCGAACTCGAACTCGTTCTCCAGAGCCTTGATTGCTCCATAGGTTGCGTCTTAACCCTTGCGCCACCAGGGAGGCCCTAAAACTCAGGTTTTAAAATATAGAAACCGTATATTAAACCATTACAAGCAGAGTACCTGTTGAGCCCCATGAGTTGGGCTGGAAGCAGGCAACTGGCATTTCTTGTGGTCAGAGCGTGATTGGCTATTGGGCTCCAATAACAACCAAGAAAGTAGTTACTTAAAGATGTCATGTGTCTGACGGACAGTATCTTTTAAAATCTAGTGACCAGGGGGTAAAACAATAAAAAGAGGGAGAGAGGGAGACAAGAAGTTAGGAAAGCAATGATGTGAGCACATGGCTTGCCGTCTAAACTATTCAACCCACTATTACACCTGGAACTTTTGGTGTCCTGCTAACGAAGCAAATATTCCTCAGCACTTTCATGTAAGCAAGTGCAATTGCACATAGACATCTTGCTTCCAGCTGGAACACCCCTGGCTCCTCACCGGCTCAGCTTAACATCTGAGACCTAGAACTTGACTGCTCGTGCTGTGAGTGCCTCGATGCGCCTCGATGGGAAGTTAACGGTGACTTGTGCTCACCTGTGTGCAATGCAGACTTCCAGGCCTTGCTTGCTAGTCACTCCTCTGGTCTCTGAGGGAGGCCTTCCTGCAAGCTCAGCTTCAGAGAGGACTGAGGCTGACCACCACAGGAAAACTCTCACACGTCAGAGAAAGTTCCCACTTGTAACTAACCAAGAGCAGAACCTTGGAACTGGGCTTCCTCCCTGATTCTCTGATTCTTTCATCAATTATTTATTGAATGACCATTAAGAGCTGAGCACTGTGTTAAGCACTATGGCTATAAAAATTAATAAGTAATAGTACTCTCTTCCCCCAAGGGGCTTTCATTGTTTGGAGGAGGAGGACACGTGCACAGTGATGGCCCCAGTGTTGCAAGGGTTCTTGTACTGATACAGCCAGGCCTTGGGAGGAAGAATCTGGGTCTTCAGCAAAAACTTCCCTGTAGAGGGAGAGTTGGAGATGAGCCTGAAAAGTGAGTAGGTGTCAGGGGGGCTGGGGGTTCAGCAAGTTGTAGTGTCAGGAGGGGAGCCAGAAATGATACTGAGGAGCAAAAATAGCAAGTCACAAGGCTCAGAAGCAAGAGAAGTCTGCAGGGGCCTGGACGTTCCCCTGGCTGGGCTAGCGAATCTGAGCACAAGAAGGCAGAGATGTGCCTTTGGGAGGAAACGTGTGTTCCGTGAGGTTTGTCTGGACACGAGTTACAGTGCTGGTGTCACATGACATCCGTGTTAAGGAATCACCAATATGTATTAAGTAAGGTCTCTTTAAACAGAAGCATATGGGCCTCCCTGGTGGCGCAAGGGGTTAAGCACCACACTATGAAGCAATCTGTAACCTCTGCAGCACGAGTTCTATCCCTGGCCAGCCAGGGAGCAACCTACATGGCAAGGCAAACCTCTCCTGTCTCTCCTGCTGCTCCCCTCAGCAGTGTATTTCAGTCAGTTACCTGTTCTGCTTCCCACTCTGTCTCTGGTGAGTCCTCTCACCCCCCGCATCGCTGGCCTGTACCACAGCTCTTATATGCATAAATAAATAAATCTTTTAAGAAAAAACAGAAACATACACGACAAGTTTCTGTATGGGCCAACTGAGGAAAATGTTATCACAGAGTCTCACAGGCTTGACGCCAGCCTTTCCCCTGACACATGGCTCAGAATTTGCTAATTCAGCGTCCATGGTGACTACACAGAACATAGCCACTGCAAATAACAAGAATCGGCCATAAATAGGCTAAGGGATTGGTGGTGCTTTGGAGTTGAAGGCCCTGAAAACTCGCAGGAGATAGCCCGGCAACAACCATTTCCTTTAAATAAAGACTCAAATTTGGTGGGGCTTCTGGGAGCACAAAGATGTCCTTTATGTGTCCGGAAGGACTTTTTCTGTCTTCAAGGATAAGGCTCAAGATCTTGGCCTATTTTGAGCCCCCATTAGGTCGTGGGATCCGCTTGGGTGAGTCTCTGTTCAGTGTTCAAGGACTAGAAACTGCTTTGAGTTGACCGGTTGGCTCTATCCTTCCTCCCCTTTCTTGTCTCTCAGCCCAGGGAGCCCATTCGCTGCCAATGCTCTACAAGATGCCAACTGCTGCTTTGCCCAGGCTCCCGTGAGTAAGCTGCCCCTCACTTTGTTTGGTGCTGCGCTGGCACTGCCCCTCAAGTGCCCGTTCCTCTCAGTGGAGCACGTCCAGAGCAGATCCCGGCTCTCCCGAACTGCCCCAGCCGCCGCCAGGGCCCGGGTCACAGTTTGAACCGGAGTTCAAGAGCTGTAAGAAACACGAACTTCACATAAAGACAGGCTGTTACTGAAAGGATAGGAAGCGTCTTGTAGAAATAAACTCAGGACTCTTAGGGACTGAAGCTGGGGGTGAGGAAGCTGCAGGGAGCCAAAAAGATTCCCAGCCTTCTCTGTGTTCCTCTTTGACTCTGCCTCTCTCTTCTCTCCCTTCCCATTTTTTTTTTCTCACCCTCAGCTTCTCTTTCCTGCTCTGTTGTATTTGCTTTGCAGACCACCCTGCTCTGCTTCCTCTGGTCGCCCCTTCCCCTCCAGTTTTGTTTTGCATGTGGCTGGGGTTGGCCCTGGCGGTCGTTCCAACTCCCATCACCTGGCCTTTTTCTCAAATGCCTACTCACTGAGGCCCTTAGCCTGCACATGCAGGGGAAAATGGAATCGGCTGACATGAGTTTCTCTTAAGTCAGGTGCCCATCCCTGGTCCAAGCAGCTGCAGCTGCAGGGAAGCTAGGACAGAATCCTAAAATATGTCATCTGTAGTTATTTCATAACTCAGACCATATCCTAAAATAGGTGGTTCTCTAGTTGGCATCAGGGATCTTCACCTTCCGTGTTGTTTCATTGTGTCAAGGAGTGGACAAGTCATTCATGAAACTCAGCTTTGGGGTTTAGGACTACCTCCTGGGAACAAAAATTCAGCCCTCTGGCCCAAAGCTTCCTCTTTTACCTGCTCGCCCCCTGTCTTTCATCATTGCTTCGGGACGAGGGACAGAATTACCACCAAGGACCACTGTCCGCTTCAGGGAGGCCTTGGGTAGGTTCAGGGGGACTCAGGGTGTCTGAGGGAGCAATTTCTGACCTAAGGGTCAATCTCGGGGGTGGAAGGACAAGGCTGAGCTAGGGAGTAGGAAGACCTTTGAAAGGTCACTCAGTTGAGGCAGATGAATCTCAGAACAGCAGAGACGAGGGATCATGGGGCTCCCGATGGGGCTGAATGAGGTGATGGCTCAACGGCAATCTTCACCCCTCTCCTTCCATCAGTGACAGCAAGCTGTTGAGAAGGGAACCTTCTTCCCTCCCCCAACTGTTTGTGCCTCTGTCGGTAGGGAGGGCAAAGCTCTCTCAGCCTTTGCCTACCTAGGTGGGAACTTCATGGGGAAGCCTTCAGGATGCTGCACAGGTATCTCCCCACAGAAGGGGTGAACGGACATCGTACACAAAAGGTTTATGAAAAACTTCGCCTGCTTCCTTTCTCACTGCCTGCCTCACTCCAGCACGGCCGTGGGGCCTGGGTCCCCAGCTGGGCGCTGAGACAGTGCCACAGGTTCTGTTCTGTCTTGCTCCTTTTTTCTCTGCACGTGTGCTTCAAGTTGGGCTTTCCCAGGCTTGCATTCTTACATTCTGGGCAGACATTTGAGGAGAAGGAATGGCAGTTTCCACTTTGACCTGTCACCTGAGCCATCTTCTCCAGCCCTGCTTTGTCAGAACCCTGTTCTGCAGTACCCAGTGCTGGTCCAGAGATGTAAAGCTCACTTTTGTCTCCTAGTGGGTTGCTGATCCGTGGGCTGCTGCTCATTCTATCAGAACTTCAGAGAAGGTCTGTTAGGCAGAGACAAATACTGTATGATCTCACTTATAGGTGAAATCTGCAAAAACCCAAATTCATAAAAACAAAAGAGATTGATGGCTGCCAGAGGCTGGAGGTGGGGGCAATGGGTAAAAGTGGCCAAAAGATACAAACTTCCAGTTAGAAGAGAATAACTTCTGGGAATGTACTATACACACCATGACAACATTGTGTTATATATTTGAAAGTTGCTAGAACAGATCTTTAAAATTCTCACAAGAATAGGAATTGCTATGTGGGAATATTAGAATATTAATATTCTCTGAAGAATATTAATTGAATATATTGTGATAATCATTTTGCAACATACACATAAATTAAATCATTATGTTGTATATCTTAAATTAATACAATGTTATATACCAATATAGCTGGGGGGGCAGGGAGCCCCAGAGAGGGAGAAGGCATTTACTCCTAGAAGCTTAGGAAGCACCTGCAATCTGCATGTGCAATGTATGTAGAAGGTAACTCTGAGTTTGTTTCACTGGTGATCTTAGCCTATACGACACCTAAATAATCACAAATAACTAGGGAATATGACTTAGAGATTTCTGTTTTGGTTATTTCTTTTTTTTTTAAAGATTTATTTATTTATACAAGAGCTAGGGTACAGTTAGAAGTGTGGGAAGGTGAGAGGATTCACCAGAGACAGAGTGGTGAGCAGAACAGGCAGACTGACTGAAATACACTGCTGAGGGGAGCAGCGGGTGAGACAGGGGAGGTCTGCTGCGCCATGTGGGTATCTCCCTGGCTGGCTGGGAATCGAACTGGTGCTGCAGAGGCTGTGGACAGCTTCACAGCGTGGTACTCAACCCACTGCACCACCAGGGAGGCCCCAAACACACATTTTAAGTCTTTTGTTGTATATTGCCAAATTAACTCCCCACCAGAGGTTACCTATTTATGCTTCTACAGCAGTGTATGAGAAGGCCCAGCTCTGCTTCCACAGAACAGTGGCTGAAGAATCACATATATGTGGGAAGAGGTGGGTGTGGACAGGGAAAATAACTCCACCCCAAGCAAATCAAAGCTCTCCCCTGGGCCAGGCTCCTTTGTAAAAGAATCTGAAAGGCACAAAACTGTGGGTCTGCTAGACTTAAGTGGCTGCTAGACTTAAGCGGCCTATTCAGCCACCATTATGGTTACCTGCAGGTATACAAAGGTCAGAACTGCCCAGTCACAGTCATCTGAGCCAAACCTTATAAGGTACCTTTCATATCAATCAAGAGCAGAAAGCTTGATCACTCTAGGAAGGGTATGTATCATGAGGTATGACCAGGAATGCATGGGGTTCTGGATGGATGCATAAACTTACTCCTGACTCATATATCATGAGGTATGACCAGGAACGCCTAGGGGACCAATGTATGACAAGGGGCCCCAGAAGCTGATCCGTGGAATGCCTTGTTGATAAGATTAGGACTGCGGCCAGGGGTCTGGGTCCGGTTTCAATTATAACACCTGGTCATCAAGCTGATAACATGGTCAGCAGACTCGTGTACCCCAAGCCCTAGATAACATTCCTGAGTTTCACCCATCCTTTTTCCTTGTCCTCCTCACACATGTAGCTAATGCTCTATGATGATTCTATCAATAAAAACGGCCAGGATCTTGCTCTCAGCAGCATCCTGCCTTGTACAGCCTTCTCCATGACTCCCGTGTCTTTATTAGTGTGGTGTTGCATGATGCAACAAGTGGTACCCAAACAGGGACCCCGCACCCCACTTCTCAAAGCCCAGAGAAGAGAATTGGACGTCCTCTAAAGCCTGAAGCCAAAAGGCTTTACAGATGGGCCTCTCCTGGTGGCACAGCGGTTAAGCACTGGGCTACGAAGCTGCCCACAGCCTCTGCAGTGCAGGTGCAATCCCCGGCCACCTCTGAGGGTCCCACATGGCACGCAGACCTCTCCTGTAGTGCCCGCTGCTCCCCTCAGCAGTGTATTTCCTCAGTCTGCCTGTTCTGCTTCCCACTCTGTCTCTGGTGAATCCTCTCACCCTCCCGCGCTCCTGACTGTACCCAGTGCTTGTATAAATAAATAAATAAATCTTAAAAAAAAAAGAATTATTTAAAAAAAAAAAAGGCTTCACAGACCCAGAGTCTGCGGCGAAGCAGTAAGAAGGTGTTTTTAGTAGTGTCTTTATCAGTGTGGTGTTGCATGATGCAACACAAAACCAAGCCAGTCTTCTAGCCACATGGGCTCAGGCTGTGGACCTCCCCAGATGAGGTCTGACCTGGCTCTGCTCCCAGAATTTGGGCTCTTAACAATGATGGGGCTCAAGCCATGGCTCCCACCTCAGGCACAGGCTGTTCCTGGTCTCCCTCCTCCAGCCAAAGTCCCACCTGCTCCTTGGGGTAAGTCAGGATGGACCAGGGCAGCAGGAAGCATCTGAAAGAGAATTACTAACACAAATCTTAGCAACCCCCTAAATAGCTGTGCTTTCACACACTCTCGTGGCTTCCTTCCTGGGTCCCAGCTGGGTTTCTAGAGCAGGTTTATTGGAAGTTTGGAGCTTCCTTGTCAGTAAGTTTACAGAAAAAAACCTGTTAAATCACCCAGCAAGCCACAGAGCTAATCAGAGACCACAGAACTTGGAGAAAGCTGAATGAGGTAGAAAAGCAAATGGCCCCCACTGTTCCGTTGATCTGTTTCTCCCTTTATGCTGCTGTCTTATCTAGCTCCACAAAAAAAAACTGTCTCTCCAGCTTGTGAGGAGGATAGCTTTCCCCAATCTGCTTAGCATGGTCCACGCAGACTTGAGTCTCCACAGGGAAGGCGGCTGGCTTCTGGGGACCGGATCTTCAATCAACTCCACTCCATGCTCTGAGGCTCTCCATCTACTCCTGTTTGGCTCCTAATTCATTAATCCCCCACCTGCCCACGCTGGCCTGACTGGATTGCTCCTACCTACGTTACTCTGTTCCTTTATGATCCACTGATGACTCATTTGGTGCTAGGTGCCCCTGTGCCTTGTACCAGGAGATGTGTCAGGGCCATGGATCCATGTCTCTACCTGGAGGTTTTGCCTGGCTGCAGGGACATGGGGATGAAGGGACAGTAAGAGAAATGACAATGGGCCTCCCTGGTGGTGCAAGGGGTTAAGATGCAACCTATGAAGCTATCCACAGCCACAGCAGCATGAGTTCGATCCCCGGCCAGAGAGCTACCCACATGGTGCAGCAGACCTCTCCTGACTCGCCCGCTGCTCCCCTCAGCAGTGTATTTCAGTGGATTTGCCTGTTCTGTTCCCCACTCTGTCTCTGGTGAATCCTCTCACCCCCACACCTCTGGCCTGTACCCCAGCTCTTGTACGCATAGATAAATAAATCTTAAAAAAAAAGAAGAGAGAGAAATGAAAATGAAGGAGAGGTTTACGGTATCCCCAGGATAGGGAAATAGCCCCCTTCTGGTTCCTTCTTTCATTACAGAAAAGTCTCCAAGCTTCTCCCGGCTGGCCTTTGTGTCTGTTCTTCTGCAATGGCAGATCCTCTGAGGGGGCCTGGGGAAATGTACACTTCACTTAGGCCTTGATGACCATGATCATTTTTGTCCAAATACCTCTTTTCTCTTTCTCTTCATGTCTGTTTTTGGTCCTCTTTTCTCTCTTGCTCCCATTTTCCCTTTTTCCTCTTTCTTTCTTGCTCTTCCTCCTCTCCCTCCCCAGACTCCTTTCTTCTTTTCTTTTTTTTAATTTTCACAGTCATCCGGGGAAGTGATGTAACAGGGAAAAGAATACTGGTCTTGAATACTGGACCTTGAATACGGGTCCCAGAAGATGAGGAAGCTTCAGGCAGACCCCTGAGGGCATGAGACATCCAGAGCCCGGGGTGAGGGGCTCAACCTCTCCTGTCCTAAGAGTCTCTGTGGTTCAGATTTTAATGGCAGGGTGGAACTTGGGGAGCTGCTTAGGAGGACCTGATGAAGCTCTGCTGATCTACAATAGTCCAGAGTTTTCTTAGCCAGGAGAAAGTGGTCAGGCCTGCACAGGGGTCCAGGATACCTGAGCTTAGTCTTTGATCCTCTACCCTCTTGTTTCCTTTCTTATGCTTTCTCTCCCAGCACCCTTATATCATATCAGTCAGGCCAGTCTCCCTTTTTTCCTGGAGTTCACCACCACTCAGCCCTGCCCTGGGGCCTTCTGTGAGGAGATGCTAGGACCACTTAATCCCACCTCCTCCATGAAGACTTCTCTGGTTGCTTCAGGCTGCACAGCACTCCACAGGCAACAGTAGGGGCTCTTTAACCATGTTTCATGTGTCACCCTGGAAGGGAGCTGACCTCTCCTTCACTTGTGGGTTGAGAGCCATGTCCTCCAAGCCTGGAGCTGCCAGCTCCTTCCCTTCAGGGCCTCTGATGCTTTCTTCTTTGTGTCTCAGACATTTAGCGCAGTGTCTGCTGGTGCATGGTGGAGTTTCTAAGTCATGAAGCCTCTAAGACACAGACAAGGGAGGGGAGAGTCAAGACAGGAGAAGCTACCAAGTTAAAAGAAGCTTTTGGCATCTGAGAAGGGTTATTTCCAGTGTTCACAATAACAACAGTGCAGTTGGGGGGATCCCCAAGATCCTTTCAGGGATTCTGAGATCACAATCATTTTCAAAATGCTTCCAAGATATTTTTTGCATTTTTCACTTGCATTCTTTTAGGAGCGCACATTGGCTTTTTCCAGAAGCTACATAATGTGTGATATCACAACAGACCAAATCCAGAAGCTGATACAAAAATCCATATGTCTTCTATTAAGGCAGTCACTAAAAAGATTTGGGAAAAAAAAATGCCATCCTTTTCATTGATTTTTTCCCCTTTGGAAAATAAAGTTATTTTTCATAAAAATGTGCTGTTACATGTTAACACACTGTGTTATTTTAAAAATAAATCAACAAATGTTTTAAACATTTGTTTTAATTTCTAATTCAGTAAATATTAATAGATATTTCACACACAAGAACAGATGTTCTTTTTGATTCTTAAGGGTGTAAAGGGATCTGATTCCAAAAAGTTTGAGAATCTTTACGTTTGCTTGTGTGGTAGTTGGCACTCTTTCTCGCTGCCCACTCAATTTCCATCTCTCTTTCATTCCTGGAGCCTGTGACTATGAATTTTGGGATTACTGTTAGCTCTGGATAATCCATAAAGTGTGGCTCCCAGTGTGGCCTCAGTGCCGGCATGCTAATGAGGGTAGCCCAGCTGTGTGGGGAAGGGAGCTTAGTGCGGGTCCCTGGGGCACTCCCCTGCCCCACACCCTGCCATGGCCAGGCCTTTTCTTTTTTCTCTTTGTGGAGGCCCATGAGTCTCTCTTATCACTTCAGAAATTACTTGTCTCATTCCCTACAACATGACCGAGCCAACAAACAGCCCTCCTCAGCTCCTAGGTCCTGTTCCCAAAGCAAGAGCTGAGACAAGACTTCTCAAGGCCTGGCCTTCAGGATTAGCTGAATCCTAATTTTCACTCTCCCTTGGAGATGGCAGGGAGAGTGGGGAGAGGGAGAAAGAAGGGGATGTCTTTCCCAGAAGTCAGCTGCAGGGTTGAGGGTGCTGGTGCTGTTAATGCTCCACCTCCACTCAGCAATACACACGCCAGGCTCCCCAAAACCATTCGACCCAGTAAACTGTCTCGAGGTCCAGACAGAAGCGTAGTATGTGTGAACTGGCATTACCAAGAACAGGTGGAGCAGCTCAGCTCACTGCTCATGATCAAATCAGTTAAAGCATTTCGAGGGCTGGAGGATCAAGTCACCAAGGAATTGAGATTGGCTTGGAGGACAGAGACAGGAGGAAGAACTTAAGGGGTGAAATGCCACCCCAATCACACAAATACCACTCGTAGTATTCACCATTAGTACAAATCCGATGCATCTTCCCACAACCTCCCAGTGAAGTCAATGCATTATCAATATTATCTCCCTTTATTGGCACAAATGTTGGTGCTTAGCAGACTGAAGCAACGTGTCACCTCCTTAGTGACGGTGCTGGGTGCTGGCTCTAGAACTCTTGCCCCAAAGTATGACTAGGGAGTAAGTATTCTGGAAAGGCCTGAACAGGCAATTGGTTCTCTTTGCTAATTATTGCCCTAAGGAAAGCCACATTAACTGATTATAAAATATCAGCTTCACCCTTTGTGGGGTTCTAGAGAAGTTCATTTCCCAGGCAGTGCATCCAAGGGACACACCAGGAAGTGTGGCAGTCTGGGCAAACATTCTTGAATTCTTTTTTGGCAGGGTGGGTGGGGGGTGGATATCTGGTTACTTGTGCCTTCAAGGTTTTTCAGCAACTCTGCTGGGCACACCACCTGGAGTCGCCCTGGTGCCTGTGCTGCTGTGCGCTCGTGTGTTACAGCTATGTCTAACACTTTCTGAGGAAAATCCTGGCAGAGCAGTGAGTCCCAGGCTCACCTCCAGAGGAGGAGGGCTGGCCATCTGCAGAGGTAAGTCCCCAGTCTCCTCAGCTTCCACAGGGGACAAGCCTGCTCCCAGCTTTATCCTCAGGAGGGGAAGACCTTGGTGACATTGCCAGGCCCGGGCTATGCGACCCACACCTGACCTGTGGTGTGTGTCACAGCTCAGCCAAGGGCACAGGGCCCTTGAAAAGCCACCCCTGAGCCAGGCCAGGATGGCAGAGAGCTGGAGGTCTGCCCTGCAGCAGGCAGGGGCTAAAAGAACAGATTTACAAGCTGGGCCTTTCTGTGTTAGTATATAGGATGTAGAGAAACAAAACAAAGGGTCAGATAAAGTGGAGTGAATAACAAACCCTAGAAATCTAAGTGTAAAACTGAGTCCATCAGAGCAGGAAGGAGAGGGGACAGAACAGGGTGGGGTGGCAGCACAATGGACTGGGGTGGAAGAGGGGTGCTCTGGTGGTGGGTGTGGTGTGGGGGCAATGCCTGAGGGAAAAGATCCTATAGCTCTAAAACACCAACAAGGTTGTAAGCTAAAGTAACCTCAATTAAAATAAAAGAAGAAATTAAAAACGAAAAAGATAAAGCCTAGTACTGGCTGATGGAAAGTGCCATGTTCATTATGTCCCTATTCCCCCCCTGCGCCACTCCCACAGACCAGTTTAGGTAAGAGTCACACAAAGCAGAGTCCCCTCCCCCTGGTCAGGCCCTCCCCTCCCCTCCCCTATCCTTCTTCTCTCCTCGCTCCCATGCCCCACCCCCAATCCCCAGTTGCAAAACCCCCAGTACAGACACTCTGGAGCCACCATTGCTTCTAGGGTTCTTAGTACCAGTTCTGGGCTCCTCCAGAGTCGTTGAGTTTTCGTGACACTGTAATTATATAACTGACCTGGCTCTTTTCTTTATATTGGCCTCTAGGAGCTTAGAGCAAAATGACCAGCTCCCTATTGCCAATTAAAAATTTAAAACTGGGCCTCCCTGGTGGCGCAAGGGGTTAAGCACCGCACTATGAAGCAATCCGCAACCTCTGCAGCATGAGTTCCATGCCCGGCCCGGCCAGGGAGATACCCACATGGTGCAGCAGACCTCTCCTGTCTCACCTGCTGCTCCCCTCAGCAGTGTACTTTGGTCAGTCCTCCTGTTCTGTTTCCCACTCTGTCTCTGGTGAATCCTCTCACCTCCCTCCCCCCGCATCTCTGGCCTGTACCCCAGGTCTTGTATGCATAAATAAATAAATCTTTAAAAAATATTTTTAATTCTGGAAAAAGACTTAAAAACTCTGAAAATCACATGTGATACTTATCCCTGATAGCGGCCCTGCAAAACCGACAACTGACAACTGCATTGCTTCCTTGAGAAAATGCTACGCAGAAGGTTGAAGCACCCCTGGGGCACCCTTAGGACTACTCCCCACCCCCGCCCTGGCAGTAACAACCGTCTGAAATTTGGTTTTGATCATTGTTTTTCAAAATCTAATAAATATTTATCTGTGCTTATAGAATTTCATGGGAGGAATTTTTGGAGTGAATTTGATAAATGGCTCACACTGTATTATTCTTCAAGGTGCTTTTTTATTTAACAGTACATGCTGCTATCCCTTCTCACTCTTCATGTGTAGTCTCTGTTTTAGTCCGTGGTTCCCCATAGTCACCAGATGTCCTTTTTGGAACAAGGCAAAGTTCAAAAAAGGAAGGAATTAATAAAATAATGATCTACTGGTATAATAGTCATTATCGTAACTATGAGCTGTTCATCTGCTGTCCATCTTCATGGCAGCCTAAAACAAAGGGAAATGAATCCGTAGGGCAAGCAGGAGAGACTTGAGCTAGATATTAGGAAGCTTCCCCTATCATGTACTAGGCCTTGAGGGAAGAAATTTTCTCCAGGGGCTTTGCTTCTGTTCTACCTGGAGGCAAAGATATGGATGGGATGAAGGGACCCATGAGATTTTGTAATTGACAACAGATTCTGGCAGGGAGTAGGGGGCCAGCTATGGGAAGATCAAAGAGGCCTGGAAGTCCCCTACCTTCCTGGGCTCTCTCATCTGTCTCATTGGGAAGAGGAGTCAGATCACAGGACAGGTGATGCAGGAGCATGTGGGGCACATGCTGGGGACGTCAGAGTGGGCAGCCCGAGCACCTGGGTTAAAAAGCCCCATTTTGCATTTGCTAGTTTTTAGAATGTTTTTTCACTTCTTTTTGCCTCCATTTCCTTATGTGTAAAATGGGACTATTAGGGTTGGGTGAGAATTAAAAATGCACTAATATATGTAAAGCTATGAATACTGCGACTAGCATTTGGAAAGTACTCCACATGTATGTGTTAAATAAAAAATGTGTTGTTTGACGTACAGATCATCAGCTTCAGTGGGGCAGAGATGGCTTTCAGCTAGGGGCGAGTAGGATGGTTTCATTGACGTGGTAGCAGGGGGAGCATGATCAAAGGCCTGGACAATTCAGAATAATTAACCTAAGAAGAGCTTTTCTACCAAAACTTGCCCTTTTCAAAAAAGTATGAGTGGGACACAGAGAGGAAAGAAGTCAAGGAAGATCATGGGGTACATGAAGTGAAAGGTAGAGTCTATGGTGGATGGGGTGAGGGGGCGGACTTGATGTTAGAACAAAGGGTTTGAGATTTATCCTATTAAAAATAGGGAGCCAATGACATGCTGCCCTAACATGTTGCCAAGAAATGTATCAATCAGGATAGTCCATGGAACAAACACCCTCCCACCCACCTTCTCAGTAGTATAAAACTACATTTATCCCTTGCTCCTAATATATGCCCTCTGTCTAGCACTTTGCCCCACCTTGACTTTACTTTGGGACCAAGACTGAAGAAATAGGCTCTTTCTAGAAGATTCCTTGGTCATTGTTGCAAAGGGGAAAAATGCACATGACAAACTGTGAGCTGCCTCTTAAAAGTCCTGCTGGGGGGCCTCCCCGGTGGCGCAGCGGTTGAGCGCTGGGTTGCAAAGCTGCCTGCAGCCTCTGCAGCACCAGTTCGGTCCGTGGCTGCTCTCCGGCCACCAGAGGAGGGTCCCACATGGCGCGCAGACCTCTCCTGCCGCCCGCTGCTCCCCTCAGCAGTGTACTTCGGTCCTTCTGCCTGCTCTGCTCCCCGCTCTGGCTCTGGTGAATTCTCTCACCCTCCCGCGCTTCTGACTGTACCCAGTGCTTGCATAAATAAACAAATAAATCTAAAAAAAAAAAAAAAAGTCCTGCTGGGAAGTGGCACAGGTTTCACTGACCAAAGCTAGTCACACAGCCAAGTCAGCTGTCACAGGAACAGAGAAGAGCTCCCCAGGAAGGGGAAACAAGTATTCCAGAACAATGATTCCCAGGGAGTTTTAAGACCCATTCTAATATTATCACACAGATTTCTGCTGCTGTTCTCTTCATCCCAGCAGGCATTGCAAATTTTTCTTTCAACCATGACGCTTTAGAATTTGTCTTTAAATCAATGTAACCTCACTCTCATCTTAGAATACCCACTTAGCTGATTAAAAAGGAAAGGTTGGAAAGCTGTGTGGAGATTCCTCAACCTGCTAAAGATGGAGCTGCCATATGATCCAGCAATTCCACTCATAGGTATTTACCCAAAGGACACAGAAACATTAATTCAAAAGGGCACCTGCACCCCTATGTTTATAGTAGCACTATTTACAATAGCTAAGCTATGGAAACAACCCAAATGCCCCAAAATAGATGACTGGATCAAGAAGATGTGATCCATATACACAATGGAATATTACTCAGCAATCAAAAAAGATAAACTCATGCAATTTGCAGCAACATGGATGGAGCGAAATAAGCCAGAAAGAAAAAGAAAAATACCAGATGGTCTCACTCATAGCAGGAATTTAGAAAACCGAAGTAAGGGACCAGGAAAAAGACTAATTATAATAAAGTAAAAATCAAAATCAACAAGCAACTATACACCAGAGACACAATACAGTGGGGGGGAAGGGAGTAGGATGAAAACAAGGAGGGTGGGAATTGTATGGGGACTATGACCATGACGAAAATGCATACATTGTGCAAAAATGAAAAATGATGTAAAAAATATATTAAATAAAATCAATTAAAAAAAATAAAAAAGGTTCCTTTAGAAACCATCTTCTTTTCTCCTCCCCCAGCAACCCCAAGTCTGAAAAATGAATATAATGTTTCTGCTTTTGAGTTACTCAGGCACCTTGGTTTGAGATGAGCCTTTGCATTCCCAGTTTCCCCACTCTTAGAATTTTGTAGCCTTCTGAGATTTCTGGCCTATTGATTAATAGGTCTCTCTCCCTGCCTCTCACCACCCCTCCTCTCTCTCTCCTTCCCTTCCTACACATAAACACACACACACACACACACCACTGCCACCACCAGTGACCTTAATCTTTTCTTAATTGCTTTAATAGCTTCCTCCACAATGTCATCGCAAAGCTTTTGTATCTTCACTTCAATCCCCAACTGAGGACTTTGCAGACCAATGAAAGGTGAGGAGATCTGTCTTGTTTACCTCTTTTTCCCTTGTTTTTCTCTTTTGCTTTATTTCTTCTTTGGCTGTTTTCATATTTCTTAACCAGCACGGAGCATCGTCTAGGACAATTGGGCACAAACAGAAAAATAAATATATGATGAGTGAAGCCAAAGCCACCCCCCTACCCCCAGCAACCTCACTACTGGCTCCAGTGGCATGCAGTCTGGACCCCACCCTCTGTCTCTCTCTCTCCTGCCCTCCCTCTCTTCCCTGCCCTACCTCTGTCTTCCCTTGTCACAACCAAGCTAGCTGCTCCTCCAATCATGCTGAGTGGGTTTGAGATCTCCCCCCAAACCAGGCTGTTGTGGAGGGCCAGTTTCATCTGACCTAGTTTGGGGTTTTCTCCTTTCTTAGGAACACAATTCCAGAAGTTTCTTCAACCATGCTTCATTTGTTCATTCACTGATTTATTCACAAACACTTATTAAATGCCTAATTTGTGCCTGGCACTTTTAGGTGCCATGGGAAAGTATAAATGAGAGAGACCCTGAACACGTACATCAACAGGTCAACAGATCACACACAGATCAGAGAAGTGAAAGGGTCACTAGCCATGTGCCACCATCATCAGCAGCTGGGGATCGAACCAGCACTGGAGAGGCTAAGGACAGCTCTGCAACCCAGCGCTTAACCGCTGTGCCACCAGGGGAGGCCCAATCATATGTATTTTAAATGCATTATTGAGCAAAGTAATAATCAAAATCAACAAGCAACTATAAACCAGAGACACACTGTGGGGGGAGGGGATTAAGGAGAGGCGGGGAGAGGAAGAACTAGAGTCAAAATAAGGGGAGGTGCAATTGTATGGGGAATATAACCAAAATGAAAATGCATACATTGTACAAAGATGAAAAATGACATAAGAATTATATAAAATAAAATACTAAAAATTAAAAAAAAAAAAGGGGGTCACTAGCAAAGCATGGCCCAGGAGCTGGTGAGAACACTGGCTATCAAACACTGGAGTTGTAACGTGGGGCTTGGGGGCTTGGGCAGACTTCCTGGAATAGGTGGGCTTCCAAATGGAACTCAAAGGATGGATAAGACAGATAAAGCACACAAAAGGGAAGGCATTGCTGGAGGTGAGAGGAATTTACAGCTGGGGACAGTGAGGACACAGGTATCCTGACTACTTTGTGCTCTGGGCCCACTGTCCTGGCTTGGAAGGTCGGGTGTGGGGAAGAAGGCTTCACTGTGTAACCATGCTTGGGGTCTGCTTGAACCTGCAGGAGACCCCTTCCCCACTTGGTTCCCTACTATTGTGAGAGAGGAAGGATGATAGAAATAATTAGAGGGTGCCACTGACAGTGAAAGAAGCAGTGAGGGTAGAAGGGAGATATTCTTATTCAACAAGAAGGCAAAAATTTCTGGAACTGTCTTGAGTGACTCCACAAAATCTGAAAGGGTCAACATAGAGTCCATACCCTTTGATGATGCTAAGCCACTGTCTTAGTACCAGGCCTGTTGGAGTGTCAGGAGTACACTTGAGCATATTATCATATTCCATTTGCCAGGGGGCCTAATGGACCCCACCAGGATTTCAGTGAATTCCTGGACCAGGAGAGTCCTCTCCTGTTCAGGAATGAATAGAAACTCAGGGCTTGAAAGATGGTTGAATTGAACTGCTTGACACTGAGGGACTCAGCTCTACTCTTATTTATAAAATCTTGGGTGGGCAGAAAGAGAAAGACTGTATATTGAATAACTATGCCAGTAAATTAAGCAGACAGAGTGATGGTTAAGACTGTATCTCTGAGTTTAGACAGACTGAGTTCAAATCCAACCTCTTCAAATCTGCCTCTTCTCAGCCAGCCTCTGAGTGGGTTATGAAACCTCTCTTTTTTTTTTTTCCCCAAAATGTCTTAGCTTAATTGTGGATATTTTAGAGAAATACTGAGGAGACACGTATACAGATGTGAGATTCACCCCTGTGGGTGCCGTGTGGTGCTCTATTCTGACCATGAGCCACTGTTTATTCCTCCAGTTCTTAGAGCCAGCTTTTTGTATAAAGGGCCAATAATAAATATTTTAGGCCATATAGACTCTTGCAACAATTTAGCTATACATTATAGAGGGAAAGCAGCCATGGACTGTGTGGATGTGGCTGTGTGCCAATAAAAAGTTTGTTATTTTATATAATTTTTTAGAATTAAGACTTTTTGTTAGAACAATTTAAGGTTCATAGCAAAACCTAGGGGAAGGTAAGGAGAGTTCCCTTAAACCCCTGCCCCTACCATCAACACCTTGGGTCGCGCAAAAAGAGAGGAACATTGGGAGAAAGGCATCAGAGCAGCACTTTTCATCACCTCCTGGGACTTCGGATCTTAAAACATGCCCAAGAGCAAGAGCCTCCTTCCAGAAGACTCACCTTTCAACTTTCTGGGCTATTAGGCCTCCAGCAAGGTGGAAATGAGCAGAGGGAGGAAATTGCAGGAAAAGGCACCCAGGCAGCATGCAAGCTGCCCATCAAGCCTTGGTGAGTGTGTGGACAAATTGGAAGGGTCAGAAAATTTGCCTTTGGAATGTTCCACCTTCCCTGTCTCTCCATCCCCCGCCCCCTTCTCCCAGCATCTCCTCTCTAAAGCAGGTTCCCTGAGGCTCTGGCCCTGTCAAAACCTTTGATAAACTACCCCACTCCTCTCCTAGGAGAGGTCTTGCAACAGACATGAAGAGCAAGGAGGCTGTGCTGAAGCTAAGGCACAGAACTCAATAGCTGATGTCAGGCCTCATGCCAGGGGCTGGAGGGATATTTGGGAACAGAGGGCCTTTTGATACTCCCCGCAAAAATCTCTTGTGTATCTCATCCACCAGCCCTGCCTGAATGGATAACTGAACACAAACACAGAGTATCACCCTTAACATGAAATTCTGGCCTGACTCTGCTCTCTCGGGGACTATTCCTGATCAGGCTGCTTCCCCTGCCCTGGGAAACAACCCTTCAGGGATTGAAAGGCTTTCTTTGTGCAGGCATCACCAGCCAGCACTGAAATACCTAAGAGAGCCTCTCCCCTCTTACTCTCACTCTCTCTGTCCTCTTCTTGAATGCTTTCCACTCCCGAGAGCAGACGATTCTGAGCAACGCTCAGAGGCCAGCCTGCAGAGAAGAGGCTGAACTCTCAGAAGCTTGAAACCAGACTCTTCACACACATACCTGTCCTTGGCTCATTGTTGCTCCCTCCTAGAAGGAGTATCAGGCCTCCCACCCTGCCCTCCCACATCTAAACAACCTCTGAGTGCTGTTTCCATGACAACCAGAGGCATTGCTGTAGTTTCACACCTGTAACACAACCCCCTCACCCCCGCCCCAACATTTTATCCCTACACCCAGGATTCCTGTCAAGACCCTTTTCTGGTCACATCAAGTACATGCCTGCTATGCTGAACAGACCCCCTTTCTGTCAGCCTGGCCGAATTTTACTCCCACGTTGACTCAAAGACATCAGTGGAGAGCCTTTCCATGGTACGTGGATTTTTAAAACCTTTATGGTAAGTTGAAAATGTGACAAACAGTGTGGACAATTACAAAAATGTTGATAGAGCTGAGGCCGTGATAGGAGCTTTAGCGACTTGAGGGGAGAACTTGGCCCAAAGGCCTGTCGTGGAGATGTGATTATTCTTCAAGTAGGAGTTAATGGGGAGGCAGATCTCCAAATATTTCATACACGGATTACAGCCAATTATCGGATTATACAAGAGGCCAGGACGACAGCTCCCCTCTGGCCATCTCCACATTGTCAACACACAGACAACCAGGAATAAGGGGACCAGGAGAGAGGCCGGGCTGAGAGCAACAAGAGTGGAAACCTCAGAGGTGAGGGGCCCATCCCTGCCCTCTGCTTGGACTCCTTGCCCCAGCTCTCATTTTGCTCCCAGTAGCTTCAGGAAGGTCCCATCCCTACCTCGTTCAGGAGGCTTTGCAACCACAGCCTTGACCTGATCATAGCCTCACACCTCTCCCATCCCAAAGCCAGTCCAGCTCTTTCTGCCTCATATATCACCAGCAACCCCACCCACCCTATCAACTTGGAATGAATATGACTTCCACAAAGGGAAGTGAATGGAGAAGTAGGAATTATAAAACCATGCCATTTGACTTCTTTAGACCAACATGAAATAATCATATTTTGTTAATTGGATCATCAGAGGTGCTACCTGGAAGGGGATTCCAAATTTAGGAAGGAGATGGTTGATCTCTTTTGGATTCAGGCTTCTGGATAGTTGGGATCTAGTCCCTTCATTGGGCCTTTCTGAGGATCCAGAGGGTCCAGAAGGATCCAGAAGTATCTAGATCTGTGCCCACCATGGGACTGCCTCCTGCTGGGACAAGGGCTGCGGGACTTAATAGCCCCCCATGACCGTCATCTCCTTCTACAGCTCTCTTCCTCAGGCTCTCTCTTGGCCCCTTTCTTATTAACTAGGTGGCTAGGGGGCAACTCACATGTCAAGTCTTCTATATAATCCCATAAGTGGCTATAATCAGATGATGAAATCTCCATGGACTTCCTCTCGGGTATCTTCTGATAGCAAAATTATTTTTTAGGCATGGATTCTAAAATACAACCTAGGGCTACTTCACCCCATGTAACTCCTCCCTTTGGAGACGAGATGAGATGAAGCATCGGGGGATGAGATCCCTGTGGGCTGTTCCGTTTCAGCCTGTGAACTAGTATTTGGGAAGTTTGGGGATTTTGTGACAAGTCCCAAAGGGCAGGCTGATATCCCCTGCATTGCCTGGCCACAGGCAACCAGTATCCACCAGGTCCCTCAAGTGAGTGACAGTCAAAGCAAAGCTGGGATTTTAGGTTATGAGGCAGATTCTATTTCCTATTTCAGAGCAGTACCAGAGTTTTCAAAGAATGACTCAACCTGCATGGCACCACTATAAATTCCAGCCTCGCCCACCCCACAGACATCTCTGGAAGGGCATCCTCTGCCCCATTCACATTGGACCTATTCCAGCTTGACTTCGGAAGATATCTGTCTTCCCTAAGTATGCAAGTTGCTAGAGTCCCTCTCAGCTCCTGCAGCTGGTAGTAGAGATTGCCCTCTACACTCTGAACATGGGGAAAATTGAGGCCCCAGAAGGACACAGCCTTTTCAATCCCTTAGCCCAAGAGCTTCCTAAAATTTAAGATGCCAAGTTTAGATGTTAAGTAGCTCAGATCCCTGGGCTATGTGACTGACCACTCTGCTCTCCTCCGACCCCATCACTGTCTAAGTGAAACCCCAAATGTTTGAAAGTGCCTTTGAGCGCTTGGCTACACTCCTGGTCACTCTGTTCATAATGCCCTGAGTGCCTACCACCACCTCCTGCCTACCTCACCTCCCCCCACAACTTTGTGCTTTTCAGTCTAGCTGCTTGTAAGTATGAGAAGCTAATATTGTAGGTTTTTTTTATCCCCAAATAGACAAATAAGTAATTGCATCCTAGCAAGATTAAAATAGGTGAGTTAGAAAAGCAACAGGTTGGGGGGACTATAATTCAGTGCTCAGGAGGACCAAACACATGAGTAAATATCAAATCAAAGATTCTCATTTTTTCTCTTGGACCTTTCTGGATGGAATGCCCTACATTCCCTCCAGTTTGGTTTCAATCTCCAGTCCCCCAGTTACCCTGGTGCAGCATATGCTGTCCTGGTCAAAGACGAGTAACTCTATTCTCCACTGAGATCCCCTGCCCCTCCTTCATTCCAGGAAGTCTGAAGCTCATCCGGTGAAGAAAATTGATCCTGGGGCTTTCAGGTGAAGTCAGAAGGAACCCAGGAGGATTAGAGAACATCCTCTACCAGGGCCACAATTAAAAAGCAGGCTTATGGGGAAACTGAGTCAGGTTCCTAATGAAGTCTCAGGTAGGAAGTAATGGATTATAGAACAATCAAACCCAGAAGGACCTTCAGAAATGTGAGTGTAATAAATTCCACACATTAAGATAGTTGGCCTGTTAGTGAGCAAGACTCCTATGTCAGCCTTCATGGAATGTTCCAAATGGACACAAGTGCATACATCCCCAGAGCCAATGGCTTGGGTGCCAGGATTAACAAGAGACAGAGTGGACTCTGGAAATATTTTGACATCAGATCAGAGCTATTTGAAAGGAGGCAGAAACTTCAATTTCAAATGGGAATTTAATTGTTGCAGGTATAGGAATATTTTCTATTTAGGAAAAAAATGCCCCTCATTTGCATTTTTAAGATTAAAAGATAGTAATTCAGCTCTGTAAAACTAGGTTCCTATTCTCTCCACAGCATTTCTGAGGATTTGGAAACTGTGACAGTAAGAAATAAGAAATATTTAGTGACAAGTTGCCAGTTCAGCAAACAGAAATACAGGACACAGTTAAATTTGAATTTCAGATAATAAAGACTAATTTCTAGTATGTATTATGCTAAAGAAAGGTATTCATTATTAATTGAATTCAAATTTAACTGGGTGTCCTGAATTCAACCTGATAATATGCATGGGAAGTGAATAGGAGTAACTTCCTGAGCACCATTCATTGCAAAATTTCTTCAGCAGATAACTATGAAATGAGCACCCACACTGTGCCTGGCACTGTGTTCAGTACTGGGGTAACAGAACTAATGTTGGCCCTCAGTGAACCTACAGTCCAACTGGGAGACAGAAAAGCAAAGCAAAGTGTGCATCAAAGCAGGATGTGGAACAGGTCTTGAGCAAGAATATTCAGGACCAGGGAAGTCAGAGCAATGAAGGAATGGCATTTCAGATGAGCACATATCACCACCAATACAGAGGCCAGCTCTAACTACATGCCTCTGACCGGAACAAGAAGGCACCATGAGACCTTCTTGGCCTTTTCTCTGTCGTGGCACCTCCCTCTTTTTAACCTCTTTCTCTGTCAAGAATGTATTTTCTAATTTACCCATCAAAGTGCCATTAATTAAGGGTCTTTCCGATACTACACACTGCACAGTATGGAAGAGTCAAAGATAATCGTGACACCACCCCTGTCCCTGAGGTTGACAGTCTGGAAAGGGAGTCAAGATAGTTCATAATCATGGTGCCTTAGGGGTTATTCTAGCAGTGGGGCTAAAGCCTTGAGGGGCAGTGGAGGGGCTTCACACATTGGAAAGCATCTGGGTACCACAGTCACAGAATTTTGTCTTGAGGCCAAACTCCCCATCAATGTGTTGAATGAGTCAGTCATCAAACCTATCTGGTCTATGTTTTGTTCACCTGAATAAAGGTGATGTTAATAACAGTTGTCTCATAGGCATGCTCTGAGAAGTGCATAGATCAGCCAGCACTTGCTAAACCACAAACTGTCACATAAATGTGATTATTCACTATAATGATGATTATTGTTTGGCTGATCCTTAAAACTTCAACAGAATTACCATATGCCCAGCAACTCCACCTCTGGCTGCATACCCAAACAAATAGAAAGCAGCAACCCAGACACTTGCAGATCAATGCTTGTGGCAGCATTATTCACAATAGCCAGAAGGTGACAACCTCCCAAATCTTTACCACAGACAAAGGCATAAGCAAACTGTGCTATGTGCTCACAATGGAACATTATTTAGTCTTAAAAAAGGAATGAAATTCTGACACATGTTACAACATGGATGAATCTGGAAAACATTATGCTAAGTGAAACAAGCCACACGCAAAAGGACAAAAAATGTATGATTCCACTCGTAAGAGGCAGCTAGAGTCACATTCACAAAGACAGAAAGTGGAATAGAGGTTTCCAGGGGCTGGGGAACGAGCAGCTATTGTTCACCCGGTATACAGTTTCTATTTGGGCTGATGAAAGTTTTGGCAGTGGACAGGGGTGACGGTTGTACAACATTGTCAATGAACTTAATGCCAGTGAACTGTCCACTTAAAAATGGCAAAATGCTAAGTTTCATATCGGCCTGTTGTCACCACAAATAAAAACTTTTTAAATGATTGTCATCCAGTGAGGGCTGGAAAGGTGAGAGAATTCCTCCAGTAGGATCTGGCAATGGGGAAGAACCTCTAAGCAGAAAGAGAGAGTATGGGCAGGAAGGGCAGGGTTGCAAGGGCTTCACTGAGCCAGCAGCTCCTGGAGCAGAAGTGCAGAATGAGGATGATAGATTTCCACACCACCTGCTAAAAAGCTGTTCTGCTGGCCAGCAAAACCCAATTAACGATTCAGAGTGGTGCTGGGGCAGAGACGTGGTTGGGAAGCGTGTGGCATGTATCACCATGGCTCCATTACCCCAGGAAGCACCGTGACTGAGAATGCAAATCATGCAGAAGAAACTTTCTGAAGATCGAGAGCAGAACAGTTGGAGCAGCAGTTGACCAATGGCTGGGGAGAAGGAGCCCAAAACTGACCAGAGGATGGGGAGGAGGAACCAGAAGCTGACCAATAGCAGAGGAGGAGGAGTCAAGGAGAGGAGCTAGAGCTCTATGAACACATATGGGGAGGGCATGGTTAGGGCCAAGGTGACTAAAGATAGGCAGAGGAGGGCCATGTGAAGGAGATGTCCCTTCACCCCTGGAGGGATCAGAAGGAAGGTTGGTTGGGCAAGTAACCCAAACAGGAGCGATGAAGCTAATCTAGGATGGCAGCCACACCAAGACCGTTGGAAGGATGCAGAGTGCAGACCCTGGGATCTGCACTTGCACCTCCATGGTCTGCTCTTCAGCCCAATCATCCTTTGGGGAAGAAAGCAGAGGAAATACCAAGGTCAAGGCTTCAGGTTCCCCTTCTGCCCCTTTTCCTAGAGGAAATCTGGTTTTCCTCCAATTCAGGGTCCATTTCAACAAAATTATAAATTCAGTGGAGATACATTTCCTTCTTTCCATGTTATACCCTCAAGCCTCTCTCCCTCATTCTCAGAAAAGGGCTTGGTATCAGGCATTTCACACCCTTCCTGGAATTTAAATTTCAGTGTTCCTTTCTCCAAAAGCACTTGTGGTTTCTAGCAGGTCTATTGTTAAAAGATTTTTTAACATCAGGGAGCAGGTGGGGAGTTTTAGAGACAGGGTGGTCTTTCAATCACTCGCTCTGCAACTATTAGAAACACTCTTCTAAAGAAGGGGTCAGTTGTCCTTACCCCTAGCTGATTATAGCCTCTTCCTTAGGTTAGTATCAGTCATTGGCTAAACAGCAGGGGTTTCATTTAATAATAAAACATCTTAATAGCAAATAGAAAATTCTTTATAAATACAGAGCATTTAGAATGACAGTGGATTAACATTTTAATTAAACATGGCAATTCCAATCATTTTTATCATTATAGAAATACCCAACATTTTGACATATTTCAGGTATAAATTGATGGTTCCAGTTCGATGACAAATTGAAATAATTTTTCAGGTGATATTTGTAAGCTTTCAGTAGCAGAAAAAGACGGTATTCAACAGTCAAAGCTAGATTTTACACATTCCCATTCAAAATATGGAAGCCTCCCTTACTCCATACATAGCTTGAAAAATTATTCTCCCAGGAGTCAGACACCCCATGATAAATTAATTTGATGCTTATGATTTACAAAACTCACACCAGAAAGTATTTGTTTTCCCCAGTAGAATGTCAGACTTTGTTCTCTTGTTGAAAGGCGTGGCAAGCAGGACTGGCATGTGTGTTTGTTTTAGCAGTAACTGATTTATTGAGCACGGAAGATGGGAGTTAGCCTCATGCTAACACTGACCTGCACAGGGGACGAGCAAGGCAGCATTCATTGTCCTTGCAGAGGAGGGATTTCAGGCTCAGAGCAGATAAGTAATTTGCCAAATGGCACACAGTTAAGAGGTAGCAGAACTAGGAGTGGAACCCACAACAGGCAGACTCTCTTTCAACATAGCCTTTGCTGAAAGGGAACTCAATAAATATTTTTCAATTGTTATATTTTTTCTGTTTTACACCAGAGAAGAGACTCCACTAACCTGTCATATAAAGCTGCACAACCTAACCTTATTGAGCCAATTTCTTTGTCACATTTCCTCTGCCAAATCTCTGACCCCCAAATCACCACTTTTTCATCAACATCAAAATACAGATTTTCTTTGAAGGAGAAATGTTTTTCAGGAAAACAATAACTATTTTAACAGATTTATCTCTTTTTTATATATTAAACAAGTTGAATCTTTAAACTCTATTTTAAATTAAAATTGTTCTTGGTTTCATCACCTTTATTATTACTCATCTAGTGTGCCGAACTGCTGGCCTTATTATCACCATTTGCCTTCAAGTCCCTGAGAAACATGCAGAGATTTTCCAACAAAGTTAAGCAATTTCTATCTCTGTGGAGCTTCCTCCCATCCTTTGCAGTCAGATCAGCTGAAATTTGCTGTTAAACTACAGGGAGAATTTCAGATTGAAATAACAGACAATGTAAATGCTCATCGAAATGAACATGCAAAAGTGTTGTGAATTTAGAAAAGTTTGGAACATGTAAGAGAAAATGAAGCCACTCTGAGAACAACAGTGCAGTAAATAGTCTTAGTCGTTTGTCATCTAATTATACTGGCTAATATTGCTGACAAATACCCAGCAGTACCATGATGTTTTAGGATGATAAAGCTCTTGGGACGGAATGAAGTTTATTGATAAGATCAATAAGTATTCCTGGACTAAAGTTGTTGATACTTATAGCACATATTTTACCAATCCTCGATTAAAAAAACAAAAGTTCTTGAGGGCGGGACAGTGTCCCTTTTCATCTTTATAACCCCACAACAGAGCTGAGCGAACACCATTCTCCTAACAATTTGCTCAATAATTGTTTGTTGAATGACTATCAGTATTTAATAACTTTTCTGCAAAACCTTCTGGTGATTCTGCTACTGGGAGAAATTATCACTTAAAAATTATGACACAACATTGTGAACACATTGAATGCCAATAAACTGTACATGTTTAAGTGATTAATCTTATGAGAATTTTGCCTTAATAAAGAAAAAAAGCTGCAGAGGCCTGGGAATAGCAACCTAATGGCTTTCATTAAAATCCAACACAATATATTCTCATATTTTCATATCAAATGTAAGAGCCTATTAACATTTTTAATCATATGTAAAAACTGCTTAAGATCTTAATCTTACTTTATCTTATCTTAATTAATGTATTATCTTAATCAACCTTAAGATAAAAGAGAAAAGTTTCAACAGAATTTCCAGAAATAGTGATGCAAGTAGGCCTAAAATTTTTAAAGCACTCATGATTTGCTGAGAAGCAGTTAGACTTTTCACATTTCTCCCTGGCTGCAGAGTTTGCTGTCCCCTGGACCCAGCACGCTGAGAGGGGGAGGCTAGAGCAGGGACTTTGTCCTGGGTTACTACCCAAGCTGAGAAACTTTCCAAGAACCATCCCTACAAGCCCATCCTTTCACCAACTTTGATCACACTTCCAAATCATTCTAAGAATCCCAAACTTATCATTTCCAAAGTGAGGCGTCCCTCCTTTTTTGACAGTGTAAAGGCTGTTTTGTTGTTGTTTTTTTTAGAGTAAAGAAAAAAATCTCTTATTCAAAAGATTTTAGCAATCTGAATTCAGTAGGGTTGAAAACACAAATGTGGTTTCCACTAGTTGAGGAAGCAATATTTTGTCTTCTGATGATTGAGAAAACAGTTTTTCTTTTCTGTTAAAAGGGCATTTATGGAGATGAATGTTTAAGTGCTGAGGACATTGCAGGAGGTTTTCAAGCTAAATTTTTATCTGTAAAAGGCCAGTGATTACACCCTTGTTCTCAAAAAGTTAACACATTTCGAGTAAGCCGCAGCTTGCAATCTTGTCTGTATCAAATTTTCCTTTCTGCTTTCTGATAAATCACAATGTGACAGTCTAGGAGCCTTCCTCCCTCTCTGTTTTGCTTGCTCATTAGGTCTTTAAAAGAAAATGCAAATCCTCATCTCTTCATTAACCCATCTTAGAAAATAACTCAGATGTTCCTAATTTCTCCTCTGATTTATCAGACCGGTCTCTGATAACTTTTGAAAGAAGTCCATTGAACATTCTCAAGGACAAAGGACACTTTATAGAAATAAGCAAAAAGAAAGCCTGACATCAGCACAAGAGGAGAAAAACACCGACAAGTTTGGTAAATGTTGCTTGCTGGCTTCAGGATTATTTCCAGCTCTGGCCAAGCCAATAAACACATCACACTGAAAATGTTTTATTTAAAAACTTCCCTGATATAATCTATGAAAATAACTAAAAGAGTCTCCATTTCACTCTATAATATAGATGCCTGGCAGGCAAAAGGAAATCACAATCTAATGTAACCTTTTCTTTAAGAGAAAAATAACAATAAATATGGCAACATGACAGAATCTGAAGGAATCAAAACACATTTATTCGTAACTCCTGAAAAATTTTCTCACCATGTGATTGAGTATGTGTGTGTGTGTACACCTGTCTAAAATTAAAATTAAGTCTTTCTTCACACACCAACACGAACTAAATCCTAGGGTCTTCTCAGAATGCTTCCCCAGGATCAGGTGGCTTTAAAAAGAATTCTATTTACCAAAATCATTATGACAGTGTTTATTTTCCTCAGAGGGGAGCTGGAGGGAGGGCAGGAGAGGAAAGAAAAGAAAACTGGTGAGTTTTTGTATAATAAGTGACCCTGTCATGCAAATAAACAAGGGCCTCTCTTTCAGGATATCTGTTACAAAGACATCTCCAACTCTAACTGTGTTACTCAGCTCCTCACCAGAAACAGAACTGCTGACCCCACCGAAAGTAAAGAAGTCTTTTCTCCTTTAGACAGGGGGGAATAAGCAAGGCATGTGTGAGAATGATTTTCTTGAACACGACACCAGGCACATTCTCAGTCATTTGACCATAATCTAAGCGCCTGCCTCAGCACCTTTTCCTTCAGACAAATCAGAGATCGTCCGGATGCCCACAAGAATTCCACCACACGGCCTTTCCGAGTTTATTCCACCACACTGCCTTTCCTTTATTTTTTTCCTTCAAGTTCACATTATTTATGGGTCTTAAGTTGGGGAGGAGGCAGGGTGGAGCAATTCCCAACAAAGACAAACACAGTTTGCAATAACAAAACAGAAAGGGTGTATTTGTGTGTGCAGGACAGGGGTGGGTGGATTATATTTAATTTTTTTCAGAAGAATGAATTAAAAGACAGGCAGCCCAGATTTCCTAAGTAGTCAATTTTTGAGGAGGTAGGTAACACTGGGGAAATAAACTCCCTGACTAAAAAAATCAATCACCGGATTCTACTGAGAAGAGAGAACACAATGTCTTCTTTCAAAGGAGCATCCAGTGTCTCCTGTCTGCATCCAAAAAGACCCAAAGATACCTCAGGTGGGAGAGCATGGTCCCCTCCACTCAGCCAGGGAGGACTGGTTCTCCCTCGTGGGGATGGGGTTAGAGGGGAACTTAGAGGTGGGACTGGTCTTGGAGGGAGAGGGAAGGCCAGTCTTCCCTGAGGGCCCACAGGACTGACTCATTCCTTTTGGGAGGCCCACTCTTCTTCCACCTGGCTCCCAGCAGGGAATCCTGGCCCTCCTTTGGGGGGCCTGTTGACTAATGAAACAGTGAAAGCATAGGTCAGCCATCAGGCAAATAATAAACATATTTGCACCGCAAGTCTGCTAAGCCTGCTTAATGGGTCGTCCCTCCATGTAAATGGGCTTCCTACCCCAGCCCCCATCGCTCCACCTGTATCAACAACAATGCCTCCACACAATTATCTTACCTTAATGAACTTAATCTTTAATTTCCCAGCTTGGCCCTGGTACTCAGCCTCCTAACAAAGGAAGTGGAACTGTTTGAGTCCCCGTGAGCTGCCTTCCTCCAACAGCTAGGGAAACTTTAGCCACGACAAGGATTTTTGCCCCTTGTGGAACTGTCAAAAGCAATAAATATTTTTCTTTTTATTCCATCATTAGACCTTCCTAAGAATGCCTCCCCATTGTCCACTGTAATTCCCAGAGCTCTCTGGGCAGGGGCGTTATTGTGGAAAATGAATCCTGAAGTGTTAACAATCCTGCCAAAGCGCTACACTCCCCCCCAACCCCCCCCCCCCAGGGCGTAACCGTTAGGAATGTGTCGCCTCACCATAGCCTGCTCGGCGAAAAGAGCACTTGTGTTTTTTAACACTGGTCTTTGAGGAGGATGCTCAAGTTAAAGCATTGTGGCCACTGTAAATAGATGCACTCAGCAGAATAGAGCTTCTTCATTCCTAATTAGGGAAGTAACTCTAGAAAGACAGAATGTCACTTGCTAGGCTGTGCGTATTGTTGAGTTTGTGCTCGCCTCCACAATGTGAGGTAATTGGAGTTGTACCTTTTAGAAAGCTGCTAATTTCACATAGGAAGTGCTAACAAGACCTTTCTGGGCCATGTTTTCCTTCTTCCTTTTTAAGGAAGTTACAGACCTTCAGTAGTGGGAATGGCTGAGCCCTGGCCTGGCGGAGGAAACAGCAGTAATGAACCACTTCAGCCCGCAGTTAGAAAAAGGAGGCCTCATTTTGGAGTCCTGAGAATACTAAGCACAACAAAAGGTTCTGTTTAAGCTTGTTATCCAGGACATTCTTACAGGCTACACAGCTTTCCCTGCAATGACCCTCTCCAAACAAGTGCATCAAGTCTGAGCAAATAGAAACACGCAACTTTCAAGGCTCAGAGTTATAGTTTTCTTTACAAAGCCATTTATATAATGTAAGCTGCAATTAGCATGGGACAGAGCAAGGAGATTTAGGCTGGAAAGTTCTTTTAACAAAAGATAGAAATTAGTGGAATAAGTAACAGTTAAATATCGGCTTCAGATAACTAGTTGAAAAGACCTTTTAAATCATTTACTAATAAAAAAATAAAATAAAATGATTTTGCCTCAGACCTTGTTCCAACCAAAGTGTGGTCTTTTAAATCACTGAACTGATTAATCTTACTAATTTTAAATTATCCAGCAAGAATGGATCGGAGCAAAAAAAAAAAAAAAAAAAGTCCACACACCCCCAAATGAAAAGCACTACAGCTTTTAAGCCTGACAATTTCATCAAAATGTCCATAGGAATTACATAAAAAATTCAAACCGTAATGAAATAAATTGCTACTTACATTATGAAAAGTCTGCAAAAGCTTTTTATAGACTTGAAATGCAGAAGTTATATAAACTGCACAGTAAAAAGAATTAGAAATTGACCTTTACAGATCAAGGGCTAAAATTAACAGTCTTCAGGGGGAAAAAAATTCCCAGTTCACAATGGCTTTTAATGCCATTTTTTTCCCCTACACTCATTTATCTAATAACCATGGCAAGGTTAGGATAAACAATGAACAGTATGTTTTCACATTTTCCACCTTTTGTGTCCTCCATATGAATTTCTAAAACACTTAAGAGAATAGATACATAAACCTGTGACCTTCAAATGAGCTTTTTGATACTCTCAACATTTTGAATAAAAAGATCAGAAAATGGAACCACTTTTACACAGTAATGAATTCCATTCTGTTGGGTAAACAAAGCTAAATTTTAAAACAGAGACCTGACATTTGTATAGCTCAAGAAGCTATTCTGTTCTTTTGGGGGTGGGCAGGGGGAGGGAGGGGCATTGTCAGACTTTACGGTGGGCTAAATAATGACCAAATCTACAATTCTCATAAAAAAAGGAGACACATCCATGTGGCCGTGTTCAACAGAGAGCCACCGTCTCCAAGACAAGGAAAACAAAAAAAATGCCCAATTTTTACGACGATTTCCCCCACCCCATGAACAATTGCTCCATCTAACAGAAAAGGAGGGTTGATGGAAGAGGCCCATGCCGCCATTATGGAGCTAACGCTTATTGACGGGAGCTACAAGGGCCTCCAAAAGTTACTCCAATTTCCGTCGAGCTTTTGTGCATCCCTTGTCCTGTCTGAAAGGCTCAGTTAGGTATTGTTGCAAAAAAAGTCTGCATCCACATTTGCTCCCCTCTAATTCATACTCGGCATTGTGAAGTTTTGCTATTCAGGGACTGATTGGACAACAGCCCTGACAATGGCCCAGCGATTAGTCTCCCAGCATGGGCTGGGGTTGTGGGTATAAACCTAGGGATGGGGCTGGAATTCACTGGGGCATTCAGCTTCCTCTCGGGGCCTTCCTGAGAGGCCGTGCCTCCTTTGCTGCAGGTAATGCATTCCTTCAGACCGGGGAAACCGAATCCTTGTAATTAGCGTGTCCAGAACAGGGCAGGCCGCCCCCTCCCTGCAAGCCGGCCCTCGGGGGCCCCGAAGCTTTCTAAGGAGCTCAGCCCCTGAAATGCTCCGGCCTCGTCGAATGGAAAACTTTCTCGGGCGGCTCGGTGGGCCTGAAAATCAGCACACAGGGGAGGGGTGCCCGGGCAGGGCGGCGAACTGCGCGCCACTTTAACCCTTGGCGTGCCGAGTCGCGCGCAGGGAGCGCCTCCCGCGGACCTGCGTGGCCGGGTCCCCTTGTTTAGGCGGGGGACGCCGGCGTTCCCTGCTGCACCCCGGCGGCTGAGCAAGTCGTTAAGTGTACAGATGTCAGTCTGGTGTTTTACATGTCAGTAACTTGAATTAATTTACATTTATTTTCCTATTGTTTTATATCACTTTATGACAATGTGCTGCATAATATAATTTAAATCTTTAATGTACAACTAATTCTCTACCATTAATTTGTCAACATGATTACTGGATATGCCACCCGGAAAAGCAGCCTGACTTGAAATATGTATAAGACATTCCTGGGTTTTTTACGAAGGTTTACATATGAAATGACAAAGATGTACGGAGGGTTTTTTCTTGGACTGTCTACAATCTTATGAAAACTACAATTTCAATGTGATTTCCACTTCAACTGAGGCATTCCCTATCAATGGGGACTAAGACACTAGCACAGCTCCCTCCGTGAGGAAATTAATGGAGGCTGCGCAGGGTTCTTGCAGCAGCGGCCGTGAGGGAGCATAAAGGGTCAACCCTTTGGCCTAGGGGTTCCCCCCAGGACTGCTCCCAAGCCTCCAGCGCCCGCGCAGAGAGGCCGGGGGTGCTCCGGGGAGCTGCAGAGAACAAACCCGCGCCAGGCCGCCTGCAGGCACCATCCACCTTGGGACAAGTCTGAGAGGAAGGGTGGTACCTGTGGGGCCCAGCATTTCTGAGCTGCCTGGATTCGGGACCCCTCCCCCCAAACTTCTCCAGCCCCCCAGACTCGGTCTTTCTCCCACAGTCCCGTGCAGGTGGAAAAAACTTCCCTCCACGCCGCAGGAGGACAGGCGCCCTGCAGCCACTAGCCAAGGGATAACACCCAAAACGTCTCCACCATTAAAAATTTTTTAAAGCAGCACCCCAAACCTTATTAAACATTCAAATAGAAAAATTAAGATATTCTGGGCAAAAGAAGTGTTTAGACAAAGGCTGTCTGCTTCAATTTCCCCGTGAAGCGGGGAGCTGGCTGCTGGGTGAGAGAGTGACGGTGGATTCCATAAATTAACTGAAAATCCCTCTTCTCCGCAGCCCAAGTTATCTCTCTGTTGCCTGCAGCTCTGATTTAGAATGGGAGCCGGCTTGTTTACCGGTTTAATTAATGCTCCTTCTCAAGCAGGGAGCAGGGGAAGGGAGATGAAGCGCCTTGGTGATAAACAGGTGTAGCCGGGCCTGTGGCGGGTTCGCGGGGTCCGCTGCAGCCTCATCAGGCTTGACTGGGCTTGACCCCGCCAGCGAAAAAGGTAGATGGCGCGGCTGGAAGCGCAGTAGGTGAGCATTATTTTAACTGCCAGTCTGTGATTGGAATGGCTTAAAGGGACAATCAGCCCTTGGGTTTTTCTTCTTCCAGAATGTATTCTGATTCTTTCCTGTTTCTGAGCCGAGAAGAAATAGACCTTGACGATATAGGTCGTATTTCCACCTCCTCTTCCTCAGCCTTCACCTCAAAATGTAAGGGAACCGCCACTTAAGGAGGAAACCCGGCTCCCGCAGCTTGCTGGGGACCAGCGTTCTGCTCTGAAGAAATCCCTAGGCATGCTCTTTATTTACTTATATCAGCTTTTAATTCCAAGAGCCTAATATCTGGGATTGGACTGTCCGTGGCCTACGTGTTTCTGTGACCTTACAGATAACAGTGAAGCTTGGATGGAAAATGAAATTCAAGCGCCAGCTAATTTTAAAAACATAACTAAAAACTCATTCCCGAGGGGAGAAATGGCAGTTTCTGTAAGCACAGGCTGAACATGTTTTTAAATTAATAACTAGCCCTGGTATTTGCTAAATGATGGCTGTATCTGGGGGGAAAATTTAGTCATTAAAAACAGCAGGTGCCCAAGGTGGGAATATATGTTTCATGACTTCAAGTCACCTGTCTGCTTTGCCTGCTGCCTTTCTTCCAGCCAAGCATCCTGGGGAAACAGAAGTGAAACCAGAAGCTGGTCTGTCAGCGGTGCAGGCCTTTGGGGGGAAAGAGTTTGTTGTTTTTTAAACTACCACTTATTGTTTGCCTACTTGATGACTTCAAGGGTTATTGCCAGTTCTGACAGTTTCCCTACAAAAGTATTGCTCATCTCCATTTTCGAGAGGGGTTGAGATAATTTCAAGTGATTTTCCCAAGGTCACAAAGCTAATCTAGTGCCTGTGTAAGTGGAAAATGGGGGTCCCTCAGATCTCAGGGCCCTTTCCTCTCCTAGCTTCTGTGAGGTAGCAGTGACCCTAGATAACTATAATCACAGGAAGAAGGGGATTCCATTCTAAATAAAGACTCCTTATGTCCTTAGTTACACAAGATCTTTTTTGCCACCCGGAGAATTCCACCCCAAGTTCAGGTTCAAGCCTATCAGGACCGAACACACTTTTATTGGCCCAAAGTACTTTGCAAAATTCGGAGATTTCTCTCTGTGAATATTTCTAGACGTGGAAGTAGGATCTTTCCATTTCTTTGCTGATTCCACTCTTCATGTGTGACCTTGAGCAAATCACCTACTAAGGCTGAGGGAAGGCCCTTCATCCATGCTGGGCACATCATCTATCCTCTGGGTATCCCCCAGGGCCAAAAGGAGCTGGATGTGTTCACATGTTTTGATCTCTGTGAAGAGATATTCAAATGTAGGATTTTATGACCCACTTCCCAGTTTTATGAGGTCTAATTAAGATTGTATGTAAATGTGTTCTGAAAGAAGAGAATTATTACAAAAAGGGAGACTCTTCTTATTTAAGACAAGAGCCCATAGCTCCTAATTTCTAAACCTGAAGATACCAGCTATATTAACAATGATGCTTAAGGGCCTCCCTGGTGGCACAGGGGTTAAAGTCTCAGTGCTATCAAACTATCACCAGCCTCTGTGGCATGAATTTGATCCCCAGTCAGGGAGCTAACCCACGTGGTGCAGCAGTGGCACAGCAGACCTCTCTTGTCTCGCCCACTGCTCCCCTCAGCAGTATATTTCAGTAGATCTGCCTGATCTGCTCCCCACTCTGTTTCTGGTGAATCTGCTCACACCCCGCACCTCTGGCCTATACCCCAGTTCTTGTATGCATAAATAAATAAAATAAATCTTATAAAAAATGGTGCTTAAGGTTTCTAATGCAATGTTTCCCTGCTGCGCTGACATCATCAAAATCCTATTATTTTAGGATGCAATGAACTCACTGGCCTGTCTGAGGGACAGAGGGAAGTACTGATTGAAGAAGACATTTACTACTGATATTTCATGATGGTTAATGTCATTTTATGCCAGACAGTGCTCTAAGTACCCAATATGCATCAGTTAATCCTGACCATAACTGAGATAGATTCCATTATCATACCCATCATGCAGAGGAGGAAGCTAAGGCACAAGGTAATTTAACCATACAGTTGTAAAATAGCAGAATTATCATGTGAACCCAGGCAACCTGGTACTGGAGTCTGTGCAGTTAACCACTGTGTTACATCACTTCTCATGAAAAAGTGTCTGCATTAGGCCTACCTCTCCAACCCACATTTTCCAGAGGAGGAAAGTGAAGTTCAGAGAGGTTAAATGATTTGCCCACATCTCTCATGGCAAAGCTGAAGTCAAGCTTGGGTCTCCTTATGCCTAATGGTGGTTCTATTTATAACATAATTGCTACTTACTTCATCCACTCTTGATCTCTCTCTCTGGAGAGACAGACTGCCTGGTTTAAATATTGGTTCTACTACCCCCAGACAAACTCTGTAACCTCTCTTAAGTCTGAGATAATAGAGCCCACTTCATTGTTAGGCATATTAAATACAGACAAGAGTATTTAGCATCTGGCACATAGTAAATGCTCACTAAACCTACCTCAATTTATAATACAGAATCCAGGAAGAGAAACATGAACAGTGGGGAGGCCCTCACTAAGTTATGTCTGATTCTAATCAATTAGTTGGCACAAGCTAAGTTGAAGGAAGAGATGAGCATGGCCAGGTCAAAGGGCAGAACCCACCAGTTGCAGAGGACTCTGAGGACAGCCCCTCAGACACTAAAGGATCTTCTGGAGTCTGGAGGAGCCAAGAGGAAATCATTGGCCAGTCTGAGGGACAGAGGGGAGGTACTGACTGAGGAAGACAGAGGACAGGAAGGGGACAATCAGAAGGGCTGAGGCAGCAGGTTAAAAAAGGCCAGAATAAGAAAAATGACTGCCTCACCATTCATTCCATAATGGGTGGGTGCTTCACAGAGGTGGTCCCTAGAGACTTCACAATGGTAATTTCAGCCCCACAGGGAAACAAAAGGATGGGGTAAATTGAGACTGAATATTGAGGAAGAGCTACAAAATGTCTAGCTGACTAGAAGCTGTTCATGGAAGAGAGACATGTCGAGAGATGTGTTTGTGGGGTCCAGGAAGGGCAACCAAGTTGAGGGAGGAGAGAGCCCAGGATCCCAAGGAAGGGAGAGTGGCATGGGGCGGGGGGAGGGGGGCAGGGAGGAAGATGAGACCGTTGCAATGATGAGAGACATTTGGCTGCCCTTGAATCACGGAGGGCATTACCACATGGATGACAGTGGCAGGCTTAGGGGATGCTCAAGTCCTCCAGCAAAAATCCTGGAGAAGATATTATAGTCCCTAGCATGGTTTCCCTGCTGTGGTGACTCTATCGCCACAGGGACAGACAAGCATTGCAGTGGTCAGAATCCCCAGGGCCCTGTCCTGCAATTGGTCTTCAAGGATACACCAGAAAGCTCTTGGGGATAGCTGGCAGAGTGGGGATATTCTCCAGCTGTGGTTCTACCTTGTTTGTTTAGGGAGTTTCCAATTAAAAGGTCTTGAGATTCTGGGAGACACATTCCACCTGGTTCTGGAAAAATATCTGAGGAAATTAAAGTAGGAAAAAATGTCTAATTTCTCCACGCTGCCACCCTGTGAAGCTGTGACAAGTAGCAGATGCTCAACAGCTATATATTGAATACATGAGGCGGGTCCTAGAAGTACTTAATAGTGAGCAATCAAAAAGGTAAAATAGGGGCCTTCCTGGTGGCACAAGGGGTTAAGTCTCAGCACTATGAAGCTATCGGCAGCCACTGCAACACAGTTTGATCCCTGGCCAGGTAGCTGATCCGCATGGCACAGCAGACCTCTCCTGTCTCACCCTCTGTTCCCCTCAGCAGTGTATTTCAGTACATCTGCCTGTTCAGTTCCCCACTCTGTCTCTGGTGAATCCTCTCACCTCCCTGGGGTGTATCTCTGGCCTACACCCCAGCTCTTATATGCACAAATAAATCAATCTTAGGGGCCTCCCTGGTGGCCCAAGGGGTTAAGACACAGCACTATGAAGCTATCTGCTGCTGCAGCACGAGTTCTATCCCCGGCCAAGGAGCAGACCTCTGCTCTCTAGCCTGCTGCTCCCCTCAGCAATATATTTCAATCATCTGCCTGTTCTGCTCCCCACTCTGTCTTGGTGAATCCTCTCACCCCCTGTATCTCTGGCCTGCACCCCAACTCTTATATGCATAAATAAATATTTTTTTTAAATCTTTAAAAAAAGGTAAAATATTTTTTGCAAGCTACAAGTATGAAGGTGGCATTCCCTCTGCTACCTAGACTTATGGGAAAGGAGAAGCAATGCCTTTCTCAAGGCCAAATTGGGGCAGTAGGAAAGAAAAGAGTTATTTGATGTAAACATAAACCAGGCACATTAAACAAGTTTAAGGCATAGTCTCATTTTCTAGAGAGAGCAAGGAATAGTAAGTGAAGAGCTTTATTATTGAAAATGGCAAGCATATGCTGAAGCCAAAGAGTGGAATGATGTCCCATTTCTATCATCCAACTTCAACCATGATCAATTCATGGCCAATATCATTTCACCCTTCCCCAACCACTCGGTTACACTAAAGGAAATCCCACATATCATATTACTTCAGTTGTAAATATTTCAAAACATATTTCTAAAAGATAAAGATTATTGGGCCTCCCCGGTGGCGCAGCGGTTGAGCTCTGGGTTGCGAAGCTGCCCACAGCCTCTGCAGTGCTGGTTTGATCCCCGGCTGCTCCCGGCCACCGAAGAAGGGTCCCACATGGCGCGCAGACCTCTCCTGCCGCCCGCTGCTCCCCTCAGCAGTGTACTTCGGTCCTTCTGCCTGCTCTGCTCCCTGCTCTGGCTCTGGTGAATTCTCTCACCCTCCCGCACTTCTGACTGTACCCAGTGCTTGTATAGATAAATACATAAATAAATCTTTTAAAAAATAAATAAAATAAAAGATAAAGATTATTAAAAACCTAACTGTAATTCCATTATCACCTAAAAAAAGTGAGTCATTTGTTTCTTAATATCATCAAATACTGAGCCAATGTTCAAATTTCATTTGTCTTATAAATGGACTTTTATAGCGACTTTAGCAAATTAGGATCCAAATAAGATTAGCATGTTGCATTTATAAGAGAGAGGACTCTTATAAGGCCTCACCCTTGTCCTCTCAGCCTGTGTAGGGTGGGAGACCTCAGGCTAGGGTTTGCTTAGAGCCCATCAGACCAGTTTGTTCCTACTGTCTTTTAAATATTTACTTACTTATGCATACAAGAACTGGGGTGTAGGCCAGAGGTGGGGGGGCAGTGAGAGGATTCCACAGAACAGGCAGATTGACTGAAATACACTGCTGAGGGGAACAGCGGGCAAGAGAGGAGAGGTCTGCTGCGTCATATGGGTCACCTCCCTGGATGGATATTGAACTCTTGCTGCAGTGGCTGGTGTTAGCTTGATATAGCACTGAGATTTTAACACCTGCACCGTCAGGCAGGCAGGCCCCTGTTCTAATTACCTTTTGATCATTGATCTATCATTTTGAAAGGGTTCTTGTACATTGACAAAGATCAAGTAGCTCTGCTAAGATTTGGGAACCTGTGAAAAGAGTGCTTCTTGGGCTACATATGGAAGTGTTGGGGTACTTTGATAAGGTGCCATTTAAAGCATAGAATTTTTGGGCCTCCCCGGTGGCGCAGTGGTTGAGCGCTGGGTTGTGAAGCTGCCCGCTGCCTCTGCAGCTCTGGTTTGATCCCCTGCTGCTCCCCAGCCACCGGAGGAGGGTCCCACATGGCGCGCAGACCTCTCCTGCCGCCCGCTGCTCCCCTTAGCAGTGTACTTCGGTCCTTCTGCCTGCTCTGCTCCCCACTCTGGCTCTGGTGAATTCTCTCACCCTCCCGCGCTCCGCTCCTGACTGTACCCAGTGCATGTATAAACAAACAAACAAAAAAATAAATAAATAAAACATGCCTCTATTTAAAAAAAAATAAAACATAGTATTTTTTTTTTAACAATTTGCAGTAACCCTGACTTACATCCCTGTATGTGATTCAGAGGAATATAATAGGTTCACACCTCCTCAGAAGTGCCTGACTATACACCACCCATCCCAGAGCACCCATATCCCACTCCCCTTTTTTGTATACATCACTGGGCTCCTTCCCTCATTGTTCCCACCCCCTCCCCTCTGGCCTTGGTTCTATTGTCTTTGCTAGACTTTGTTTTGGGTTAGTTCTGTCAATTCCTTTATTTCTGTATATTCCACATAGGAGCGAAATCATCCTGTATTTGTCTTTCTCCCTCTGGCTTATTTCACTTAGCATAAGCCTATCCGGTTCCCTTCATGTTTTCACAAATGCAGTTCATCTTTTATTTTTATAGCCAATAGTATTCCGTCGTGTATATACACCACATCTTCTTAATCCACTCATCTGTTGTTGGGCACTCGGGTTGTTTCTATGACTTGGCTATTGAAAATAGTGCTGCAATGAACATAGAACATATATCCCTTGGAATTAGTGTTTTTGCATTCTTTGGATAAATGTGAACAAGTGGAATTTCTGGGTCATATGGTAGATATGCTTTCAATATTGATTTCTGGGTCACATGGTAGATCTATTTTTAATATTGATTGGTCCAGATGCTGGACCAGTCTTTATTCCCAACAACAGTGTATGAGGATTCCTTTTTCTACACCTTTGCCAACATTTATTGTTTCTTTCCATATCTATGTCATTCTCACAGGTTGAAGTAGCATCTCATCTCTTTTTTTTTTGTAAAGATTTGTTTTTATTTATTTATACAAGCACTGGGTACAGTCAGAAGTGCAGGCAGGTGAGAGAATTCACCAGAGCCAGAGTGGGGAACAGGGCAGGCAGAAGGACCGAAGTACACTGCTGAGGGGAGCAGCGGGCAGCAGGAGAGGTCTGCGCACCATGTGGGACCCTCCTCCGGTGGCTGGGGAGCAGCCGGGGATGGAACCGGAGCTGCAGAGGCTGCGGGCAGCCTCGCAACACAGCGCGCTCAACCGCTGCGCCACCCAGGAGGCCCTCATTATAGTATTGTGACCTGTACATCCCAGATAAATGATGTTGAACATTTTTCCATGTGCCTGTAGGCCATTTGTGTCTTCTTCAGAAAATGTCTATTCAAGGTCCTCTGCCCATTTTTTTGATTGGGTTCATTGCTCTTTTGAGTTACAGGTGTTCTTTGCAAATATTGAACATTAACCACTTGTGGGACATATGATGTGTTAATGCCTTTTCTTATTCAGTAGGGTGTCCTTTTTTGTAGCTTTTTAGTTTGATGTAGTCCCATTCATTTATTATTGCTTTTTATTGAATTCACAAAGATCTTCCTAAAGTCAATGTTGTCGAGAGTCTTGCTTGAGTTTTATTCTATGAATTTAATGGATTCTAGTCTTATATCCAAGTCCTTGATTCATTTTGAGTTGATTTCTGTATATGGCAAGAGAGACTGATCTAGTTTCATTTTTTTCTGCAGGAGGCTGTCCAGTTTTCCCAACACCATTTGTTGAAGAAACCTTCCTTTCTCCATTGTATACTCTTTTTTTTTTAAAGAGGCATGTATTTTTATTTATTTATTTGTTTGTTTGTTTGTACATGCACTGGGTACAGTCAGAAGCGCGGGAGGGTGAGAGAATTCACCAGAGCCAGAGTGGGGAGCAGAGCAGTCAGAGGGACCGAAGTACACTGCTGAGGGGAGCAGCGGGCGGCAGGAGAGGTCTGCGTGCCATGTGGGACCCTCCTCTGGTGGCCGGGGAGCAGCCGGGGATCGAACCGGCGCCACAGAGGCCACCGGCAGCTTTGAAACCCAGCGCTCAACCGCTGCGCCACCGGGAGGCCCCTCCATTGTATACTCTTGACTGCTTTGTCATAGATTAACTCTCCATATAAATGTGTTTGTTTCTGGGCTCTCAATCCTGTTCAATTGGTCTCACTCTGTGTTTTTATTCTAATACCTTATGGTAAAACAGAGACTTTAAAGGCAGACACCAGAATTCCTGCTTTTCCTTTTCCAAATCCCATTTCTCCTCCCTTTAGTGCCACTCCATTGCCAACCCCACCCCACCTTTAGGCTTTTCCTTCAGCAGAGCCCCTGCAGCATTGAGGTCCAATCCCCCACCTTTTTTTTTTCTCAGCCATTTGGCTTCTAATAACAGAAGCTAATCTCCCTTAGAAGGTTCACTGTTTTGTACACAATATGTATCTTGTCTCTTTGATTAAATTCTAAGTTCTTAGAGGAGGCAGACCCATACTATTGGGCAGGTACTTGGTCCACATACCCAAGACCTATAGGCATCTGACGGGTTCAGATATATCTATCTACAATATTTACAATATGAATATCTCAAAGCAATAATCTTTAAATATTTGCTTTAAATTTGCTCAGGGCCTCTCTGGTGGCACAAGGGGTTAAAGTCTCAGCACTATGAAGTTATCCACAGCCACTGCAGCACAAGTTCTGTCCCCTGCAAGGGAGCTGACCCACATGGCACAGCAGACCTCTCCTGTCCCACCTGCTGCTGCCCTCAGCAGTTTGTTTCAGTAGATCCACCTGTTCTGCTCCCCATTCTGTCTCTGGTGAATCCTCTCACATCCTGTTCTTCTGGCCTATACCCCAGTTCTATCAAAAAATAAATAAAATCTTTTTAAAAAATTTGCTCAGTGGGTAGGACCATGCTGACTTGCTATAAATGAAATTACATGCCTCTTCCTATATATTAAACCTAAGGGATTTGTATCATGCACTGAACATGATTGAAATACTTTTTATTCTTAGCAAAACAATGCACACATATAGTTACAAACAATACATAGATGTTTATGATAAAAATGCTACAACTTCTCCCACTGTTCAGAGTCAACTTCTTTATAATCTGTTTGATTTTCAGTTCTTTGGATGGATCTAGGGTTGCCAGATTGAGAGACTAATAAAGAACACAGTATACCCCATTGAGTTTGAGTTTCATATAAACAATGAATTAAATGTCCCAAATAGTGCATTATGTTGTTTTATCTGACATCCCTCGGTGGGTTTCCCATATAACACATCGTCACATACATTATACCTGTAATGCATTTCTATTTCTATTTCTTCATTTATCAATGTTCCATGGTTATATTCTATTCCATTTGCCTTTGTAACTTTTTTTTTTCCAAATGTTTTCTTTTTTTAAAGATTTATTTATTTGTTTGTTTGTTTGTTTATACATGCACTGGGTACAGTCAGAGGCTCGGAAGGCGAGAGAATTCACCAGAGTCAGAGTGGGAAGCAGAGCAGGCAGAAGGACCGAAGCACACTGGCACACTGCTGAGGGGAGCAGCGGGCGGCAGGAGAGGTCTGCGCGCCATGTGGGACCCTCCTCTGGTGGCCGGGGAGTAGCCGGGGATTGAACCGGCGCTGCAGAGGCTGCAGGCAGCTTTGCAACCCAGCGCTCAACTGCTGCGCCACCGAGGAGGCCCTGCCTTTGTAACTTTTTTAAAAAAGATTTTTTATTTATTTATGCATACAAGAACCGGGGTGTAGGCCAGAGGTGTAGGGGTGGGAGTGAGAGGATTCACCAGAGACAGAATGTGGAGCAGAACAGGTGGATCTACCGAAATACACTGCTGTGGGGAGCAGCAGAATCAACCTCATGCCTTTGTAACTTTAACAAAATGTTTAAGTCTATATTTATTGATCCATCAAGTTTTAACAGCTCTTCTTGGCTGCTCTGTAAATTAAGTTAGTATTACTATTCTATCCTTTCTTCTACATTTTCTTTCTACGTTCCACCTTCTGCCACTATAGTCATACTTTCACATTAACAAGGTTAAAATTTGTATTCTCTCTACTACTATGGGTTTATATCTTTCTGCATTTCTAAGACTACTTTAGCAAGATTTTTGGAAGGCAGGGCAGCCAACGTGTATCCTGGATTGACCATCTTGAACTACAAGGAAATTCAGAAAACTTATTTGATAATTTTAATTGTTCTATCTTTCAGCAGCTTGGTGCTCCTAAGCTAGAGGTTCACTTGAGGTATAGGGTGTCCCCAGGAAAATGCCAGTCATAGATCTGCAGCATCTGTGGCCCTTATGGCCCTTATTAATAGAATTTCTTTGTGTACAGGTTTGAGTTCCCTAGGAGATAAAATGGGGTGGCCCCTCCTTGGATGTAGCATCCTCACCCCCACCATAGGGCAGGAGGGAGTCCATACCAAGAGGTTTCCCCTTTGTCTTCTTTCCATTCTGTTCCCATCTCCAGTCTGGCTTAGCACTTACGTAGCCTACAGATCTCAATTCTGGCGCCATTTCCTCAGAAAAGCCTTCCCAGTCCCCCAACTTGATCAAGTTCCTCTGTTGTGTGGGTTCATAGAAAACTTTTTTCTCTTTTACAGGGCTCATCTCAATTTGCAGTGTTTATAGACTATGCCCATGTCTGTTTTCTGTTCCAAAGCACCTAAGCACACAGTGCTGGTACACAGTAGGTACACGATAAATAATCTCATTTGTGAATGATCATGAGTGGCCACAAAAGAAATATCCCTTCAGCTAACTATAACGCACATAGGCTCAGAGTGAATCCCACATGTGCCACATTTTAGAGATCTGACATTTGACTAGGCACAGACACACAGGCCTTCATCAGCATTGCCCAAGTCTGTCACAGGCTTGCTAGGCTTGTGTCTGAAACCTTGGCTCTGCCCACAGTAAGCCCAGTGGTGAGGGAGGTGGATTCTGGTGCAGGCCACAGGTCTGGAGGCTCATTGGGCCTTCTGCTCTCCCAAGCCGCCTGCAGGAACTTGGCTTGGAACAGACAGAGTTGTGACTGGTCTTTGGGCAAGGCCCTGGGAGCCTGGAAGGAGGGGAAACAGTCAATTCACCCAAAAGGCCAGAGGGAACTTTCTTAGCTAAGGCCACAGACCCCAGGGGGTGGTCCAGAGGCTGCCCAGACAACCAATGGCGACATCCCTGGCTGGGAACAAAAGACCCCCACACCTCAGCTACATTTTGGCTCTGGCTTCCCAATGGTGAGGCTCTTATTAAATTTGGGATTACCATGTGTAAAGCACAGTCTGAATTTTGTTTGCTCTGCCATGTAACTTGCCTTTCCAAACACTCAGTCAGAGCTGCAGCTAATCTACTGACCGCAGGCTTAACCAGCAGGTGGCCAGCAGGCCCCACCAAATTCCTCCTGACCTTTTGTTACCTGGCCTGGAAGGGAGAGACCCCTTGTTTTGGAAGTGTTTCTCCTCCCCCCAAACATTTTCTGTATTAGGAGTCTTTTGTCACCATAAATCTGAAGCTGGGGGGATTATGACGGGTAGGCTGTCACCCAGATTGTTTCCTCCAGAGGATAATGGGGAAAGTTTTCAGCCTGGCCTAATGAAACCTTTATTCAGGGGACAATGCCATTTCCATTAAATTAAAGCTCTAGCCTTAACAATGCCTCAGAACAAACCCAATTTGAATATTTAATTTGGGATAGAAGGAGCTGAGTAAACAACTCTGTCCCTTCTACCCCATTCTGGAGATCCCTTACAGCACACCTGAGGAAGATTCTGGAGTTGTTGCTATCAGCTTAGCAGCTGTTGCTGCCAACATCAAAGATGGGAAAATCTAAATCTTTAATATTCGATTGACAGCACAATACATTTAGTCCTAACTTAAAAAAAAAAAAAAAAGACCAGGAAATAAATGTTGATCAGATAAGTCAATAACTAAAACCTGCCTGTTTTGAGCCTTGCAAGCAATGTGGATCTTTCAGGTGAGAGTTCTCCCACCCCAAATGCTCAAGATGGATCGGCAATTGAGCCCAAAGTTCCCCCAAGAATGTGCACCGCCTCAAACCGCACCCAAATTCCTCCTCCTTTGTTTCTTCAAAGAGAATACCTAAGAGAAAATGTCTAAATATGCTTGATTTTTAAAAAATGACTGTAGTGACGTCAGATGCATTGTGGAGAATGGAATTTTTTGTATCTTTCTCCTCTACCTGGCAACCAGGCAGCGAGGCAACAGGCACCTGAGAGCTGGGAGCTGTGTGTGGGCTCCTCTGCGCTGAGCATCAGAATTACCCAAGAATAATTTCTCTGTGGATCATTTATATAATTTTCTTGTCCCTTATCACAGCATGTCAGCTAATTCTTGGTCTCCTTTTCCCCTCTTGCTTCCTAGGGGAGACCCATCATTTGTTCTGTCCTCCCAGGGATGGTAATCAATCCTAAGGAGTCTATGTTCTGGCTCTATTTCCTCATCTCTTCTGTTTTCCTTCATTTCCATAGTCTTTACCTGCAGTAGAGATGATCAGAAGCAGCTTAATCACACTGTGAGAGGGTGAATCATCACACTGACACACTTGATTTCTCTGTCAAGAACTTGGCTTCTACCCTGCCAGCGAAACAGAGAGGGGGAACAGAGGGAAGGAATGTTTCTGGCACCCAAGACCAGACCCTTGACCCTAATCTCAGCCCAACTGAGTCACCAGGTGTGACCCCGTGTGAGAGCAGCTGCTGGGGCCAGCGTGCATGACATCATCGGAGAAATTCGAACCACATCCTCAATGTCCACTCCAGGGGGTAGCAATCAATTTCTAGTGCAAAGGAAGCATTTAAAGTGATTTTAAGGACTGGTTACCGACCACCCCAGCACTGGGAGGCAGAGCCTAAAATCCAGGGAAAGCTCCTTCTCAGGGAAGCTGTGTGCTCGTATGTACACACAAAGAGAGGCAGGGGGCAAAGCCTGGCACACAACTTTTAATTGGTGACTGTCTGGTGACCAAATCATGATCATAGCTGCACAGCCAAGGTTCCTGTGCTCAGACATAACTGTTCGTTTCATCAACAACTCCAACAATCTACCAAGCAAGCGCTGGCAGTGCCATCCTTCTTTTCTTTGCTCAACTTGTGTCTTTGCTCAACTGATTTATAGAAGTCTTCCTTCTGGCTCTCCTCTGGGCAGGGACCTCACAGGCAGAGTGGCCAGGGCCCATCTGGGTACATCATTTCCTCAGCAGAAGTGGTGGAAAGGCAGAGATGGCTGGCAGCCAGCGCCCCTCTCCTGGGGCCGGCTAATGCCCTCCTCAGAGCCCCAATCTCTCATGTCTAACAAGGGGGCTAATGAAAGCACCAATGTCAGAGGACTGTAGTGAAGACAGAAGGCATAACATAAAGCCCTTAACACCGTGCCCGATGTATAGAAGCACTCAATGAATGTGAGCTGCTACTATTACTGCCCTTTGGGACCTTCTGATCCTCAATGGGGATTTTTCTGTCCTATAAATCTTCCCATGGTTACAGGAATTGTGCTCGGAGGTCAACCTTTGGACATGCCAATTTGTCACATTTCTGCTAGTTCCTGAGCGCAGCGCACACAAGGGCAGAGACGGAGCCAGACAAACGACCAGGGCCCGCTCCTGCCCAGCCTTTCTCCAAATTTCATCCATCATCCACCACTTGCCAGTGCTAGAATGCCTCAGTAAATGAGGCACTGGCCCTGCGCTCATGCGTCAGTGCACTGGCCCTCAGATGCGAGGGCCCACGAGAAGGGCCAGATTCGTTTCTCAGAATTCTCAGGAAGGTCCTGGACAAGAACACACACTCACTAAAGACACACCTGGACCTCTGTTTCCATGTCCACGTCTGCCAGCGCATGAATATTTTCACTCTAGGTCCCTGAAAGTTCATGTCAAGTCAGTCCCCTCCCCCACCCCACCCCAAAGATGACATCAGCCATGAGGGCCAGGTAGGTGCTCCTTCCTCACATTCTGGGCTTCAGCTGGCCCTCTGTGTTCACTCCTCACCTGTCACCTTCTGCCTGAATAACTGCCTCTAACAGCATCCCCAACTTCATCTCTTTACCCCCATTCTCCTCAAGGCAGCCAGCAAGAACTTGTAAAGAGAAAAATCAAGACTGTGCCACTCTTCTTAAGATGCTCCAGTGGCTTCTCAGTGAAACAAAATCCAGCTTCCTCAGCCTCCAAGTTTCTGCACACTCCTTACCTCATACCATATTCTGTGTGTTCACTGGGCTCCACCAGGCTCTGTCTCATGGCCTTTGCTCTTGCTGTTGACACTGCCTGGAATGTTCTTCCCTTCAATCTTCAATGGAGGCCCAGTCACTTTCTAAAATATCAACTCACACTGTTACCTTCACCTTACCTATCCCGACTTGAACCAGTCTTATTTGTGTACACGTAGACTGTCTCCACCGAAACGTCACTCCACGAGATGAGGAAATTTGTTAGTCTAATTGACTACTCACCCCGAATGCCTGGCACTTGTTAGGCTTCGATGAATGTCTGTGGGATGAGTGAATGAAATCTTTACCTCATTAACCCCACATTCCTGCCAAGTCAGACATTTCCTGAAATCTTCATGAGATTCATGGCCCTGGTAAGGCCTTTCTTTCTACTCCCAGGACTTTTAACATCTACTACAATTTCTGCCTCCAATTCCATAATGTAATTGCTCCATCTTTTGATCTCTAGCAAGCCTTTGCCAGGCCTTTTATGTGGATCTAATTTGAGAACATGTTCTGTCTCCCCTGTGGGTTCATAAACACTGTGGGCAGAGGGATTCCATATCCTCCTGTGCCTGCTTCTCCACACATGCCTGTGCAGAGGGAGGACACAGAGTCAGAGGTGTACACTGTTGAATCAGGGCTGCACACCTGGCCCAGGTAACAGGACAGCTTTTTGACATGAGGATTCTGCCACTTTTGTTCCTAGGTCTTGGGATCCCTTTACTGCCTCTTGGCTCCCCCTGTCTTGTTCACCTCCTCCCCTTTCATTTCTATGTTTCCTTTAAGGCCTATTCTCAGCTCCTTCACACCAAGGATCATGAGAGTATCACTTCTCAGAGGAGTTTCATTTTAATTGTTAGCCCTGACTTGAGGTAAAGGGAAGATGTTCTGTTGTTGGAATTTCAGTATTAATACCCCACCCACACCCACACAAACATTAATTCTTACCTGTGCTGTTTAAATCCTGCCTCATAGGTGATTACTTGCTCTGAATCTATTGAGTTCAGTGTGATCTCAAGACAGAGACCAGTCTCTGAGTCTTCTTTCCCTGAATTCCCTGAAGAGTGCTGGGTGCGGTGAAAGATGGGATGAATGGGCATATCCTGGGGCTATGTCCACCCAAAGATTAGAAATGAGTTTCTTCTCAGACAGTGCAGTCTCTTCTAGCAGCTGCCACCCCAGCGTGAGAATATAAGAGGAGGTTAGGCAGGGCCCATGCTGTGTGTTGGGGAGATATCAGGGTATGAAGAGCCTCACCCCCAAGTGCCTGCATAGTGGCAAATTCTGAAGCTGAAAGTGAAACATGCAGCAGTTCATCCTCTCCATGGTCTGTCTTCCCACACCTCCAAATAGTCCCAGCCTCACAGGTGGGGTGAGGCAGATTAACTGGGGCAAAAAGGACTTGTATTTCTAATGCAGTAGCTCAACTGTTAGGTTGACCAATCATATCCTCACCTGGAATTTCATGAGGAAGTTACCAGCAAATCCCGTGAATTCTAGGACGTACACACGCACTTAGAATCTGTTTGCTCCTCCTTCTCCATTGTCACTTGTGTCTCCAGGTCACCTTGCCACTTCCCTGTACCAGGACCATTAAATCACAGGAGTCTCCTAACTGTCATCTTTATTTCCTCTAAACTGCTATCCATCCAGCATTTAGAGTGATCTAAAAATGTACACCTCATTGTGTCATTTTTACTACTCCAATCCCTGTCAGCGGCTGCCCATCAGACTCCAAATAAAATCCAAACTCACTAAATCCTGCAGAATCAGGCCCTCGACCAGCTCAAGTTCCTACTCACAAGGCCTCAGCTACTCCAGCCTTCCCATTCCTCAGAGGCAGGTCCTCTGGCCTTTCTCAGGACCTGCCTTCCACATTCCCTCTGTCTGAGCACCTCATCTCATCATCATCCCTTTATTCAATTGCTTCTTCTCACAAATGAGACCCTCAGGAAGGCTTTCTCTGATCTCCTGACTGAGTGAGTTCCCTCTGTTAGGATATCTACCAAGAGGACCCTACCGGGTTTCATAGAACTTATTGTTTATAATTATTTTATAAATGCACATATGCTTATTGTTTGGAATGCAAGCTATGTGTGGAAAGTAATTTTTTGTCTTCTCACTAGGTCTTAGCATTTAACAGGGTCTTTCTTTCTTTTTTTTTTTTTTTGTGGGACCCTCGCCAGCAGCTGGGGAATGAACCGGTGCTGCAGAGGTTGCGGGCAACCTTGCAGCCCAGCACTCAACCGCTGCGCCACCAGGGGAGGCCCTAACAGGGTCTTTCTTGTTCAATATTAGATCCCAGCATCTAACAGGGTGACCAGCACACAATAACATTTGATTTGCAACATGAATAAAAATGGAGAAGTCCAGGTCCCCAGTGTTCCTCTCTTTCTTCATGGTGGTACCTGAGTTAACTCCCTAGCATCCATCTCCCTGGGGCAGAGCAAGATGAGATACAGGGCCATCCAGGAAACTCACAGGATAAAATCTCCTGAGAAGTACTGCGTATACTCCAGGGCCAAGTCAGCATGGGAGAACTCTGTCTTGGCAATAGCAGAGAATTCTAATTCCCTGAGGTGACCAAAATCTCTGGCCCTGATTGATAATAGAATGTTTTTATTTCTAAAACTTCAGAATTTAGCATGAAATAGGATATTAAATTATCTAGTCCAAAGAGGAAGAAACTGATACCTGGAACAATTAAGTAGCTTGCCTGAAAACATTTGTATGTTACTGGCCGAGTTCAAACTAAACTCTAGTTTCTGATTCTGAGACTACTGTTTTTCCTGCTGCAGTTCATTTTCTCCTCTCCTAGAGCCTGAGCATGATTTGCCTTTGGACTAGGCAAATATAAAGGGTGAGTGAGGCCTGTAGGACCTACATCCTATTTTTTCCCTTTTTGTGCTTTTTTTTTTTACCTTTTACTATGAAAAATTTAAACATATTTTTAAAAGAGAGAACAGTATATTAAACCTTCAATTCATCAATAAATCTGTGGGGCCTCCCCGGTGGCGCAGCAGTTGAACGCTGGGTTGCAAAGCTGCCCCGCAGCCTCTGCAGCACCGGTTCAATCCCCGGCTGCTCCCCGGCCACCTGAGGAGGGCCCCACAGGGTGCCCGCTGCTCCCCTCAGCAGTGTACTTCAGTCTGCCTGCTCTGTTCCCCACTCTGGTGAATTCTCTCACCCTCCTACGCTTCTGACTGTACCCAGTGCTTGTATAAATAAATAAAAATAAATCTTTAAAAAAAAATAAATAAATCTGTGGCTCTATTTCTGGAATTCCTCATCTTTTCTATGGGTCTATTTATCTTTATGTCACTTTAACTTAGCTACTGAAGCTTAAAATTGGGTAGTATAAATCTACTAATTTTGTTCTTTTAAAACACTATCCTATTTTTGTATTTTCAAAATTTTATTTTATTTATTTTTTTAAATTTTTTTTTTAAAGAGGCATGTATTTTTATTTATTTATTTATTTGTTAGTTTACACATGCACTGGGTACAGTCAGAAGCACAGGAAGGTGAGAGAATTCACCAGAGCGGGGAGCAGAGCAGGCAGACTGACGAAATACACTGCTGAGGGGAGCAGCGGGCGGCAGGAGAGGTCTGCGCGCCATGTGGGATCCTTCTCAGGTGGCCGGGGAGTAGCCGGGGATCGAACTGACGCCGCAGAGGCCGCGGGCAGCTTCGCAACCCAGCGCTCAACCACTGTGTCACCTGGGAGGCCCTGTATTTTCAAAATTTTAGTTGCTCTGCAACTCCACACACTATAGGCAAAAGATATCAAAAGTTTTGGTACCTCAACGCACACTTATGGGTGCAGATAAATGTACCTCAGAGGGCAAAGGTCAAGAACTGTATCAGTTATCTCTTGCTGTGTAACAAATGTTCCCAAACTTGGTTGTTTCAACTGCCATTGTTAGCTCATGATTATGTGAGGCAGCGACTTGGGCTGGATTCCCTGGGCAGTTTTTCTGTGGGTTCAACATGCCCACTCACAGGCAGTGGGCAGGAGCTAGGCCTGGCAGGGGCTATTTGATGCTGGAGGCCTTCATTCACAACACTGTACATACAAACAGGGGGTGACAGCATCACACGCTCCAGTGTCTAGCAGGATAGCCCAGGCTTTCCATGGAGTAGCTGGCCTCCAAAAGCATCAAGAAAGAGCAAACCCCAACATGCAATTGATTTTCAAACCTCCGCCTATGCTATTTACTAACTTCTCATTGGCCTAAGGAGCCAAGTCAAGTTCACAAGAAAGGGGTGGAGAAAACATTTCATTTCGTGCTGGCAGGAGCTATAAAATATTGTTGCCTTTTTTTTTTTTTTTTTTTTTTTTTGGCAATCTAGCACAAGGGTAGAGTGAGATAAATCCCTTCGGTATCATATTCATATTGAGAATACTAACCATGCCAAGGCTCATGTAGGCTGCTGTGGGTAGGAAGAGAGGCCAAAGGGAGAGGTTAGAAGAAGCACCTGGCTGGAAGGTAAGAGCAAAACACTAACAGTCAGGGGGGGATGCAAACTGGGGACCCCGAGACCAGGTCTAGGGCTCTTGTCATGTCATACACCACCTGAAGCAAGCTGATCAGGAGAACCCCAGAAGAAAGAGCTCTCACAACTCTGGAGCTGTGAGTTGCTTCATTCTAATTCTCTCCTGACACCAGCAGATGCTACTTATGTAAGTGGCTTGCCCAAGAGAGGGAGCACGCCTTCCACTCAAAACAGGCAGGTCAGAGCTGTGGCCTCTACTCCTAAAAATAAAGCCTGTGAAGGAAAATGAAAGCTAATGCACCTGGAGGTGAAACCACAGGTCAGGTGGACAAAGCTTTTAACTGGACTGTCTCCTGTGTGGGAACAGCATGGTGACATTCCCCCAAGCTCAAGGAGAGCTCCTGCTTCAGGAGGGAGACTGCCAATCACCAAGGACAAGGATGGGCTGAGCCCTTGCTCTGACCCCTCTAACAGAAACATGATTAACTTCCAGATTTCTCACACTGGTGGGCTGCAACCAAAAAACTGCATTTAATTGACAAAGCAGAGTCCTTATTCGAGTCGCCAGTTCTCACACAACAAACCAATATTTTCAAATCCTTGCTCCGAAAGTTCTCCGTGAACCTGTCCTAGGAGGCTGAGGTGCGCCCACCAAGAAAGCTTCCAAAGGAGGTGAGGGAGGGAAGCTGCTCTAAGGCCTTTCTTGTAGTTCCAGACAAATTAAAAACCTCCTTACCAGCCATTCATTCCGAGAAGGCCTCTTCCTTCCTCAGCAGGGGGCTGCAGTGTTGGAAGGAGATCGGATTCTGGGAGGCTGGGCCTCCCGGAGCTCTCAAGGAAGGGGAGGCTGCAAGAAGGGAAAGAGAGAGGCCCTAACCTTGGAGATTGGCAGGCAGGGAGTGGGGGCAAAGTGCAGCCCAGGTCACCAGGAAAAAAAAAAAAAATCTCAAAGTAAGGGAGTGGGGGAAAGTTCCACTTCCAGCCTAATTATGAAAGAAGCTTGGGGGTGGGGGGGGGTGCAGGGGGGCGGAGAGCCAACAGGAGGGAGAAAGGGAAGCTAGACGTGGCAGAGATTCTCAGGAGGCCACAGGCCGGGAAAGGTGCCGCCTCTTCAAACAGGGGCCGGTTAATAACCGATTTGGAGAGGTCTGAGCCCCCCAAAGAGGGAGAGCAAAATGCTTTATTAAGGGTGGGACGAATTGATTTCCCAAAGAACAGCTCCGTTTCCTCCAAATGCCCTCTCCAGTCTCCTTGATCTGCTCCGGAGGCAGCAGGTGACCTCCACACCGGCCCTCGAGGCGTCTTTGTTCTGGGGCATCCTGCAGCCTGCCCTGCCCCCACCCCTTGCACCTGGGCCGCGGCCTCCACACGCGGGTGTCCATCCTCGGCCGGTTGTCTCGGGGAGGGGTGAGTGGAGGCCTTTGGAGGTGAAAACCCACGAGTCCTCCACTCCTTGCATTTCCTTCCCGTGAACCCTCGCTGATGGTTTCCCTGTTCCCTCTGACAGCCAGGGAAACCTATTCCCAGGGGGAGAAAAAATAGTTTAGCCTGCAATACTTTATGTGACAAGGCAAGTCGGTGGCTGAGACTACCAAGCCGGCAGACCCTCACGATTCCTGGCGAGACCCTGCTATTCAAACTCGGCTGGCCCCTCGAATCCCCAGGTATTCCCTGCTGAGTTCTAATCCAATCCCTGCGAGGTTTGCTAATTTAATTGTGTAATGGTCCACACCTGAGACATTCCCGGCACTATCTTTAGGACATTCATCACTTAGCTTAAAAGATAGACTAATAAGAGTATTAAGACAGGACTTAGACATTGAAAGCTTTTACCATCTCAAATATCTGAGTCAAGCAGAAGAAACCTGGAAGGGGTGGGGGGTGACTGCAAGTTTGAAAAAAAGCAACAAGAAGTAATTAAAGTTCTTGCTAAGTGAGTCTGAAATATGTATTTAGCCCTTGTAAATTAAATACCCTGGGTTTTTAAGGAGCGATTTCCCCAAACATCTATTATTCACATCAGTAGGGCAGACGGTAAGCCACTGTAAGATTTATAGAAACTGAAAGACTTCCTATGCTAAAGGTTAATGAAAGTGTAATTTGAATCATGAAATCTTTATGCACCGGCTCAGTTTACACGGAGGGGTCGTTAAGGACGCGTTTGGTGCAGGGTGGCCGCTGACGTCACAGCAGGCATTGAAATAGGCGGGGCCAGGATGCTCTGCATGTAATTCTTTTAAAATATAAAAGCTTCTCTCTTGCCTGCTCTGTCTCTCCAGCTGTAACAACTTCGCCGACTGTCTTGGTTCCACCCCGAGGATTTCGCTGAGAGAACACGTTAGAGGGAATCAGGAAGCAGAGAAAAGGTCACAAATAAGCACCTCAGGAACAATGAAAGCTTTTCTCTATGCAGCAGTGGGAGAGTTGCTAGAAAAACTAGAAAGGTATTAATCAGAAGTGGCTATAAATCCTCTGGAGTTTTGCTCTTATAAAACTCCTCAGAGAAAGTCTTGAAGGAAATGCAGGTCAAAGCCCAAAAAAGCTCTTGATCAGAGATTGCTGGAGGAAAATCTTCCCAGACGCCGTTTAATAGGCAGCAATCACCCCAGGAGTGGGGAAGCCAAGTACGCTTGAAACATGGTTGCAATTCCTAATAGGTCTTGTCACACTTAAGGCACTGCAAGCTCCATCCAACGAACAGCTGAAGCTAGCTGGCGATTCATAAAGCCAACAGTTTAAAGTTTATTATGATGAAAGCACTTAATGACAGCCATCGCTAGGGGCCCATCATTTATAAAGCTGTGCTGAGTATTAGACATGTAGCATGACCACCAATTTTATGTCACAATTGCTACCATAAAATGACCTTTGGTGATTTTTGCTGCATGTGGTGGACAGCTCTTCCTTCACATTAGTGCTCTGTGGCTTTCTTTGCAGACTATTATGCTGTCTAAAGCTTATTTGGCACTGTCGTGAGCCTCAACCCTTGTTATTACCCCAAAGGCCTGTCTAAAAAAAAAAATCCTCATGCTCTATTACGCCACTCCAATAATTTATAGTTCTTACCAGCTTTGGTTAGTGTAATATTTTTAATGCAAATATGCTTTACCATTGCATTTTATGTAAAAAAGAAAAAAAAGTTCCCATGCTTCTGGCTAGTGCAATATCCATTTGATGGGAGTTCACTGAAATCAGCCTCTTATTCCCTGATCAGGTCTCATTGAATGGGCTTGATTTTCCCTGGTCCAGTAAAACACCTCCAGGAAAAAAAAAAAAAAAAAGGTTAATTAAACTTCCCTTGAGAAAGAGAGATTGTTTTTTGAGATCTTATGTATGATAAACCCACCTGAGGCAGAAACACCGATTCTTATTTCCCTACATCCAGTCCCAATGCAAATTTACATCTGACTAACATTATTTAATTAGGATTCCATTTTCCAACCTGCTTTGTGTAGTTAGAAAGTGTTTGAATACACAGCCACTTTACCGCTCCAATGCAAACGCTGCTGACAAAGTAGTCTGTCCATGCTACACCACCTTTAAATTGTGTATATAATTTTATAAATGATATAAAATCTGCTTCTAGTCCCTGGGAAAAAAAAAACCCACAAGCATGGCACACTGCAATTTTGGAAGGATTTAAAATATGTGATTTCTGCTGGTACCTACTGTATTGGGTTTTATATAAAGCTTTTTTCAATAAGGTAAATTGTTACATGACAAACTCATCTTCCACCATTATCATCTGCTGTTTGTGTTTAACAACAGGAGTCCCGCTCGAACAAAACTGTTGTAATGGCTGTACAAATTACTCAGCTGAAAGCTTTTCACCAAACAAAACAGTATTAATCAGCAGTTCTTATGAAGGTGCTAATTAAAAACAATTTTCTTCCTCAGTTTGCAATACTAAAGCCATCTTCACTTGCACAGTTTCCAATATACAGCTACTGTATTTGCTCACACTTCAGGCCCTCCATTAACTATTGAATCTCCTATTAGCCATTTTATTACATTTCTGTTTACAAGCTTGTTGACATTTTAAAAGTCACAGTATGATCTGTTTTATCTATTAAAAAATGTATTAATTGAAAAATCAGGGGGACAAAAAAGGCAAACTGTGATTCCCGAGTACACAGACTTCCAGGGTAGAGGACATGGTGAACATTTAGCCACAGTCTGGGCAGTAAGCTCTCCAGGTAAAATGAAATCAGAGAATTAAAAGTGGCTTTTCAGGCTTAATTTTTTGTTAAACACCAATGGGCTTCTTCCTAATTTGGAAATAGTCCTTTTAGGAAAACATTTGCCCTCTGTCTACATTCAGTATCTCGGGAGGCCCAATCTGACCTTCACATCAATCTTTCCTCTCTGGGAGACACTCAGCCCAGTGATGTTTCATTTATTCTGAATTCAGGAGATTTTGATCCGGTGGGACGTGTACCTGGCATCTGGGATGGGAACCTGGAGTTGGAGTTTAAACAGCCTCATCTTCCCTGGGAGTGTGTGTACATAAGGGCCTGTCTACCTAAACTTTGATCTCACCTCCTCATCCCCAGCCCCCTCCCCCGCAGGCATCCTGTCCCCTCCCCCCAGAGTCCAGTGAAAGGGTCCTGCCAGACAATGCCACCAAGTTGTTTGGCATAGATTGGAAACAAGTTAAATGCTGACTAAGCACAAAGACAAATTCTACAGAAGCTGGGTTAAAGGAAAGGGATAGTCCATTCTTATTTAAAAATAAAGTTTAACTCTTAGGAGAAGGTATGCCCTACTTTGGTATGAGGAAAAAGACAACAACAACAACAAAAAAAAAAAAACCCACTACCACCACAACCTCCTGCCTATGGTATTAAAACCAGGTTCTTCAACCATCAAAAGCAGTTAACTAGTTTAGGACAGACACCTGGCTGTTGAAATAGGGCTCCAGAGGGCCACTAATCCTTCCATTCACTCAGTTAACTGCTGGATCCCCCAAATTGATTCAACAGGTATGCAGTGGTAAATCCAACCCATACTGAAGCCAAAGGGAAAATCAGCAAGGGGCGGGAGCTCTTCTCTGAAAACACCCGAGGAACCAGCCAGAAAAGCTTTTATGGCCCCGACAAGTTTTCTGCTGAATACTGAGCACCTAAATTACCCTTCCCTAATGGAAGTTACATTTTCATGCTCAGTCAAAAAGCCAACAAAATACACAATTTATACAAAATAGCATCAACCTCTTAGGTAGTCTTTTCTAGCACTTTTATCCCAATTCACAGCATATGTCTTGCTATAAAATATATTTCTTATAACCAACTTGTATGTGGCTGTTCATATCCCTACTTTAGAACTGACCATGGGCAGTATTAGAAACATTCTTACAGCCAACCTAATCTACTTAATGTGACAAAGGAAAATCATGAATTTTATCAGAAGACATAGGTACACAGGGAAGAGGCATATAATAAATAATTTTTATGATTTCCTAGGCAGTAAGGATTCCTTTTGAAACAAACACATGGACAATTTTGTAGATAATTATGGAATGGGGCATTTCAATTGCAATGACATAAGATCAATGCTGATACATAGAAATAATTCATAATCATAAAGTTCAAAAAATTATAAATAGATAAATTTTCTAAAGCAACTATATTTTCCCTTCTCAATATTGTCATTTCATTAACATTTGAGAAAATGAAAACACTTTAAGGTCATTTAATAAGACATACTAGTTTCTTAGAAACTTTCAAAAAGACTGGATTGAAGATATTTCCCAGGTGAGAATCCCCTCAAGAGTAGGTCTACGAAACCCTTAACATTTTTTTTTCTTCAGGTTTTAATCACACAAGTATATTTCTTTATAAGATATCACTTGGTAAGAATGTCTTAATTCTTATACTCCTTCCCAAGATTAGCCAACTGTACACACTATTTTCAGATATTAAAAAAAATTCTAGTTTGCTTTTTAAAACATAATTTCTCCCAGAGAAATAAACACTGGATTTCTACAGCCACAACACATGCATGCAAATTGAATTCTGGCCAATTCATATATTTTCATAAAAAAAAAAGGAGATATGTTCATGGTTCTGCTATTCTATGTTTAAAAAGAAAAAAAAAGAATAGACCATCTTCGGTGCAACTATAGGGATGGCTATTCTTTGTCTGGCAGATTTAGTTGCTGATTTTACAGAAAAAATAATTTCTACTGTATTTTCACCAGTATAAATGGAACTACCTGTGTTGCCTTTTAAGACATTCCAATTCCTAATTTTTAAACAAGAAAATATGAAGCCAGTGTGCAACCTATACAGTCGCCAAAGGAGAGCTGCCACTAGCTGAACTACTCAGCTAAATGGCTGGTTTGCATTGCCCTGGGCTTTATCTAGCACTGAGAATAGACCGCTGTTTTATCCAAAGAGGAATAAATTGCTGTTATTGTGATGTTAGCCCATCACTTGGCATTGCAATTCAAGTTTTTGTGAGAAAGAAATGTATGATCTAACTGCGACTTGACCTATGCCTTCCGAGATCCATCTAGGTGCTCTAATGGAGCAGAAAAAGTGGTGAATACAAGGACATGCAAACTGATAGTGAAAAATTTGTTTGATGATAGAAGTGAACAGAGAAGACATTTGAGAGTTGCTGTTTTTATAACAGCTAAGTTTGTTTAACATGCAAAAGAATTCACCCCCAGCCTCCCACCTATCACTTTAATTGTATCACACTAAATACACGCTCTGCCTGTACTGAAGACGAGGCTACATAGCTAACCTACTAATGACATTACCGCTAAAGTGGGCACAGATGATTCTTTACAGATAAACATCTGAATTTCCACAAAAGGCATTAGAGTGATTCCGGGATGCATGAGGCAAGGCTATGCGTGGGTTCCCGGCAGAAGTCATTCTCTCCTAATCCTAGGTAGCACCTGTGAAACTGTTTACTCTCCCCTTGAATCACAGCCTAGAACAGCATAGGCCGACTTTAAATAAGATAATCGTGCCACTGAGATTTTAAAAACTCCCCCCTGGTCGCCATCTAGTTTATCAACTATTTGTTCAAAATTTCTTTGGAAAGGACCTATTTTGAAAGAGACCTCGAGAACAGCAGCAGTTAGATTTAAGCCCTGATAAAGGCTCACTTTTCATTCATAGTCAGAGCCTAAATGTGCTCTTCTTGTACCTAAACAGATAATAAGCACTCAGCACACTCCTCCTCCTTGACACAACACATTGAGACTAATCACACATAATTGGAGAGGAGGAGCAGAGGGCTGGCCACACTATTGTGTCCAGAGGACAAACGGTCAGTTTATGAGGCTTTGGGCTGATGTAGTCATTTCTTATACATCTATAGGGGAAAAAACATCCTGTTTAAAAGGAAAAAAGAGAATGTGTGAGGGAGAAAAGAAGATGGCAGACTTAATACAATTAATTTGAGGGAGATCAGAAAGATAAGCTTTATTTTATTTTAACCAGGAAAGAATCGTGATGTTTGCTGTGTTTACAGATTAAAAAACTACCGCTGACAAAATAGAACAAAGACCAAGGTTTTTTTTTTTTTTTGTGGTTTTTTTTTTAAAGGGGGTGGGGATCACCAAA